>NC_137459.1:73525521-73938021 GCF_964235325.1 Thermobia domestica | reverse complement strand
ATGAATTATTTTATATTGTCAGTATATTTAAGAAATGTAAGCAAAATCACCTAAATCGTTTCTAAGAAAATCGTCCGAAGGAAACTCAACCTCAAGAGTGAACTATTCCTTCTCGATTTTTCCTAGGTAAATCGCTTGTACTAGAGTGTGGAGTAGGGTAGTTACTGAAAAATTGTTTCATGAAATATAAGCACAATCGTTAGAGCCGTTTCTGAGATGATCGCAAGTTCCTTTATTTTCATCTTTCAGTAAACTATCCTTTCTTTTAAAGGTAGAAAGAAAATTCGAAAACAAAAGCTCTGGAGAATGATATAAAAGCATTAAAATTTGGTTCAGATATGTTGAACGGTATAGCCCTGAGGCGAGTGAACATCAGGACGAACGGACATAACGGACAAATAAATTAGTATATGTCGAAATATAACTTTTTCGCTATTTATGGGCCATGAAACATGCAAATCCGTTGGAATCTCTATTTTTCTTAAAAAAAAAAAAAAAAAAAAAAATTGTTACCACACTTTCTTCTTTCGTAGCTCGAAAGTAAAAATTCCTTCTACCGGTTTCTCGAACAGGTTTTTGCTCTAGCGAAATCAGTATTGAAACTAAAAGTACTAGTACGCTTACCTTTCTACCACTTTCATTTCGGTAGAGCAATGTCAGTGGAGATGGTATATTTTCTTGAATTATTGAATCTATTAAAACAAGTTTATCACTTTCAATTACCGTTTTTGTTTTATGGCGATAAAGGTTGAAACTGGAAGTATGAGTAAATTTACCATTTCTAGTAGACTAATACCGGTATAGATGGCATCATCTTTTGAGATTGGGTCAATTAAAAAACACATTCACACTTGTCACTATATGTTAGTTTTCTTTCCATAGTGATCGACATTCATACCTGAAATGAATTATTTATATCATTTCCGATTTGGATAGGTTAGAAGAAGAAGCGAGTCTTATGCTGGGACGCTGAATCGATTCCGAAACAACACTTTTCAATATCCCGTATCGTTTTTGCTCTATGGAGATAAACATTAAAACCGTAAGTAGTAGTGAATTTCTATCAGTTACAGTTTTGGTAACATGTTATACGTAGAGATGATGTCTTTTCCTGAGATGCTGAATCGATTCTAAGGAAACGCTTGTCGCTTGAAACAGGAAGTAACAATAAATTATAAAACTTCCAGTCTTAGTAGACTAATACGGGTGGAGATAGTACATTTTCTTGAGACGCTGACTCGACCTTAACTTGTCGCCAACTATTACTATTTTTATTCTATGGTCATTAACATTGAAACGGCAAACGGTAGAGTTTTACTACTTCTGGTTCAAACAGAGAGTAAACTGATGAAATTGAGCCATTATTGGGTCATAAGTCGATTTCAAAATAACGTTTCTCGATATCTCGTACCGCTTTTGTTCTGATACATGTCGACAGACTGTTGGACTGACATAGCCGTCCTTCTGCCATAGTATAATTTTAGAGGTTCAAACGCTGAGATGTTTATGCTTTTTTGACGTATGTGCAACTATCCATTGTAGATCAAATCATGCTTCGCTAATAATAATGTAGATAAAATTATCATTTTTCAATATGGTGTCAGACATAGAGGAAAGGATTACAAATATAATTAACTAACTCTAACTAACTAACTCTATGGCCTATGGAACCCGGAGGTTCAATGCCGCGTTCACAAAAGCTCTCCACTGACTTCTATCCTTAGCCAATTGGAACCAGTTTCTACTCTGTATTCCAATCTCTGCCAGATCCATCTTAATATTGTCCTCCCATCTGCGCCTAGGTCTTCCTAATGGTCGTCTTCCGATTGGTCTTCCAGTCAAAACTTTGAAAGCGTTTCTACTTTCTTCCATTCTAGCTACGTGACCCGCCCACCTAAGCCTCCTAGACTTGACGACCGTAACAATGTTGGGTAAACCATATAACTTATGTAGTTCCTCATTATGAAGTTTCCGCCATTCCCCATTCCCGTTCCTCTTGGGTCCGAATATTCGTCTCAGGATCTTGTTCTCAAATACTTTCAGTCTATGTTCTTCCCTCAGAGTAAGTGACCATGTTTCGCAGCCATACAGAACAACAGGCATAATTATCGTTTTGTATATTTTAAGCTTCAAATTCCTCGACAGAATTCGCGACGACAAGAGATTTTGAACCGAATAGTAACACGAATTCCCTGCTTTTAGTCGACATTTAATTTCTTTGTGAATATGATTTTCCTCTGTTAATATTGATCCTAGATATTTGAAACTATGCACTTTATCAAAAGTATTATTTAATATTTTAACGCATCCATAATTTGCCGTATTCCGGTCCCGACGCACTTCCATGTATTTAGTTTTATCTGCATTTACTTCTAAACCCATGTCCTTGCAAGCGTTTAATAAAATCTCTGCATTTATTTCTATTGTTCTCCTATCATCCCCTATTAAATTTACATCATCAGCATATGCCATAATCTGGTGAGTACCGTTAAACGCTAGGCCCTGGTCGCTATCTTTGATTTTCCTTATAGCGTATTCCTGAACGAAGTTAAATAATAATGGCGACAACGCATCTCCTTGTTTCAGGCCATTTTCAACGTGAAAGCTCGTGGACAAAAATTTTCTCTATCCGGACTTTACTTTGGGATTCATTTAAACATATCTTAATTAATCTAATTAGCTTTCTCGGTATTCCAAGTTCTATAAGAACGTTGTATAATGTTTGTCTCCTAACCGAATCGTACGCCTTTTCAAAATCAATAAATATTTGATGTACTGGGGTATTGTATTCCCACTTTTTTTCGAGTATTTGGCGAATGGTAAATATTTGGTCGATAGTTGATCGACTTCGTCTAAATCCGCACTGATAATCTCCAATAATTTCATCTGCGTATGGGGTCAGTCTTGCTAACAGAATATTTGAAAGGATTTTATAGGATGTTGACAGAAGAGAAATGCCTCGATAGTTATTACAGTCAGTTTTGTCGCCTTTCTTGTGAATTGGAACAATGATTGATTCTTTCCACTCTTGTGGCAATTCTTCCTTGTTCCAGATAAGGAGAATGAGTTTCTGTATCTTGTTCCACAATTTCTCGCCTCCAGCTAAAATTAACTCAGCCGGAATTTCATCTACACTCGGATATTTGTGTTTCTTTAATTTCTTTATAGCGGTTTCTACTTCTATTCGGTTGGGTTCTGGAATATACGGTTCTGCGGTGTGTATCACCTTTTCTCCATGCACACTAGTTTTTGGTTGCGTGTTAAGCAAATCTTTAAAGAAATCTTTCCATTTATTTAAGATGCTATCCGTGTCAGTGAGAACTGTTCCGTCAAATTTCTTTAATATATAAGCACGAGGTTGATAGCCTTTCTTGAATTCGTTGATTCCCTTATACATGTCCCGGATGTTTTTTTTTTTACTATTATCCTCAAGTTCCTTAATTTTAGCTTTCAGAAAATCGCGTTTGTTTGTTCTATAAGTTTGGAAGTTTCCCGCCTGATGTCTGCGAAATTTTGTGTAGTTATTTCATTAGGATTTTGTAGCCAGCGTAATTTTGCCTGTTTTCTCTTCTCTGCTAGTTTAATTAATGCATTCCTGGTCGAACCATGGTTTGTTCCTACGTATTTCCGCGTGTCCCAATTTTTCTTTTGCTGAAATTTTAATGCTATCTCTAATGGATTACAAATATGGAGTACCATTTACTAATTAATTAATTACTCGTCACCAAAACTGAAAATATCAACAAAATATACTTAAGAAGGTAAAGTAGAATGTTTACTACAGCACTAAAGAGTTACAATTATCACATGAATAAGACTAAGATAATTATTAATGATTTACTGACAGCATGCAATGTTTTGTGTTTAAGTGAATGGGTCTAAATATGGAATACTTGTAATAATCTATTTACAAAAGTCTCAAATATAACACACTCGTTCATATCCAGAACATTTTACTTGGCACCATAATTCACACAAATCGCATCACCCATTGCTGTCTGTGATTATCTTGTGAGAATTTTCCACCGCAAAAAGGACATTCTGTATCAGGACTATTGGGATAACTTCATCGTCTGGTTGAGAAAAGTCTAAAGACGAGTCTTCCAAATTGATATCACATTCATTTGATGAGTTGGAAGAGCTCTCTCTGTGTCGTTTGAAACGTTTGTTACTTCGTTCACGATATCTTGCGGTAGCTCATTTGTACTTTCTTCCTTGTCCTTTACGTGTATTGTGTATGATCTAGATTTTCTTTTTGTTGTCCGTTGGGTTTCTTTCCTTTTGCTGCTCAAGAGCATTCTTATATGGTGAAGATGTCAAAACTGCATCTGCTTCTGTTTTTATTCCTCTGCTGCCTAATTGCTTTCTAGGATTTTGAACTACTGTTATTTCCTCAGAACAAATCAGACATTTAGTTTCAGACCTCTTCTGGCGTATTCTTCGCGTCAATCTTCGTGAAGCCGTAATATCGTTTCTCCATAAACAATAAATATTCCACTAATTCATTTTTCAACTCCTAGGTAATACAGTTTTGCGTCCAAGTATTGTTTTGGCAGCATTCTAAGGTGTAACTTACGATTTTTTGCAAGCCTAAATTGAGTAGTTCTGGGAACATAATATTTGGCCTCTTTTAGGTATCGCATATTATTACTTCTGACCTGGAAGTTGGCTGATGACAGTCTTTCTTTTTGGATGAAGGCATATCTGTATGATGCAAAATAAAAAGTAAAAATAAAAGAAAATTGTGAGACATATAATTATGGAATATTATTCCATATATATCACCCTACTGGTATTCCATGTATGTATCCTCGCCACCTTAGTGTCACATGTTATAGAAATGTACACAACACTTCAACTCTTTTCTGCTTTGTACGAAAACAATCGTTGACATTTGCCGAAATTCAGAATGCAAAGTGACAACAACTGAACTTCATTAAGAATAAAATTTACTCCACTGAAAACTTACCTATAAAAAAATCAGGAAACAAACAAACAAACAAACAAAAACTATCAAGAGATGTATCACACTAGTTCTTTCGTCTAACACTTTCTACTCAGATGTGGCGTAATATCCATAGCACTATAATAGTCTACACCTATCACTCCTACGTGGTAGCACCATACATCCGCCATAGGTAGGTAGGTGAAACCATATAGTTATTGGCCACTTAAGATAAATTTTCAATTTAAACTTCTGTCGACAAGACAGTTTTCAGAATAACTGAATGAAATTTACCTTTTTAGAAACGTTGTTTATTTCTTAATAAAATGGTACACAGTTATTTCAAGATGCTATAAGACAAATATACAAAATACTGTTTTGAATGAAAAATGACAAAATGTTACTTATCCACTTTTTACAGTAATTGGCTTTGACAAATTCAGTTATTAGCCATGTGGTCATTTGCACTTCTCCATGCAACACTTGGACAAGTTTCATTTTTATAGACCACAGTTACACATATTGTATTCTTATATGTCCTATTACGATAATACACGTTATTATAAGCATACAAGTAACAAATTTGCAACTAATTATACTATAACATAACATTTTCTTTTCACAGAAGATTTGTATCAAACTAAATTAACAAAAGGAGACAAATTTTGCTGATATTGATTATTATTAATAGATTTATAATTACATATAATGAAAATAAGCGTTAATTTTCGAAGAAATGCCAATTGACAATTCTTTTGGTGAAATCAATCTTACACAGATAGGCGTGCATGTTTTCATTTGAAGTAGAAACAAGATCTGGAAGGTCTTCCACATCCTCCTCCTCCTCCTTCTCCTCCTGCATATCACCTGAACTGCTTGGTTTGTTTTTCTGGTAATAGTTCAGGCAGAGAAACGCATCATCATCTCTTGGATCAGAAATATGAATACGATGAGCTTTCGGAAATCGGAATGCACATTATGTAATAAACCCTTAGACGCTAAGCACGCTTTGTCGTGTCGTCAGTGTCATTTACATCAAATTTACATGTATAACATTAGGTTATAACTTTACGAACAGATTGTCTACTTAAAAATAAACTGCTTTTAGCAGTTGTTTGTGCTTTTCCTTCACCTTCACTCTTTCTCAGCTGGACCCTTTTTTTCTTCCTTTCTTCTTTGATTCTTCTTTTCTTTTCAGTAAGTCGTTTCTTCTCGAGCAATTCTTGGTATTATTTAGATGTAACAGCATAAGGATGTCTTTCAAAGTCTTTCTTTCCTTTTCTTTTGGGAGACTCAGGTCATTGAAGGAAACTATCTAAAATAGAAGTTGGCTTGTTAGATGAACACGCTGCTGTAGAATTTTACATTGGTTTACCACTTGCAGAATCCATACTTACTTTGTTAATATTTTGCAGTTTCGAATTATTGTAATTCTCAGCTACATCTGAATTATTTCCTGCTTCTTCAGTTTCGTTACATATGTTTCGCTTCTCATCCTTACCCAAAGTGTCACTTGAAGAGCAGGGGCTATCACGATCTGTAGAATAAGTACGAGAGTTTTTGTTTATATGTTTATTCTTTTTTGAAGCAAAGAAACAAACGAAGCAAAATAAAGAATTCTGAATTAGAGCCACTTCCACAATTTTCGTTTAGGTTTTCAAATGCGTACAATCTGTTTTCACCTATAATGTATGCGCATGATCACGAAGGTAGCCGTAATGAAATTTCGGATGTACATATTTCTACGAGAGCGTGTATATTTTTAGATGAAGCCAAGACATTTAGATAGTCTATAGCATCTGGTTTAAGTGGGTAGAAACCACAAGCTTCAAAACTGCTTTTCAAATGTTTTGGTTTTATTTAAGACTCAATTGTATATTTTAAGACAGAAGCAAATGTATATTTTGTAAGCACTTCATCAGGGTGTTTAGTTTGTCACTTTTGTACTGCTATATGCCAATATATTTTGATGAGTCGAAACACCCCTACGTCAGCAGGCTGCAGAATTCTGGTTGCGTTTGGGTAGAGCGCTATAATCTTTATTAGTAGCCGTGTACATAAAATACTTAGTTGATAAGTCACGTGCGATTTATGTTCATCAAGGAAAAAAAGTACGGAAAATTTTACATTCTGTTGTATTAAAAAATGGGTCAAACACATTCCCTGTGTATTCATTAAAAAAAAAAAAAGCTTGAGCCGTCGTTTACTCATTTTCGTTTCGTGCTAAGCCCCAAGAAGGCGGAACTGATTCGGTCACCTTTTCTGAGATTCGTTTGTAGGGATACACTATAAGAGGTGGACCTGAAGACCCACTAGCAGAAAACGTGAACAAGACCGTGATTGGTTCTCTTGAGGATCCTTGTTAGAGTATACATTTTAGCTCCTTTTCAGGAGGGATCTTTTCAAGTGCTAGGCGTACCTGAAAACCTGTTTTATCACCGTTGGAGATTCTTGAGGATCTTCTAAAGCATCTTCTGTACGTTTGTCTTGCACATATTGATATAACTCTTTGAACAATTGTCGTATATTATCCTTACTTCACACACGCTCACTGATGTGACGCCGTCGCTTGTTCAATCTCTTATTTTTGGGTGGCGTTTCAGGAAACTCTGTAAAACATATTAAATTTAACAATAATTATGTGATAGATACAAATGTTACAAATTAACATAGTATTATCTTCGAAATCATGTGAAAAAACGGGATATTATTAAATGATAAATATATCTTCGTGTATGAAAATAGCAATTAGCAAAATAATACAGATTTTTTTTTATTTATATATTTTTCCAAAGAAAAAATTAGTTTTATACAACCTTTTAAACGTCTGGCGAAATTTTAGAATATATAGCTTAATTAGACTCAAGAAATCAACTGCTAGTTCTACTTACAGTACATCATTGTGAGTGTAAAAGTTTGAAACGGAAGCAGCACAACCCAATCTAACCAAATTGAGGTAGACTACAGTGACAGTAATGTTCGAGATAGGAGTCAAGATATAAAACTAAATATTCTTTAAAGTTTTAAACATTATCCTACATACAGAAATACAAATATTTCAGAAAGTTCTCTTACCTAACTAATGTATCTTCATCTTCCGTTGTCAGTAGTGGTGATAGGCTAAAGGTTTCTTTGTGTCCAGGACTCCTCCTTTTAAACTGAATAGTTGCTCTTGGAACTCTATCCTTTTTGGCAGCTACCCCACATAAACTCCTTCATTTGTAACTTTTTGAAGTGCGTTCCTGAGAGCTTCAGATGATTATTTTGATCTTATTGGCATATTAATTCAGCGATCAAAGATCTGAAACATCTTACTAGCAATATTGATTATAATAATATATTACTACAGCATTTACAAAATTGAAAAATAATTATAAAGTGATGTAACTATTTGAAATAGTAGTTATTAGCCAGACTAATGATAGTTATTAGCCACCCAGGCTATTAATTGTACAGACACATCATAGGAACGCTAGAAATCTACAGGTTGTAAACCAAATGTGACATTGATTTTTCAATAAAAACATAGATATATAATTCGTAATGAAGGAAACATAGTTATTAGCATGGGTGGCTAATTACTGTATTGGAACTAAATTGCGAGTCGGGTTACTAGCCAACCCCCTTTAAAGTGCCAAAACGAACAAAATATAGCGTAAATACACATAAGTTACTTACTTTCTCTCTCTCCAAGTTGATTCTCAAAAATGATGAGTCAATCAACAATAATTAATGAATTATACAAGCACAAAAAAGTAATAATTCCTTATAAAATCTGTAACACTTAACTGCAAATCAGAAGGTGTTTCAGAATTACCAGCCCTAACATCTCATGTGATCAACTCACGCCACCAACTCAAGCAGAACAAATGGCGAACAGATACCGCATCAGCATGGTGAAGTGATGACGGAGCAAAAATAAGTGTAACGCTTAATATTTAATTTCCTTTTCGAAATGGCCAATTACTGTCAGGGGGCCTATAATAGTGCGGTTTCCCCTATTCCATTTTAATAGTACTATTCCATATTTTTATTCTTTCCTCTCTCTCTATATCTATCTATCTATCTATCTATCTATCTATCTATCTATCTATCTATCTATCTATATATATATATATATATATATATATATATATATATATATATATATATATATAATATGGCGAATACGCGACAAAAGGTACTAGCGACAAAACGTACCACCGACAAAACGTACCACTTACCCTGAGGGATGCTTGTGAAGGGTTTTCTAAAAACACTTTAAATAATGACAAGCGACAAAACGTACCACTTGCCTGGAGGGCTACTTGCAAAGAGTATTCCAATCAGCCATCAAATAATGTCAGGCGACAAAACGTACCACTTGATAGGACGGTATATATATATCGGCCAAAATAAGGTTAAAAGTTGAACAGATTGGTGCTGAGAAAAGTACCGATACAAGACCAAGACTAAGAGTAAGGCTAAGACTAAGACCATGCCTGCAAGATTCTCGCCAGACCAAGACCAGCAAGAATCTTGCACATGCACTATTTGAATATTTGCTGATTTCCATCACACTTTATTCAGGCTTTGGACCAGGGACGGATAGGTATTATTAGAGGGGCGCGGGCGCTTTCTCCCACAAGGGCCACCAGCATCTCAATGTCACAAATCAAGTTGCACAATTTTCTTTCTACAGTAAGTCAATAGTATTAACAATTGACAATTAAACTCTGATATTCCTTCATCAGTATATTATTCTGAATTGTTCAAAATACTGTATTATATGAAGTTCAAATAGAACGTATACTATTTACAGATGTTTTAGTGTACTAGTTTTTGATGCTACTGTATCTATCACTTTTGCATTCGAAATATTTTCTAATACATTTTTTTCAATAGACATCGACATGAATGTTTTCAAATGTTCCTGAGACATGGTACTCGTTAGCCTATTTTTAATGTATTTCAGTTTATTTCAGTTTTGAAAAATTTCTTTCACATGTTGCCTGAGTTACGGGCAAAATCAATAAAAATTTGTATGCTGGAAACCTGGATAAGTATTACTGCAAAATTTACAATTCTGCAAAATTAAAATGCAGCACATTGGACAATTTTGCAACACGTTTTGCATTCGGTTTCGTTGTAAACAAATGTATTTTCTTCTAATTCTGAATCACTTGCACCATCAGCACAGTCATATTTTCTCGGTTGTGCTCGTCATCAAGATGACTTTCAAGGATATACACGTCCTTCAAAAGTCCAAGAGAATACATTTATAGTGTCCTTGGAAACTTCTTTACTGAAGTTTTTCAGAAAATATGTAAGTGTATCGAAAGGCACGTCTGGAAGTTCTGTTACTTGGTTGAAGTGTCTAGGGTCCAAATAATCCATAAAGTACATTGCTTCTTGAATCTTGAAGAAATACTAGAAACTACCATGTCCAATATTGTGTTGAATGCGTCGATGCAGCACCTGGTCATTGGATAGAAGCAGCTTCATATTCACAGGAAAATCTTTGTCCATCTCTGAAGGCGAATTGTCGACAGATCAATAGAAAAAAAATCACGTTCTAAGTCTTCAAATTTGTTATTGGCCCATTCTGCAAAGCTTAATGCTGTATTCTTAACGGATTCAAAATCATCTCTCTACTCTTTCACTTGGAACAGAGTAGTCTGCACCATCCGATAGAACTACACTAGCAGCACCCTCCATTTTGAGATAGTTTGACAGAGAGGTCGTCACTTGAAATATCTTAAGGAACATTTGTGCTGTCCAAGTTGTTTTGACCTTGAAAATATCTTTTGTATATTTTTTCGCTTTACACCTAGCTTTTGGTTTGATATTTTCTGTAGAAGCAATTTTCCTTGTTATTATGGTCAACTCTGTATACAAAGCATTTCTGGGTTCGAAAAATGACCAAACTTTTTCTGAAAAACAGTGTGTTTTCTACCATCTTGTTTCCTCAATAACTGTAAGACGCCTTTGTTAACATTTGATCTTCCAAATGTATATTCGCTGATAAGACTCACGCATAAATATCGCACAGTCATTCAGCAGAACAATGACACAGAATCAATGCAATTTTTTTATCAGATCACATATGACATGATTGAGTATATGAGCGTAACACCACACGTGTAACGGAGATCCTTAATGGTTAAGCGGTTAGCGTATGCGCCTTTGTCGTGGGAGACCTGGGTTCGATTCCTGGCGGGAGCTCATGTGCTTCGGATTTCCCGTAAATCAGTATGTCCCGTCTCATATAGCCTCGCTGCTAAAAGGGCCGTTAAACTCAAAATCAACTGAATCACACGTGTAACTGATCATACGTGAATTGAAAAAATCCGAATATTGTCCTTGCATGTTACTTGAGCCATCGGTTGAATTTCCAATATACTTCTTAATATCAAGGTTCAACTTCTGCAGAATTTCCAGCAGTAAACCGCAAGGACACTGGCCTGTGGTAGATATGCATTTTACAATGACAACAATACTTTGTTTAACAACCATTTTAACAACATACTGTAAAACAACAGATCACTGGCCTGAAACTACTATATTTTGAGTAGTGTCTAATAGAATAGAAAATATTGAAGCTTGAGAGACTTCTTTCAAAATATCTTCTCTGATAAGTGTGCTGATAGCATTCAAAACATAATTCACCGTGTTTAGTAAAAGTTATGCGACCACTATCCTGCTTACTTCCTCGTATATGACTCTTCTCTGTGACCTTATCTAAATTACTTTTAAGCGGAAGATCAAATTTGCTTAAGAAAGGAATAATATCCAAAAAGTTTCCATGATCTATAGCTGTGTCTTTCAGTTTATAGGCTGCTACATTTCCTCTGTAAATGTACCCTCCCTCTTTTATCAATGAGTTTCTGTACTTTGATAATTCGATACATTACCTGTCTGTTCTTCTCAACCTTATACTGCCGTTGTTTTACCTGTTCATGAGGAAGTAGTTTCTTAACATTATGTTCTCTTTTGTTAGATATGTAAGCACCCACATTGGTCTAATGTATTTTGGAAGACTCGTGTTCTCTTACTCGCTGATAAAAGTGTTTAATGTTACGTTTGTCACGTACAGAACCTTTAAGAGAAGTTTGTTTGATCTGGAGAATAATCTGTGAAAGGTACGCTGCAAAAAAAAAAAAAAAAAAAAAAAAAAAAAGATTGAAGTGGTACGTTTTGTCGCGGATTAAATATCCGAAATGTTTTAATTGGTCCAAGACAGGTTGTAATTTATATAAGTGGTACGTTTTGTCGTGGAATAAATGTCAGAAATGCTTTAATTAATCCATGACAGGTTGTCATTTATGACAGGTCGTCAAAAGTGGTACGTTTTGTCGCGAAAATTCAAGTGGTACGTTTTGTCGCTGGTACGTTTTGTCGGGACACCAATATGGCTTGGGTCTAAAAGAGCCCATGTCAAAAATACCATTCTGAGAAAAGCGCATTTGAAGTTTCTTACAAGTTTTTGTTTGAAGGTACTTCAAACATACTTGCAAATAGAAAATTCATACTTTCACCAATGAAAGATATGTTTATGCCCTATTGTGTATTTGCGTTTTCATGAATATATATATATATATATATATATATATATATATATATATATATATATATATATATATATATATATCAGCTTATCTTCAAGATATATCTTGCTATTGGCCCTTTTGATCTTGAAATTCTACTGTTTTTAACATACAATGACATTGGACCTTTATTGAAAGTTTAAACTTTGAGCTTGCTTACAAATTATGCTTTGAGCATAAAACACTCCGCTATAATATGCAATTGCCATGAACATTATGTAGCTAATCTTCTTGAAGTGAAACATTAAGCATATAAATTAAATTTTAACAGGTATTTCCTTACTGTATTAAAAATCCCAAAACAACGCTAGACACTTGTTAACGATAAATAGCCTATATCAAAATGTGGTTGAACTCAGAAAATGTCTAGAAATGACTAAAAGCAGAAAGTGCATGTCTAGAAAAACCTACTAGTGGCTTTTTGTTTTGAAAATTTGTGGCTAGCCGGATTCTCAAAATGGCTAGATTTAGACGCAAAGTGGCTGAATTGGCAACCTTATGCAGTGTTAACAAAATATACACTTTTAACCATGATTGGTCACTATGAACCAGATTGTTGTCGGGTTTACACTCACAGACACAAAAGCACAATATTAGTACCTTATCTTCCTTTAGGTGTCACAGAAAAGACGCCGCCTTTCAAACCAAACAAATAAGTGCAAAGTTTAAACATTGGCCTCAACAGAGTTTCAAAAACACTAGACAAAATAAAGGCCAATTCTCACATTGGTCGCGTCAAAATATTAACAATATTGGATCATGAAAGGTCAATGGTCACTTTGACCCTAATACACATTATTTTTAGTAGATTGAAGAAAAGCCAATGCAATATTTCGCCTTTTTTAAACACAGAAATACTTCATCCTCAGCGAGGGCCTATAACATAATCTTAAAAAAAAAAAAAAAAAAAAAAATCCAAAACTATTCAATTTAGAGACATTCAAATTGTCGCCAAAAAAGTGACACTGGTTCTTTTAGACCCAAGCCACATATATATATAGGGTGGTAGGTAACTCCACCGAAAAACTTTTGGAGGTGATTCCTTATATGAAATTGAAGGAAAAGGTTCTAATAAACATGGGTCGAAAAACGTCTCCTTTCAGAGTTATAAAACGTCGAATATTCGAAAAATCAAGTTTCAAAACGGCCTGGCTTAGAAACTACAGGGTCTATCCCAAGCGGTTTAAGGAATTACACAGGAACTATTATGCGTTCTGTCTAAATATCCATGTTTCAGAATACACCGGTACCAGCGAAGCCAATTAGTACTTAAAATTGCATCCCTACACTTCAACTTCTTTTTTACAGTTCGTTTCGCGGATAACTGAGGATGACAAAACATGGATATTTAGATAGAGCGCACACTAGTTCCTGTGTAATTCATTAAACCGCTTGGGATAGGTTCTATAGTTTCTAAATCAGGGTGTTTTGAAACGTGATTTTTAGAATTTTCGGCGTTTCATAACTCTGAAAGGAGACGTTTTTCAACCCATGTTTATAAGAGCTTTTTTCTTCCATTTCATATGGGAAATCACCTCCGAAAGTTTTTCGGTGGAGTTACCTACCACCCTGTATATATCTCTGTAACTCCACCGAAAAACTTTGGGAGGTGGTTCCTTATATGAAATGAAAGAAAAGAGTTCTAATAAACATGGACCGAAAAATGTCTCCTTTCAGAGTTATGAAACGCCGAAAATTCGAAAAATCACGTTTCAAATCACCCTGATTTAGAAACTATAAGACCTATCCCAAGCGGTATGAGGAATTACACAGGAGGAATTACTGTGCTCTATCTAAATATCCATGTTTTATCATCCTCCGATATCGGTGAAAGGAACTGTAAAAACGAAGTTGAAGTATACGGATACTCCTTTAAGTACTAGCCCTGCGTTCGTTTCGCTGGTACCGGTGAATTCTGAAACATGGATATTTATATAGAGCGTATACCCGTTTCTGTGTAATTCCTTAAACCGCTGGCCCTATAGTTTCTAAGCTAGGGCATTTTGAAACGTGATATTTCGAATTTTCGGCGTTTCAAAACTCTGAAAAGAGACGTTTTTTCAACCCATGTTTATAAGAGTTTTTTTTCTTCCATTTCATATGGGAAATCACCTCCGAAAGTTTTTCGGTGAAGTTACCTACCACCCTGTATATTTGGATGCTCTTAAGCAATAATTCAATATACTTAAAACTACCCGTTCCAGTGTAAATTAATATATCGGTTGTTGCTAATTTATTTATGAAAATATTTTTTTCCCTAATTCATAGACTCAGTTTATCGTGCTAACCTATATGTTTGTAACATTGTACTTGCTATGGTTCCGTGCAGCATCTGATGTTTGTGTTTTCAAATGTATTATGTTGAAAACAAGGAGCGGGAAAGCGAAGTATCGCGACAGAAGGAGAGTGTGATAATACATCGTTGGTAGTAGCAATCACTGTTTCCCAGTAGAAGTATTTAAAATGTTGGCATTTTATAAATATTTTTCTCCCAGTGTACATGCATAATTTTACAACAGGGATGGTTTTACCCTCTTTTTTAATCTTATTATTGCTTGGTTTCAGTTCTAAACAGTAGGATTATTTCTGAAGATTGGAGGAAAATACATGCCAATATTCACTAAAATCGGGTAATATTTGCAAAGAATACCGTGTAACAGACAGACAAACGGATAAACAGGCATGCATACATACACACAAATGCCGGTTGAGTCAAATGGTAGGATCTCGCTACGATCTCTTCAGTAACATACTAGTTTATCATACACCTGTTTTCCGATATTATTGATTATCAAGGAAATGAATGGACGTGTTGATTAACTAAACACTGCACCATTCACACTGTTGAATTAAGATGGAAGTTGCGCGGTCGAAATGAACGCACTCTTCAGCTTTTTCCTCTTTGTGGGCCACGGCGGAAATTCCTTCAATCCATATATCGAAAATCGAACGGTTAGGTGTTCATCATCTTCCATCTTTTTATTGCGCTTAAACCCAAACTTTTCTCCCCACTCCCTCCTGTGTATAGAACGAAATCAGGGTGCAGAATTAAGCAAAGAAAAGCACCAGCGAGAAAAATAAAACAACATATTAATGGAGTCTGAAAGATGACTTACAGGGAGAAGGACTTATAATCGCTTTCAGCAAACCTATTTTCAGTTTGTGGAGTTATTAATCTTAAACTGAAGTCAATAATGGCTCATTTTATATAAACACATGGACATGCCACTTACTTATCACGGATTAATTTTCTGTGCTACGAGAAAGTGTTGCCACATTTTACTTTCAGCTAAACAAAATTAAGTATTTCCAGGTAAAATTCACACCAGGCTTTTAATTGATTGTAAAGAAAATAATAATACGAGGATAAGTATAGAAAAATAGTAAATTTTACACTGCAAAGCAAACTTATTCACAAAAACTGAAGTATAAATTTTGAATCTTATAGCTGGTCTAAACATTAGGACATTTACCGTACGTAAAACCAAATTTTCGATGCCAATGTGTTAGAATTCATTCGAATGGGCTCTCAACCATCGAACAATAGCTGCATGACCCCATGGTCACTTCGAAACCGTCGGCATGTAAGGTGTTTTTTAGTGCTCCGAAAAAAAAATGGTAAATATCTAATGGCGTTAGGCCTGTACCCTATACTGGATCAATCAGAACTTACGTTAGCCAAGCTCAAGACTGGGGTATTTGGAACAGAGTTGCAGCAACATGTGAACGCGCATCATTATGTAAAATGATTATTTTTTTTCAAATACTTTGTAGAATGTTTTCTGTGCAGAACAGCTTGCAGACAGCCCAGTGTGACACAATACACAGCAACATTGGTTGTACGTTATTTACTGTGAAATCAGCAAGAATCGCGTCCTGGGTGTCCCAGAAGACGGTAGGATGAACACGAGAAAAGCAAGCTTAGATTATCTCATCTAGATAATATGTCATAAAAGTGATGCCTCGTCTCAAATTTTGTCATACAAATTATATGTCTTGCTTCAGTTCGTCCACAACCCTAGAAGGTCGTATGCAAGGCGTTTGCTGCAGACGGGATTCTTTTGAAATGGGTGGGAGCGAATTTGCGTTTCTACACCATACTTTGACGTTCTCTGGCACAAAACATCCACAATTTGTCTCAAATAAAAATGCGGTGACGAAATGTGTTTCCATATTAAAGCAAATCCTTGAAATAGCATGACATTATGTTCTCCATATAGGCCCATTTAGTGTTGTGATCTGTTTGGGGAACCATCTCGCTAACACTTTATGATAACCCATGCTCTTCAGGGATGGTGGAGGTACTGGTATTTGAAATATCCACTTCATCTGTTATAACTTGAATTATTGTCCATCAGTCCGGTTGAAGTACTTTTTCACGGCGTCAATATTGCCGTGTGTGTGGGATGTGCGCGGCCATCAGGAATAGATGTCGAATACCCTTATGTGTCCTGCTTTGGACTTTGCACATCTGTTACATTTGTTAATGTCATGCACCTATCGTCATACGTTGCACAACGTATGATAGATTGTATGTAGTTTCTTAACTTTTGACATAAGATACTATAGCAATCTGACTACACTTTGCAGCTTCACCGGTTTGAACGCCACAAGCTGAGGTGCCATAGTGCTGCTCAGTGTGCTTGAGGTGCACAAACTAACATCTGTCCTGCTGACTAATCTAGTGGTTTAAGCATTCGACTTTAGTGCACATGATCCCGAGTTTGATTTCAGCTGGGGGTACATAAAAATGCACGGATACTTTCTATTAATGTATCGTCTCTGCCGATTTTCTTAAAAATGGAGGAACCTAATCATAGCTCGGTATTCAACTTTCTAACATGATAACGCCACCCATTTTGTTTGGCTGTAACATCAAATCAATGGAATCTGTAAAGATACAAATTAGCACTCACAGCCTACTTTTGTGCAAATTTTTACGTTAGTAGAGCATCTCTATCATGGGATAAATATAAAATCTGGCCTTCTTCCGTAATTTCATTAAATGCGATCAACACAACTCATGCAATCTTTACCAATTCAGAGAACATCTGCACTATACTGAGACGTTACAAACGATGAGAAACCACATTATACTGAAGCCAACTTTTTACTTTTTGTCAAGATTTTCTTCCAAAAATTCGTTTTCAAGAGGGAAATAATATATTTATACACGTAAGAAATTTGTCAATGCTGATTAATCTGTTTAAACGTTCCTTGTTTGTGTTCCGAGACTAAGTAATACTGTAATGATGAAACGAAATGGCGGAAAGACGAAACTGGGAGGAAACTTTGAAAGTCCGTAAAAAAAAAATAAAAATAAAAATAACACGCGCACCTTGTTGACAACCACATAACCAGCATTTTTGCGTGTTGGGATTGAACCAAGGACCCCAAACTTGAGCTAAAGCTGAGCGCTGTACAATACGCAATCGCTGCCCCTGATTAATGTTTTATTGAATTGGATGTTCAGAATAAGTTTTGTTAAAAATCAATTAAATATGGTTTATTTCTTGGTTATGTTAATTCTTCTTACTTAAATAATCTCGAAAAATTGTCCTCTTTCCTAGTGTTCGTAGCACTTCAACTTTGGGTTTCCGTTGCACCCAGCTAATGATATCCATACAAATGTGTAGTGTCCAGTATTTTTATTCGTGTTCAAGTTTCTGGTTCATTCAATACAGTGTTCCACACGAAATATTTATTTCCATGCATTTTTAAATTCAAAATCCACAAAACATTTTTTTTTTCATTTTTTCTTAAGGTTTTTGTATAGGGAAGGAAATGACGGGAGCGTGCAACTGGAAAGGGAGTTTATCAGGAATGGTGTCTCTAGCCTACATTATTTAATATATATTGTATCTAGAAGAGATCGTGAAGAAGAGCTTACAAAATTAAGACGGCCATTTGAGTAGGAGGCAGAATGATTAGGTGTATGCGGTTTACAGATATGGCACTTCTTGTAGAATCTGAAGAGAAAATCAATAATGCGTTAGAGGACTTAAGGAATGGCTGTGGATAATATGAAATGAAAATAAATGTTAGAAAAACAAAAACCATGATAATTGAAACTAAGAAGTCGGTGTCAAATGTAGAAGCAGAAGGGGAGAAAATAGAACAGGTGACTACCTTTCAATACCTGGGTAGTATTATTAGTGATGATATGAAGTGTGAACGTGAAATAAGAACAAGGTTAAGAATGGCGAAAGATGTGTTTAGGATGGAGTAAACACTATTTTGTGAAACCTTGAATAAAGACTTGAGAAAAAAGACTCATAAAATGCTTTGTATTGTATGGGTCAGAAACGTGGACATTAAGCAAAAGTGATGAAAAAGCTGGAAGCTGGAAGCTTTCGAAATGTAGGTGTAGAGAAGAATGGAGAGAATTGACTGGATCAAGCGGAAAACGAATGAGAGGGTCTTAGAAATAATGCGGGAGAAAAGAACAATTTTAGATATTGCATTAAGAAGAGGAAGAGAAACTGGTTGAAACATTGGCTATGAAGAACTGTATCATTAAGGACGTGCTAGAGGGAATGGTGGCAGAAAAGATATGTCGAGGGAGAATACAATTGATGGACGATATCAACACAGAAAAATCGTACGTGAAGAAGAAGAGGTTAGCGGAAGACCGTGAAGCATGGAAGCCCCTCAGTTGCAGCAAATGACCTGCCAATAATGCAGAATATCTATGATGATGATAAGATTTCTCTTAGAATTTCTAATTCTTCTTTACATGAGGCGTTCAGTGCAGTAAGGATGGACTCAACAAAAGCATGTTTCCTCAAAATGCACTCTAAATAGTTATAATAATCGTCCATTTTAATTTTCATACTGCATTTTAGTACGGAACGATGAACAACTTCCACAAGATATAGTTACGAGAACTAAGTGCCGCAGAGCAGTTTGATGAATACTTCAAATGCAGTTTCCGAGCATTTAGATTGCATGTAACTTTTATTGAGTTCGCCCGTACAACCCGTTACGTCTCATACTTTCCTTTCGCAGTTGGGAATTTGTTTTATAATGTTACCTGGGAGCAGAAACTAGCCACCTGCTTAATTTCTGTTCCTAATTTATGCTGTTCCCACTTGCTTCTTCTTTTGCAAGCGTCAATCGCGCGTGGGGTTCCGGCTTTGATTCCCAGTACTTAACATAATATACAAACCTTAGCAGTAGTTCAGATACAATTTTAAGCAGCAGATCCCGTCGATATAACCTCGGTGCTGAAAAAGGACGTAAAACTTCATAAAGTTCTCAAAACTTTTTCGTTTCACTCATTACTTTCGTTAAAAAAAAAGCCAGGCGGGAAATGTATAGTTTAAACATTGTGTATCAACACATCACGGTAAATATTGACAAAATGATTTTCAACTCCCTACCAATATTAAGCGACGGAGTGATTGATAGAATAATGCAATTAAGATTTCACACTTTTCATATTTCGACAGCTTATGTTACTGGTAGTGGTACTACTTAGGTTGAACTCATCCTTTTAAAAACATTCCATGATCCTTTCTTCCACAAATATTTGCGTATCTGTGTCTTATCTAATCTACTCAACAGGATAGTTTTACGAAACTTTGGGTTTCACAGTTATGCATCTGATAGCTAAAAGACAGATGATTTTGTCGATCGTGCTTGTCATCAATGCCTTTCTTATTGAGACAGACATTAAACGTGTGTACAATCAATCTGATATGAACACTGTAATTGGGTAGAATTACCTGTTGTGTTTTTCTTAAATAAATAAGTAAACCTCACATCGCAACGTGTGAAGCAGTTAGATAGACGTTAGAAGGCAAAAATATACTGATTAACTTTCAATTATACGATGTGATACAAACCAGTGGCGTAGCGGAGGGATTGTTCTGGTCCTGAAATTTTCGAAGCTCAATGTTCAATGTTTTAACTAACGTACTTGAAATAGAAAGTTACATGAAATTCATATTTTAAATGTTGTTGGTACATAGGTGGTTCGGAATGATCACCGAAAATGATAAATGTTTTCTATAGTTTCCAAAATTTTATCCAGCGCATAGAAAGTGTGAACAGCAGCGTATAGTTTGTGCAGATGAAAAAAAAAAAAAAATTCATGTGATTCATAGTAAAATGCAGCGTTGTAACCGACTTATCAGCTGTCGTAAATGTTGGAAAATTACATCTGACATCGGATTGCGACAAACGAGAGACTTGCAACAAGAAGCGTTTCTAACATTTTGAAGGAAGTATTACCTGATTGACAAAAACAGTGTGGTAGGGACGCGGCCCAATAATTTTCACAAACCAAGGACAGGAATTTACTGTCTGTGTGCAGTGGTGCACTGACCTTCACAGACTTACAAGTAATAAAGAAACAAATAAACAGATAAACAGCGAATCGTGCATATGCAGTAGACAACAATCGGATGTGATCAGTGGCGTTACTACAGAAGGCAGGAAGCATGTACAGCTCCTACGGACGTGAAATGAATGACCCAATCTGAAGGACAGTTTACTTGTGGAGACTAGAACCTCCAGAAAGGTGTGCACTCCTATCAGAACGCAGGCATTTCTCCCGAGACAAACGTCGTCGATGCCTATGAACGGAAGCAACAGAGCCGAATCTTTTTCAGATTGCAGAAATTGTGTTTGATTTTAATGGAGCGGAACTAAATAATCTTTTAAGATGTAGCATTATGATTTGGTGATCTGCCCCAAGGCAAGTCTTTAACCTGAAGGTCCCTGAGCAAGGTGAACACATGGCGGTTTGGCATTGTCTTCCATGGGTTGATGATGATATCCTAGGGACGAGACCTACATTTAATCCTTTGGGGATCTTGTGTTTTTGGGCTATTTTTTAGACTTTCAGTCAAGCAGCTACTGCATCGTCACTATTTATGCTAGGATCACGGTTCATACCTCATTCTCTTCAGAATAGAGCTGGCTTTCAAGTGGTATCACTTGCATGCCCATACCATATACCAGAAGAGGGAAAATTGATGTCAAAAGGAAAATTTTGAGGGGAAATTTTTTGCCCAACTTTGGGCCCCCCTGCCCCCCTGTGTGTACGTAGGGACTTCCAAAAAATTTGATAAATAGTACTTGGTAAACTAAGTGTGTGTACCAAATTTCAAGTTTCTATCTTGAATAGTAAGGGCGGCAGAAATTTTATCAGGAATTCCCACCATGCCCAAAACTACCGTAAAACACCATGATCTCAGGGAAAAAAATTCCTGAGACATCCCTAATTACCCTAGAGCCATGTTTCGCCCATCATTCTCTTCAGAATAGAACTACCTTTCAGACGGTATGACTCACGTGTCTCTATCGTGTATGTAAGGCGGGAAAATCCCGACCAAGGGTTTTTTTGGGACAAAAAATCCCTTTTTTCAACTTTTGCCCCTCTCGACCCCCCTGTTTTTACGCAGAAATCGGAAAAAAATTCTGGTAAATACTACTCGGTGGACTGAATGTTTGTGCAAAATTTCAATCTTCTACGTGAAAAAATAGGCCCGCCAGGAAAAATTTCCCGACCATGCCCCACTTTTACCCTATACAGAAGTATATTTGGATAAAAATTCACTGAGACGGCCCTAATTACCCTAGAATAATAATTCGACCGTCATTCTCTTCAGAATGAAACTGCCTCTCAGTCGGTATGATTCATGTGTCCCCATCATGTGTGTGAGGGGGGAAATCCTGAAAAACGGGATTTTGGGGGTAAAAATATCCCCTTTTTTTACCCCTTTGCCCCTCTGGTTGCCCCCCTGTTTTAACACTGACATCAGAACAAACAATCTGGTAAATAGTACTCGGTGGACTGAATGTTTGTGCAAAATTTCAATCTTCTACGTTCAAAAATAAGCCCGCCAAAAAAATAATGAACATAGGCTTAAAAAGGGAAAAAATACATTTTAAGATTATGACGTCATCACCTCCCATATCTGGACGCAGGACGGTCTGAAACCATACGTAATGTCTTCTACAATGTCTCTGGACTTGAAAAACAACAACAACAACAAAAAAAAAAAAAACGGACGAAAAAGCTCAAATAGGAGAGAAATAACGCAATGTACCATGAAAAACGCGTATGGTAAAAAATGTACGCAAAATGTACGTAAAATCCGAAACACTAGTGTTTCCTACCGGGAATCGAACAGTGAGAACAAGGACATCCCTTGATTACAAGGCGACGAGCTTATTCATTCATGCACTAAGAACACTGTCGTAGCATAGGTTAACTTTAATGTACGCTGGGATACTGGCCGGAAGCATTCAAGAGATCATATGTTGGAATCTCATGGCTTTCGATTCGGACTGGGGTTTCACTGAATGCATTCGCAGACCCAGTAGATGAATCCTAAGATAACACCTTCAACACAGTCTCTATCTGCTTCCTTGCCACACCTCTAATGCAGAGTTTCCATCACAATTGACAATCTGCTCCCGCCAAGTGAACTTTCTGGTGGACAAACACTGTGTGCGTGGGTGTCCTCGCGGTTCTCCCGTTTCCTCCCACTTTCATCATTCCACCATTCCATTCATTTCTCATAATCACCGTCTCCTTTAGCCTAGCCAGCATAACAATGGGACGTAAAACTCAAAAATTTCATTTCATTTTCATTTTTTACAATTGACAATCTGTGGGGGTATTAGTTATTTTGGGGGAAAGGAAGAGAGGGGAAAATAAAGAAGTCGAGATAGGCAGCCATCGATGGCGTGGAGTTACCACCTAGCCACTGTTTTCGACTTTCATAGCCACTGTTTTGAATTTATTGGCTTCCGCCCCTAGACCAAAAGGTTTCCATTACCTTTTACCCCAACGTGCCAAATTGAAGCTCAACAAAGCATAAATAGTACATCTCCATAAAATTTGCCCAGTGAGTTTCTTAATATGCAATTCCATATTACAAATACTACTACTACTACTACTACTACTACTACTACTACTACTACTACTACTACTACTACTACTACCACTAATAATAATAATAATAATAATAATAATAATGATAATAATAATAATAATAATAATAATAGGAGGAGGAGGAGACTTAAGTAGCATGTTTACTTTAAAGATTAGAAGTATGAAAATATTGACGAGTTTAAAATGAATGAATGAACATATGCATGTAAAATAAACCAACAATCTCCAAATCTTGGATTTGAAGTCGGTCAGAAATTAAGTGTGACTTAACCTCTCTCCTTCCTGATTACTCGCATGCATGCACTGTATGATCTCAAAAACAAACAAACAAAAAAAAAAAATGATGCACAAAAGTTTTCGCAAAATACTCATTCGATTCTGGTTCAATACAGCATTTTTTTTTTTTTCTGGAGATTCTCAATCATCTTTACTGCTTGGTCTTAAAATGGGTCATCAGTGAACGTGGAATTCCTCTTCCTCAGTTTTACGTCAAAAATTTCCAAAAACACTTCTGTAAATAATAATAATAATAATAATAATAATAACAGTTTCTGAAAGTTTAAAACATAACATGTGTTTTATGCGAGATTAGAGATTTACTTTTACTAATTGCGAGTTGAAATAATCAGAAAAAAGAGGAAGGGCCGCTTGCTTCAACAATGCATAGCATCACTGGATGTAGGAAAAAGTTACCTGAAAAAAATGACCCTTAGCTCTGAACTGTAGATGTAAAAATGACCCAATAGGGGAAGTTGCACAAGGATGTATAGTTCTCATTTGTATTTTGTTTTTTACCGAAATGGATGTATTTGCGCTAAAGACTAAAGAAAAAAGTACACTGTTCAGCTGCTATTCTAAAGACCAGAGCATACCCTAGAGCCGCCCCTGAGTAAAGGTATGAAGTACCCATAACATTATCCTCTTGTCCCTCTCTGTACGGTACCATTAGTGTATTTATCTGCTTATTAGGTGTGTAAAACAACAATCCTAGAGTTTTATTATTTTTTTAAATGTATGTTATTTCCGATCGGAACACTAGTTCGTAAAAATACGTAACACATCTTATCCTAGTGCTTTTGCTTTAATCGCAGGACAGATTATTAATACAAGTCTTTGAAAAATCAAGAGCAAGAGAATGGGTAAATTTTATATCTACCTTAAACGATACTTTGCAAAACAGGAACTGCTAACTTTTTTTGTTCTTGTTGTTTGTTTGCATTTCATGAAAGTATAAGGGAAAAAAGTAAGAATGTTTAGAAGACTGAAGCTTAGCTTTGTTTTCCCAAGTTCTCTTAATGCTCTGTCTTCGAAAAATATCAAAAGAAAACGATTCAAGTTTCCGCTTCGAACAATGAAACAAAAGAAGAACGAACAGAACGAACTGAATGTTTGTATAGGATGGAAACTTCCCCAGAAGGTACCGTAGGAAACTTTATTCTTTATAAAATCTCTCTGATCATGAAATCAAATGTCTACTACCTTCTGAAAAAAAAAATAAAAAATACAAATAAAATAAAAAATAAAGCCTATTGTGTATGAAAGATTCTTATCTACTTGTACGTTTGTCGTTGAATGGTTTATTTCAAGTGCAAAAACAAAGATTCCGTCCTTCTAAAGAAGACTAGTATATTTTGGCTTGAGAATTTGAGTAAAATATGAAGTAAATATAGAGCAAAATATGTAGTTTCACTCCTGTGATTTTGTCTTGTAGCCGAGAGCAGATAATGATAATCTTGCTAACAATGGTAAAATAATTTGTGATATGAAGATAGTGGTGAAGGAACAATTCTGGAGTAAGCCCACAGAAATAGTTTATTCACATTTCTTTAAAACGCCTTATATCCTGGAATCACGCTTGTAACCTTGCAACTTGAGGTTAGAACTGCGTATGGCACAAGAGTTAAATATGTCTCGTTTGAAAAAAGGGCATAAAAATGACGTCTCATCTCGGAAAATACATATCATTCTTTTCGAAGAGATCTCTTTCATTTTGTATTATCACTAGCGTTTCCTACGAGGCTAGAGCTAAGGCTGTTTCGTCTAGGAAAAGTGTCACAAAAGTGATATCTCGTCTCGAAAATTGTATGTGTTTCAATTGGAAGATCTATCTTACGTCACGGAAATGCTGTTTCGTCTCTTTTCGTCTCTTCTCGAGGACAGTTCTACTACAGTGTTAGGAGCTCCTATGGTTCTTCACTGCAGAAACAATACACAAACGCCATTAGTTCATATCCCGTGTCAATAAAATCGACACCCTACCCCAGAAGGTCTTGTTTTAAGCCCTTTATCCACAGTTGAACATGTTGGCCAACCAGCACCTGACTTCCCACCAAGAACAAACCTAACATGTTCGGTATGCCCCATATACTGCCAAACTTCAGATCGAGATTATTGGTACAGTACAGTTGTGCAGTAATTTTTGAAGTGGCTCTAGCCGTATGAGGTAGTGTATTTTCCTTACGTTAAAAAAGTGTGATCTCTAAGATATTGCTATTAGAACAAAATAAATGTAGTCATATGTTGTTATGGGTACATCTACCCGCCAATGAGCCAGGTAATTTTATTACAGTTTCTGAAGGCTGAGTCATTAGCACGTCGGCTAACGTTGATAACAGGTCGCATTCGACAGTTCGAAATCAAGTATTCGCAGGGAACCATGTCTGTGTCGAACGCAGTAATCAGGTGTTTACTGTATGAGTTCAAGTTGGGCACAAAAGGTGTGGAAGCAGCAAGAAAAATATGTACAGCGTTTGGAGAAGGTACATTTAGTGAACGGTCAGTTCAAAAGTGGTTTCAGACCTTCTCGACCGGTGAAACCATTCGTGTGCACTTGCATGAGCTTGGGGGGTCCCTTATGTACTGACTGCTGCGAACCGTCTCCAACGACTGAACATGTGCTCTTCCTTTCTGACTAGGAACAATAACTGTCCAATTTTAGACTGCATTTTGACGTGTGATGAAAAGTGAGTAATGTACGATAACAGAAAACGCTCGTGCCATTGGCTATCGTCAAATGACTCCATGCCTTTAAGTGAAAAATCTGCTCTTCATCAGCGGAAGGTGATGCTGTGTGTATGGTGGACTACGGCTGGGATTGTGCATTATGAGTTCTTGGAAAGTGGTAAAACCATAACCAAAGAGGTGTACTCAGCACAATTTCACAGAGTAGCCGAATAGCTTGAAAAAAAAAAAAAAGCCTGCACTAGTGAACAGGAAGGGTGTTCTTTTCCACCAAGACAACGATAGCATTCATACAGCAAAGATGACCCTGGAGGTGATTTTTTTTTCTCTCCGCTGGGAACTTCTGCCACATCCAGCATATTCACCAGACATTGCTCCATCAGACTACCATCTTTTTTGTCTATGGACAACCATATGCGCAATTGTCAATTCAAAACTGGAGAAGAGGTTGAAGACGCGGTGGTGCAGGTTTTTTTTTGTTTTTTTTTTGTCTTAACACAAATATTTCTACAAAAATGGCATCTGCAGGCTTGTAAAACAATGGGAGAAGGTTGTAGAAGAGTACGGTGGATATTTTGTGGAACAAACATAAGGTAAACGGATTTTTTGGAACTTTTATTTTTTGTACTGAAACTGCACGAACTTTCTTGGTTACCTGACATATATATAATTACGGACGAATGAGTAGTCGCTTGAATATGTATTTTTACTTGGATTTACTTTATTTTTCAATTTTATTCAAAAGCAAGATTTCGAAATAAAAGAAGCTATTTCTTTTGTACTTCACATCTCACAATCCAGGCTACCCGATAGTGTCCTATAAATTCAGTCCAGAACTTTGTGTTGTCATTAAATGACACTTTGCTCTGCTAAATACGCAATAGATATGTACTACACACGACTGAAAACTTGACAGACTGTAGCCATGTTCGATGACACACTAGACTGTTCACCATTCATATTCGAACAAATTGGGTGTTGAGTTCTTGTTGGAGGTAGCTTCGAACCGAAAGTGGCCCAAACCAAGAAACTAGTCGTGCACGTACGAGGCGAGTCCATCCTGTTGAAAATGTTGGCTAAATCACTCAGACCCTACAGGTTGAGCCAATATGTTATTCTATGGATAGGTGGGGGTTACACTAGTTTCCCATCTTATTTTAGTTAGCAAGAGGAATCCTACCCAAAAGTTTTCACACTACAACTCTTCACCCCCTCGACGGGTTTCCATACCATCGACATGGCCCTCTCAACTGGCTCGGGTACTTCTTTACCCATGGAAAACATTATTCTGGATTTTTATTTCCAACATGTATTATTACGCTTTGACTTAGTAGAGGTAACTAATAGTGCTAACCTTCTGCTCTTGAAGTATGGATATATCCGCATAAAAAGGTAAGGGATACACATGATGAATATATCTGGATATGAATGTAGCATAGCAAAAAAAAAAAAAAAAAAAAATCACTGGATTTGCAGAAGAATTGAACAGATACGTTGCCAGGAAATATAACGACAAACAATTCTACACAGTATATTTTAATATTTTTAATAACTGAAAAATGAACTTGAAATTTTACATTTGCAATATTGTTAATTTATTGGATGGAATATTCAACTCACTTTAATATGCATCGAAAATTTCCCACTCATTGGGTGAGCGAGGTATGTGGATATTTAGCTATTAATTCATCTTCCTTTTCACGCCTTGAATGTATGACAAAAAGTATATTAGGAATTACACTAGCCAACAATGAAAATGTAACTGGAATGAAATGAATGTTTATTAACTATACCGACCACGCTGATAACGAAACCGACAATGGAAAACTCGAATTACCTCTCGTTCCCAAGATAAAGGGGGGTGCACTTAATTATAAGTATTATATTTTAGTAGCATTCATAGCCAGTCTCGTCCCATGTATGCTTCGAAGTCCAGCTGAGGTAAACAGAGTGATTAAGATTTCTGCAGGCAACAATATCTGTGTGTATGTCGTCGCTATTTTTAGCCCGGGCTCGTAGCAGCAAGGGGGAGGAAGGAAGGAGCGAAGCATGTTTCATTTAAGCGTAGTTTGTCACAAGCTGTATACCTATTCTGTTCATGTGCTGGAAGAACGTGTTACTGAAGTATAGTTAGTGCGTGTGGTCGTTGTAATTCCTGAGATTCAATATGCCTCGCAAATGACTAAACAGTGCTGACAATTTTTGCTATATTTGCAGACAAGCTACACTGAAACTGTAAAGGAGGCTAATTACGCCATATATTAGGAAGGCCTACAGACTACTTTGTCTCTGAAATCGGAGACCAGAACAAGCCCTGAGCTCCTCATGTATGCTGCATATCTTGTGTCTCCAGTCTTCATTCGTGGTTGAATCGTAAAAGATCTTCCATGGCTATACTTAAGATTGGTGAGAATCATAAAACCATGTGAATGATTGTTACTTTCGTATGACAACTGCATTAACACATGGAGTTTCCAAGAAGAAAAAGTCTTTCTTGATATCTGAACATATTGTTGGCCATACGACCAGTTCCTCGTGGAGACGGACTGTCTGTTCCTGTCCCACGTGCCTTTGTTCTAGAGTCAATAAACATTCCAGGAAATAAGAGGGAAGAAAACTATAAGGATCTTGTGGCAAATCTTATGCACTGCTATGACGGACTGGGGTGCAACATTTCCTTAAAGTTACATTTCTTAGATTCCCCACTTGGATTCTTTTCTTGACAACTGTGGTGCTGTGAACACTGGCACGGAAAACACTTTCACCAGCAAATTTCGGACATGGAAATCAGATACCAGGGGAAGTGTAGTACATCAATGTTAGCTGATTACTGCTGGACACTAATCAGGGAATCAACAGCAGAAAACTAAAAACGGCAGGCAAAGCGGTGGCGCCTTCAGTGACCTTCCTTCGAGGAATAACAAGATAATACATACATACGCTTATATAGGAATTAATATAAAAGTATCATAGCTTCAAGACGAGAGGTAATTTTGCATTTTCATTAACATTTTCGTTATCAACACACCCAAAAACATAAAGATTAGCTGTTTTCATGCCAGTTACAGAAAAAAAGCAAAATTTTGTTGGCTAGTGTTGTTTTTGGCGTACAGAATAAGAATATTCCATTCACGTATACGGCATTTGGGAAATTTCATCATGGTTGTTTGTGGAAACTGTAATATTACTCTTCTTTCTTATGAACCGTTGGCTAAAAAAAGACATGAACGTGGTATTTTACTTATACTATAATGAAGTTTAAGATGCAAACATGCTATTCATATGCACACTTTCCACAAATACATCTTGTCCATAAAAATACTATCATACTTTCAAGTGGTATTACGTCTCTTTGGATAATCGTATTTAAATGAAATTGTTCACATTTGAAAGCAAAAACTCAAATATTTCTGTGAATTTCAACAATGGACAACAATGGACAGCAATACTAATAATGTACGGGATCGAACACAAAAAAAAGTAAATTCACTCATGTTTACTTTATTATTAGTCAATATGGGTTCATTTTTGGATATTTAGCAGGCAGTTGCTGTTTCTTTTTCTTCTAAGCCTTTTTTGCTAGTTAGCTAGCGTCAGCTTTACAGATCGCTCTCCTAAACTTGTTTCTATATTGTCATATACACTGTGACACTACACTGTACCATATCATTTTTCACACAGTCTTCCCATTTCTTCTTTGAGCTTCCTCTTGGCTATGTGAATAGCATACGCGCATTTTCGTGGGGGACTTGGGTTTAATTCATGGCAGAAGCTTCTGTAGTCCGTTTCCTACGTTAAGCTGTAGATTCACGTCCTATATAGCCTAGCTGCTGAACGGGACGCTAAACTCAAATACCATGTAATACAGTACAATTTAATGAAAAATAACATGTAAGCATTGTGAATAGCAAATGAGTATAAAGGCGGAGCTATGGGGGGCATAGGGGGGCATTGCCTCTCCAACTTTTTGACAAACAATAAAAATGCCACCTATAAGATCCTTCAATTCTCATTTGTATTTACCGTGTCCCCCAGCAGACAAAAGGTCTGCCCCCCAGGAGGTAATTCCTAACTCCGCCTATTATATAAGTCTTGAGGGGGAACGGACAGAATGGCAGGGGGACAAAATGGCAGGGGACATAATGGCAGGAGGACAAAATGGCAGAGGACGAAATAGCAGGCGGACGAAATGGCAGGGGACACAATGGCAGGCGGACGAAATGGCAGAGGACGAAATGGCAGGACAGAATGGCAGGAACTTAATTTGATTTGTCGGGTTTTAAACTATTTTGTTTCTTGCTTGATAAATGAAGATTTCTACATAAATTTTCGATTTATTCATTATGATCCAAAATTCGAACTGCTAATAATATTTCAATTCTAATTGACAGTCATCTACAAACACCTTACTATTGCAAGCTTTCTATTCATACCAGCAGTGTCTTAATGAAAGAAATTAGTTTTAGTCGTTTTCTTTTTTATATATATTATTTAAGATCTTTTCGGGTAATACTAGAAGGAAGCAGCTTTTATCTTTATTTCTCCCGTTTTCAAAGGGTCTAGGATGTTTCGGTGTAGGATGTTTCAGTGTAGAATGTTTCGGTGTAGGACGTTTCGGTGTACGGATGTTTCGGTGTACGGACGTTTCGGTGTAAGGACGCTTGGCTGTAAAGGACGTTTCGGTGTATAGCCTAATATTCGATTGCATTAATCATATGCTTGTAATGAACAGTCATGAAGTGTCATAGTGTAGCCACTCTGCAATAGTGTAAACTGATTAACACTGTTATTGAGTCTCATTGTTATTGCTCAATCTTTTCGTAACATTGGCGTATTTTTTCGTTTTTCTGACTTCATGTCCGCCAATTAACTTATTTGTTCTATTTGAACAGCACTAACAAGGAGACTTACGGGAGTGTAATTTACTGATTTGAATGAAACTTTGCATACTTGTAGAATATCAAAAAATAACCGTCACGTTTTTTTTTTTTTTTTTAACTTTGGTAATGGTGCGGGTTTAAGGGTAGAAACCACGCTTTGAACGTTAGAGGTGGCCTCGAAGCATAAACAGAAAATAATTATCCTGCCAAGGGGTTTTAGGACAGGTGATTCAGAACCTGACGTTAAAATTACAAAATTCCAATTGGCGGATCCAATATGATGATTACAGTTACAAATAGTCTTCTGGTTTGAAATGTTCTGCAGTTAGCCAAGAACAATTATAATTGGCAGGGACTACTGAGAGAAGGTGCAGACTGATTTGAAACCCTAGTGTTTACAGGAATACAAACAGTAGAAAGTGTGACTAACTAACTAACTAACTAACTCTATGGCCTATGGAACCCGGAGGTCCAGTGCCGCGTTCACAAAAGCTCTCCACTGACTTCTATCCTTAGCTAATTGCATCCAGTTTCTACTTTGTATTCATATCTCTGCGAGATCCATCTTAATATTATCCTCCCATCTGCGCCTAGGTCTTTCTAATGGTCGTTTTCTTATGGGTCTACCAGTCAAGACTTTGAAAGCGTTTCTACTTTCTTCCATTCTAGCTACATGACCTGCCCACCTAAGCCTCCTAGACTTGACGACCCTAACAATGTTGGGTAAACTGTATAATCTATGTAGTGTGACACAGTCAGTAAATTCTATGACTCGTAGCTACATCATACACCCTTTAATTTCTGCAAATAGTGTTTTATTATCACCACTGTTAATTGTTTTGTAGGAAAACAATGGAACATTTGGTCTTATAGTCCAACTCTTTAAATTTGAAAATATCCTTGTGAAAGCGTCAAATCCGGGACAATTAACATCAAGTGTTGTGAGATCATGGTTCCAAGAGATATTTCTTCAAGCGTCGAATGCAAAGTCCATTTTTATTAACATCGTGGAGTGGTCAAATTTCATCAATTTTGAACCTATTTTAAGAACAAAAGATTAACTCATAATAGAAACCATTTCTGCAGAAACCGTTCGTGCCTCTTCTTGTGTTCTTTAGGCCGTTAAAAATTTTCTTGAGGCTCTTTTCTGACACTGTCCTCTACAACTATAACATGAATTTATATCTCCGTAACAATACAATATTCCAACACTGATTCATAATCAGTTTTCTTCTCCTAGATTTGCTAATCTTATTGGGTATGCATGATATAAAAGCGGTTATTTGGAAGAAAAACCACCTGGGTTTGAAAATTTCCTTTCAAAGATTGTGCAGTATTTTGCGATTTGTGCACAGTTATTGCCGTAAGGTGTGTGTGGTGTGCACAATGTTTATGCATCACACTTTTTTACTATATATCATTACCATAAAACGTTTTCCCAATCAATTCATAATTATAACATTTGAGGATATAAGAAATTCTGAGATAGAGTGAAGCGAGGGGACTCACTATAAATAAGTAACCCCTGTCAATTACAGCAGCATTTAATTTTTATTTTATTTATTAATTTATATTTTCTACTTCATGAATTTATTTCTCCCTATCGAATAGTTTTCATTTTGAAGAGTGGACGTTTCGGTGTAAACATTGGAAATTTTACACCGAACCACCCTCACACCTAAACGTCTTTACACCGATACATCCGTATACCGAAACGTCCTACACCGAAACGCGCTGCACCAAAACGTCCTACACCGAAACAGCCGTATCCCGTTTTCAAAATATATGATATGATTAATTGTGTATATGTCATGTGATTAATTGTATATATGTCATATGATTAATTGTATATATGTCATATGCAATTTGATCAGGTAATAGTATGAACACAAGAAAGAGCATTTATCAACGTTTAAAGATACGCAAGTCATTACACAATTTACTTCATTAATAAATATGATTTAAGTGTCGTTATATCAATCTTTCGTGGACTCGTCGTAACCTGGAAGAATTCTGATAAATTCTACATGAATCTAAGACTGAAATCAGGGCACATTTTGTACATAAATTTACAAAACGAGAAGAGAAAATTTTGATTCGAGATAGGATTTTTACGAACATTTACGACACGAGACGAGAAAACCTGAATTCTCATCTCGTCTTGAGGGCAAGTAAGTTAGAAATCAAATATGCACGATCATGGTTCCTTTAAGCTGCACTAAGCTGTAATATACCCAATATCGCATTGGGGTTAAGGTTCCTCATAACTCCAGTGAAATTCAGGAAAAAATCTCTGAATTACGAAAAAAAGAAAACATACAAAATACATTTTCATGGTAACTCTTACAGCTATTACGTTATTATAAGATTAATGCTACTTCTGAAACTGATTTGATTGAATATGTATTTGGTCTAGGAATTAATTCGTGCGGTTGGTACGCACACATTGAAGCTGTAGTACAAACACAAAATACATAAATACCTTAATTAAAATATTGTCCATCGCTAGCCACCACTTTCGCCCATCTGTCAGGCAATGTACGGATTCCGTGGCGAAAGAAGTCCTCATCCTTGGAAGCGATCCAGTCAGAGACCCATGTTTCGATATCTTCTGAAGAAGTAAACCGCTGTCCAATCAAATCGTTGTTCATGCAATCGAACAAGTAGTAGTCCGAAGGAGCAACGTCTGGTGAATACGGCGGGTGGGGTAAAACTTCCCATCCGACATTTTCTAAATAGGTTTTGACCGGTTTTGCGACATGTGGGCGAGCGTTATCATGTTGAACAATAAGTTTATCATGTCTGTTCTCCCATTCTGGTCGTGTTCTGGCCAGAGCTTGCTTCAAACGCATTAATTGTCGTCGATAACGTTCTCCATTCATAGTTTCACCCGGTTGCAGCAGCTCATAGTACACCACACCTTTCATATCCCACCATATGCACAGCATAACCTTTGCACAGTGAATATCTCGTTTTGGTTGTGATGGACCTGGTTCACCTGGTTTCACCCAGGCCTTTTTTCGTTTAGGGTTCTCGTAATGGATCCACTTCTCATCACCCGTAATAATTCGATGCAGAAACCCCTTTCTGCTCTGTCGTTGAAGCAGCAATTCGCAAATGGTTTTTCGTCTTTCAACGTCTCTGTCTTTCAATTCATGTGGAACCCAATGTGACATCTTTTGAATCATTCCCATGGCTTTCAAGCGTTTGGAGACTGTTGTTTGATCAACGCCTAATGCTGCTGCAAGTTGTTTCTGCGTTTGACACGAATCCTGCTCGAGCAATGCTGTCAATTCTTCGTCTTGAAATTTTTTTGGCTGTCCAGCTCGCTCTTGGTCTGCCAAGCCGAAATCACCACTTCTAAACCGTGCAAACCACTTCTGACACGTTCGCTCAGCTAGAGCATGGTCACCATACACTTCCACCAAAATACGATGACTTTCAGTCGCACTTTTCTGCATGTTAAAGTAATGCAGCAGGACACCCCGCAAAAACACTTTATCAGGCACAAATTGCGCCATGTTCACTTAACTACAAACTGGTGTTGTTGACGCTTTAATCCACTGCCCTATACTACGAACGATACGCGATGACAAGGGTTTGCAACACATGTGTGGATACACGGAACTGTGGGACGCTCCGTTCGTTGCGCCATCTCTTGTCCACCCGCACGAATTAATTCCTAGACCAAATAATTGGATAACGAAACTACTTTCATAAGTTTTTCAAAGTATCAAGTTTGAGAAGAACGAAGTTTGTCTTTCACTGTTGTTATCTCATTGCTCATAGATACCAGTGATGAAATAATTGGTCGAAAATCACGCGGCCGCTTCTTACATCAATTCATGGAGAAAATTAGTTCCAATATTAGGTACCTAAGTTCAGTATTAACAAAAAAAAAAAAAAAAAAAAAAACACCCAGCCTCTTGCAACCATGCGTAGCACATTTTAATACTTACATTTGAAATAAAAATATGACTGGATAAAGACGATTGCCTTTGTCTGAATTTCATATGTGAATAACAATATAGGGCTTTTCAGATAGAGGGGGGGAGGGGCAGGTTTTATTAAACAAGATCGTACAGCTGATATGTTTCAACTATAGGCAACTTGTACTTGCAGGCTAAACTCAGTCTTCTGAAGTCAAATGACAAATACCATTAAGATGTTCAAGAGAATAACGTATCAGCATTATTACATACTACAGACACGAAGATACCACTAGGCTCCCAAGTTTCAAAATTATATTGTGTGTAAAAGCAGTTAGTAGATTTAATTCTTTGTCACATGATAGCTAGACCTTGAGAGAAATTCAGAGGGAGTCCACGGGAAAATTCTTTCGTCATAAATAAAAGTTGTACTACTTAGAATTATTATAAAACCAAGATATCAATTGGAAGATCGTTAAAAAGAAATAAATTTAAGAAAAAAGTTAAGACATGGATAACTGATATTTACCCACTTTTACGCTCTTGGTTCTATTTAGCTGTATTTATATGCTTTGGACATTTGAGGTAGAAATGAATAAATCGAGAACCGTTACCTACTAACAAACACAACAGGTGAAACCTAAAAATACGAGCCCTAGAAGTTATAATTTTTGCCAAATTAACTTCCTGCCATTCTGTCCTTCTGCCATTTTGTCCGCTGCCATTTCGTCCTCCTGCCATTTCGTCCGCTGCCATTTTGTCCTCCTGCCTTTATTTCCTGCCATTATGTCCCCCTGCCATTCTGTCCTAAATTCGTCTTGAGACATATGTCTTATCGATAGCGAGCCGACTCATTGTAACAAATTGCTGTTCGACACAGTCCAATATATATCGCAGAGATAGGAATACAAAGTAGAAATTGGATCCAATTAGCTAAGGATAGAAGTCAGTGGAGAGCTTTTGTGAACGCGGCACTGAACCTCCGGGTTCCATAGGCCATAGAGTTAGTTAGTTAGTTAGTTATATATATAATATTGTATTGAAATCTGAAACAGAAATTCAAATTCCTATAAAAATATTATGGATGTTATTATAACTCTAAAACCATGAAGCATTTTAAGCTGTTTAAAATGTAATTTTATGCCGCCAAACTCAATTAAATTCGCAGTACACACTGACTAGCTTCTCGGTATGAGAGAGAGAGAGAGAGAGAGAGAGAGAAAAAACCTCACCTTTCAGAGTCAGACACAGGCCCGTATCCAGGGGGGTCTATGGAGGGCCGCCCCCCTAAAATTTTCCCGGTAGGCTTGCAAATGAACTATAATATGGTGATGAACTATAATATTTTTTAATCTGGCCCCCCCTACATTTTGGGCTGGCTATCGGCCTGGGCAGATACTATATGGAATTTTGTATGTTGAAAACAAACTTTATTGGAAATATATAGTTTAATGAGAAAGGTTGGTTTTGTAGAAGTAGAACGGTCATTTAAAGAAAAAAGTCAATATTGTACTTTTTCAGCTTACATTTTAATTGTGTTTTAGGTTGTAATAGACATTAGGTAATTAAAATTGCTTCAACAACTTTTCAATTAGCAATAGCATTATGCTTAACATATGCAAGTTCTATCCTGGAATAAATAGTGTCATATACATACTTCCATCAGAGGAGGATTGGTTGAATTTGCCAAGTTAATGTCTTTCCAGGATTTTACGATATTTATCCTAATGTTTCAAACATATTTTCCAAGTTGGATATTAAAACACGGAATCCTTCTCTACGTATGCCACTGGATCTAAATCAGGCGTTAATAGACATATTTCTGTAGGTCTTATTCACAAATATTCATCTTCTTTACAGACATTTTAGGGAAATGTTTATTTATTTCTTTATTTATTTAAAACTAAAAGAATTAGGATTACACATTCCGCTTCATAATGATGCATTACGGAAACACTTCGTAGCGCAACCTAATATGCAGAAGAATCAGATCGGTGTATCTGCATTATTTTCATTTAAAATCAGGACGTACTTTGTATGCGAAGAAATAATGAACATTCTTAAAAAAAAAAAAAAAAAGCTTTGTTTAATATTTCAAACTCTGCCTCTTCATATTACTTGGCAGTGTAGTCCTTGAACTTCATTACAAATATGCGCATCACTTGAAAGAAGTAAATCAAGCGAAAAAGTAAGTCTTCCTTAGAGATAATAATTAACTGAAAGAAATACGAATACCAAATAATGCCTTCTAGCATCGTAATATTATTCATTGAATGCTGTGGGAAAATTTTCGAGATTATAAGTTGGAATATGTTAGCGTTGCCGTAGTGATGGCACAGTAAAGGAAAACTGAAAATTGTCCTTTACCATGAAAACAAATGTTACAGATATTTTATGTGTGGATTATACTACACTATTTTGTACAGTGTTATACGTTCAGTAAATATATATACACAGGATGTTTCTAAACAACTATAACATTTTGGAGGTGACCCTGATACCACGATAATACTTAGTTGGTTGAAATTTCTCCATAGTTGTGGGGGCGAGATACTGAAAAAATCCCTACCAAGAGGTGAAGGTGACATGTAAAAATAGTCAAATACGAACGAAATTAATGTCGAAATTATATGCAAAGATGAAAAGTGACACTGTGGATGCTGCGTAAGTCCAAAATAAGCCTTGGTTGACTTCGAGTTGACAATGGGAGGGTGACAGGAATAAAGAATCCAAAATATCCTATATTTGTGTCAAATGGATAGTTTTCGGATCACTGACGTAAAAGGTGATATTTCAGATGTGTATACGTCCAAGGTTGGCCATATTGAAATGGGGTCATAGGGAGAACCAGTAAATACTTCAGAACAGTTCCTTTTTAGTGTGTTTCAAGACACTGAGAGTGAAAAGTGATAATGCACAAATCACATTCTGAATTAACGGAGATATGACTTCTGGGGAAGTGTCGTTGCTCCAGGGAGGCATTACTAACTGATCACTCCCTAAAATCGTCACTGTTTTGCAGGGCCGTAGACAGAAATTTATTTCAGCGATCGAAAGCTTGACAGGAATTTATTTCAGCGATCGAGGGCATATTTTACTAAAATGTCTATCATCCAGGGGCGGATCCAGGATGATTGTTTGGGAGGGGCGGTCGTTCGAAGTCAAATCAAGGTAAGAGCGGATTGCAAAAAAGAAAAGAAATAAAAAATAGAAAATGAGAAAGAGCTCTTCTGTAGAATTAACTTTCTTAAGAAAGTAATGCCTATCTACTTTAGGTTTTAATTTACGTTTATAATACAAAGATGAAAAATACTTAGGATATGTTTTATTTTTAAAATAAAAAGTATAAAAAGTTCCCTATTCTGGGGGATGCGATCACCCCAAACATACTCCCCTGGATCCGCCCCTGCTATCGCCATCTATAAAATTAGATATATATATACAAAAAAATAGTGATTTCGTGGGGGCAAAAGCTCTGGATTGCCAAGGCCTGCATCCTGTATATGTCTCTGCTGCTCTGAATTGTCAATAGCTCCTCTTCAAAGGTAAGACATAAAATGTAAATAATAAACGTGTAACATAGAATACAATATAAATAAAAAATATGTTATAATTAAGAAATAGAAAATAATTATAAAATAAAGTTGAAGGACAATTAAAAAATACAATAAAACTTGAAAGTAAAATATACTTTTAAAACAATTTTGCATTTATGCAGGGCTACAAATAGTGAGGAGTGCCATGTAAATTTAGTAAAAAATATAATATTGGAAAATTATTTCGAATTAAACTAGCTGCGACTACATTACTTCAAAATTGAACTTGTGGAATATACAGTATGAGCGTAGCTCAAATAAAATAATCAATAAGAATGGTCTTGATTGGAAGCTCGGACCATCCACTTAGGAGTAACTTACATTAACCATTCACCTAACAGACAATGACGCACAGGACTTGGAACTACTTTATCAGATTGTTCTATCAAATGTAACTTAATTAAAATAATAGTAAAAATTTTAAAGCTTTAAAAAGTGTCCTGAAGAAGAGGAAGTTCATTTTGCACATTGTAACTAAGTTACAAGAGGTTTACGTCCTATCTGAACGGCGCATCCACCGAGTCAACTTTTGGAATATCCCCTTAAGGTAGCTTTCAACGCAGCTAAGGGAAACGTATGTGAACCAGTAATAGAATTCTCCGTAGCAGAATGGATAAAGTCATGGTTCGATAACCACAAGGTTCGTGGTTCGAAACCCGTCGCCGAACCCAGACTTTTTAAAATCTTAATTCCTCAGTTCTGAAGATCTTTCTCTTCTTTCGTAATCTTCTGATGCTCTAAAAAGAGTACTCCACATTAATTCGACAACTGCCTAATGTGATCCTCGCAGTTCGAAAACTTCCCTTCTTATCTTTCACAAAATCAGAATTTTCGTCATAATACAAATGCTGTCCGATCATTTTTCCTCAATTCTAAATCTATGTATACAAATCATCCCTCTCTGTCTAAATATTTGAATCCCTCTCTCTCTCTCTCTCTCTCTCAATGTCACCCAGGAAGTCATATGGCTTGAGATCAAACCTTCGAGTCTTGAAACCAAATGTAAGCTCTTTAGCAATGTGCTATCGTAACTCTATAGGTTTGTTGTTAAAACCAGTGTCTTTTAGACTTTATTCGGGGGAGGGGGGGGGAGAGATTCTCCGGCGACATAAGATTTTCACTTTTTATTAGTGTATTACTATACATTTGATCAAAAAATACGTATTTATGAAGCTCAAGATAGGGGGAATTACACCCTCCTGTCCTGCCCAAATGACGCCCCTGAAACATTTGCTTGCACTTACTGAAAAGAAATTAAATGAACCATTGAATAAAACTCGTTTCTGTCCGTAGAATTTTAGAGCTGTTGGCAATTTCCATAGATTTCTTAGGGAGCATCTTACTAGCTTGCACTCTTTAAAGAAAGAAAAGAATGAAACTAAAGATATTTATGAAGCTCTGGGAAGATTGTGTGACTTTCCTTTAATTTAGGCTCTTAAACATATTTCAGAACAAACGAATGGAAAAGACTGTTTTAAAGCTATAACGTTGTAAACTTGATTCCTGTTTCTTTTTCAGCTGAATGGAAAGAGTGTACTACGTCACACACACACACTGCTTTAGACAAGGAGGGGTGGAGGACGGGGAGGAGTTGGAATAAATACTAGAAGCAACTAATCGATTGATACATGTATTGCGGGAATGCATAAGAAAACTGGGCAAGAGTTTGTTATTCATTTGGACTTAGAATTTTTGTAACAAATTTTATGCCGCGGACTGTACGACTTTTGATTTAGTTTTTACGGTAGCTACATTCCTTATTCTTAATTGCTACGAATAAAGTCGTATCAGGGCATCAGACGGGAAATTGCAAATCGGGTATCGAAAAGTCGTTTTATTTATTTTTTTTCGGAATTTAGTAGCCATGAAACGTGCACATTTTTGAAATTTGGAATCCAGTGTATAATATAGTGAAAAGACACTTCCCTCCTATTGTTTCTCGAACGTAATAAGCACGAGTTTTGAAAATATCCTAATAATAAATATCAATATGTACGTTACCACCACGAACAGCAATCATTATTATTATTATTTTAGAATAAAATGCCCGCCTTTTCCTGCTATTTCCTTCATAAATCCCAATATCAAGTTAATGCTGCTAGTACTCAAAACAAAATTATAGGTGAAAGACAGTTCAGAAAATATTTCATATAGCAACAAAACTGCATTTCAATATTAATTCCATACAGTCATTATACTTTAAACGGTGATGTATGTATGAATTCCTATTTTGGACCATGTTATAAAATTTATATTGTTGTGAATGTGTTGTTTAATGTCTTGAAGCGCTCCATTTGTTTTTCGTTACTAGTTAGCTGTCTGGAATTAGTGCCGTAAAAATTTACGTAGCCTTTAAGTGGATACTTCCAAATGAGTGTTATTTGGAAATTGAAACTAACTGGCTTCATAGTTCGATAAACGGATTATTCGCAGCTACTCTTGTAGAAAAGATGAATGTGGTTGATTTGCTTTACCAGTAGCAACTCAGAAACTTTTTATCTGTCCGAAACAGAAGACCCATTAATTTGCAGCGATTTTCCTGAATAGCAAGAAGAGAATTCCAAGGAAATTGCTGTTTTGGTTTGCCGGATACGCATTATTGTTCGCAATACCACTTTGTGTAATATTTGCAAGACGCTTCAACAATTGTGGCTAGTGTATAATTATTTTTTTCTCTATATTCATGAATTTCACAGAAATGTTTATTTGTTTATGGATATAAAATGTTTTTGGTCTCTTAGCAAAGAAGTTTGTTTCAATTAGATTTGAATGTGTATCTATATGAATTGGATTAAACAAAAGTTGTAGTAATATGTCGGAACAAAAGGTGCTAAACATGTTTAAGAAAATATGTTTAAGTTTAATACATATTTAAGAATGCCCATTGGATGAGTAAATGTGTTTGATGTAGTATGATATAGTAAAAGGTTTTTGTAAGTCAAGAAAGAAGAGAATATAGGTCTATACCTGGGACGTGTGGCTACCATATGGAAGAAATTTGCTTGAAATATCACGTAGAACATAATGAGAGTCTAGTGGACAACATGAACATAAATATAAATTATATTAATGGGTTGAGATATAGTTTCTCTACTTTTGTACTTTTCCTTGAGAAGAAGGCAAGCTGCTTTGGTTCTAGGGAGGAAATATATAAAGCAGTAATCTGAAAGGCTTACTATTTCCGACAGAGTTCATGACGAACGTTTATGCTAAAAGTGAATTAGTAAAATTTTGCGATCACGAAGATAATAATTGACCAAATAAATAAATATGTACCCAAAATGTGTGTATAATAAAGAAAAAGGAGAAGGACATGCATTATTCAAGGATTAGCATGTCTCTACTGGGTGTTACTTAGAAAATGAGTAGGATCCATTCCTTAGATAGTTTGGGGAATACGTTTGGAGTTGTTCAATATTATTCGTAAGTTTCGATCTCTCTTGAGCTTGACAGATTCACGTTAGAAAAGCGAATGCTGCAAATAATAATAATAATAATAATAATAATAATAATAATAATAATAATAATAATAATAATAATAATAGTAATAATAATAATAATAAAAGTCATTATTATTATTTTCAGTACACATCTAGTTTTGCGAAACTCTATGAGGTTGCTTAACAAGTAGTAAGCCCTTTTAAGGTCAAAATTAAAAATACATTTATTATTTGAAATTAATGTTATGAAATAACATATTGTTCGATGACTTTGTCATTTTCCTTGCAATATTTCAATCTGCTCAGTATAGAATTTTAGTGGTTTCTGATCAAAACATTACTAAACGTAGCTTTCACAAGCATATTCTGTAACGAACTTAACCCCGTTCAAAGAGTTCTGAGTGAACTAAAACAAACTATAGGCTGAAAATGCCATATCTGCACTATACGGTAGATGTGTTAAAATCTTCCAGACAAGTTCTCTTAATTTCAGATGGGTCGTTAAATAGGTATGTGACCTGACGTTGCGATCGTGTATGCGGCATCATTTCTGTTGACCAGTTCCCGTTGTTTATTTTGAATGGTTAGGTAGGCTTGCGCAAATTGTCGATTTTACAGGTCTGAGTCTTTCGTTCTGTGCAGCAGCAGCTCATGATGCACGAAGACTTTCCAATTCAACTAACCGCACAATATGATCTTCCTGGACATTACTATGGATTTTACAACAGATTATAGAGCTTTTCCTTACTTTGACCATAATATTTTTCGCGTACTGATGTCGTATTTTATCAATTTCCATGACTCGTTACCAACTGTTTCGGAAATTACTCGACCTCGTCAAGTTTCAGTTGAGATTCTCAGGATCAAGTAAATGTTTTTGAGTTAGATTACGTGGCAAAAAAGGTCAAGCTTTATTTTGTAAACAGCTTTCTCTAAATTGTTCAACACTGCTTGGTGATGGATATTCAGGTCCAGAGGTGACCACTTTGACCTAACCTCACACAAACCCACGCTCAGAAACTCATTTCGACCGAACGCTCACTCCACTTCACGCTCACAAACTCATTTCGACCTCACGCTCACCTCACCGGTCTGATCTCACGCTCACTAAACCTCACACTCATCTCACCAGTCTGACCTCACGCTCGCTTTACCTCACGCTAACATCATTAGTCTGACCTCACGCTCACATCATTCTAACCTCACGCTCACCTCACTGGTCTGACCTCACACTCACTTCGTGAGGTTGAGGTCGAGTCAGCGTGAGTTCTAAACTTGCGGGCGCCGATTTCGTGAGTTTGGGCATTTGGGCACAGCTCTTCCCGCACGCGCACCTTTGGTGCACAGGGTCGTGGGTAGGACTTGCGATATTTAGATGTATCGATCGATAGCTTGAAATGTCGGGATTTTTCGATGTCGATTTTTGATAGTTTTCAGTATGTGGATAGTTTTCGGTGTTTTCTTATTTTCAATATCAAGGTATACCGATATTCGGTCCGATACCACTTTCTCAACATAACGAAAACTATTCATATAACACGACCTAGACTTTCAATACTTCAACGTTCTCTGTTCCACAGGATTACTACCTAGTACAACCAAATATAACAAAAACACGTCGATTTATCAGGATCACCCAAGTGGGATTTACAATATTGTAATATTAGTTCTAAATGAAAGTGAATTATTGAATTCCGTCTCCTGGGATCGATAGCTAGAATAATTATTTCGAAAAGTTCATTAATGGAGATGATTTACCCATGGGTAGAGATAGAAATTAGCCATTTTCGGTTTAACATTGATTACTATAAAGCAAAGATAGTAACATATAGCGAGACATGGTTTCTTGCAATTGATCCAGCGTCCCAAGAAGACCTTTCATCTCCATCTTTAAGAATGTACTAAAATCGGAAGTGATATAAATTTACTACAACTTTCAGTCTCAATATTGATCTACATAGATCAAAAACTATTTTTAAAAAATCGATTTAGTTTTCTAAGAAAAGTTTTCACATTCACTCTTAACCTTCTATTCAAACTGAAAATGGTAGAAATGAACCACGTCCGGTTCTAACGTTGATTACTATAAAGTAAAAACTGTAATAGAGATATAAGCGTTTTTTTTTTTTTTGCAATTAATTAAACATCCCAAGAATACCTTTAGTTATCATTCTTATCTTTCCACTGAAATCGGAAATGATAGAAGTACATTACAACTTGCGGATTCAATACATATTGCAAAGAAGGTAAGAACTAGCAAGAAATAGGTTTTGGAATCTGGTTAGGCATCTAAGAATAGTTGTCGTCTCTCATAACCCTTCATTCTAAATGAAATCTTTGAGTTTAACGTCCCTCGCTTACGCCGGTTAGGCCAATGGAGACGGAGATGATGAAATAATGGATGAAATAGTGGTAGGAAACGGGAGAACCCCGAGAAAGCCAACGCACACGATGTCTGTCCACCACAAAGTCCACTTGGCTGGGCTGGGATCGAACCCAGGTCCCTGCGCAACAGAGGTGAACGCTCTACCAGTGAGCCACCGCCCCCCCAAAAAAAGTTCAAGTTCAATAATAATAATAATAAAAGTAAAAATGAAGCTCTCCAAGAAATAATTGATTTTACAAATCTATGGCTTGAATCATTGGTCGAAGTTAAGTGAAATTTTAATCTTATACTTGCAGTAGACATTTGCATAGAGGACGATCCGTGTGATGCGCTTCGCTCCCTTCCTTAAGTTCTCTTTCGCATGTGACCCTTGACATCTGCCACCTTACCAATCTCTATGTAGATAAATTTCAACAGTTCAAACAGTTATTCTGGTCATTTTAGAGACACTCTCGGTAGATTCAATATTAAAACTATTATGTACAGTCGAAAATTCTAAGCAAATTTCTTGTATTATTGAACTAGCTTGTATTGTAAAACTCAAATTAATCATTCTCTGTAAACTACTTTAAAAAATGAATTTGTAATAATTCAAATCTTTCTTTACAGGATACAAAGTGTAAATGGATTAAAATTTGTACAAAAACGAAGATATTTATAAAATAAGTTTTTTTCCTATATGATTATTTTGTATTGTTAAAATTTTGTTCATCGACGGAGGGGGGAGCGCCAAACGCTTTTAGGCATAGGGGCGGCAAAACATTAAATCCGTTCCTGGTCAAACACTAAAAATAAATCGATCATCGGTGTTTGTCTGACTAATATTACATAAATGGTATAAGTTATCTCCGTTTTGGATACAATATAGATTAAATATAGCTTTAGGAACACACGTGAGCTAGTTGCATCCTTCTAAGTTGTTCCGCTCTCTGAACAACGATTAAAGGATTATATGAAAATGAGTTATGTGGTCGAGGACTGGCACATTTACTAGTGGTGTCTCCCCTCATGTTCATGACACCCCCCTCAATTTTCTATCCGTAGGTGTTCTTCCATGAAAAAAAAAATCTTTTCGATTAATTTTTACACATCCTCAAACATATTTATATGCATTTTTAACCCCCCAAATATTTCAATGACGCAGTTTGCGTCATAGCTCCCCCTTGTGGGCACCCCTGCATTTACCCTAGTAATACAAAACATTTATTTATGGCTGTTCTGCGTAGTTAAGTTTATACAAAGACAATTACTTGCTAACTATACTAATTTTATTTTCAAGTAAATGGTCGGTGTATATGAAATTATATATACTTATCAAGATGTAATAATGTCTCTCAAATACTCGCCCAGAAAATATGTAAATTCTATTTTCTATTTGGAACAGGCAGGGGTGCGCATAGGCTGGTTTTATGGCGTTGGCCGCACACGTTAGACTTTTTTTGGGGGGAGGGAGGGCATATTTTCTTTCAAAATGACAGAATCGCACTTTTAATTATACTATAATTTTCCTTTTAAGAACGGCAAGTGTAAAGGTGAATGAATACATTCTCTGTGGCTTGAAAGGATAAAATTATGACGGAAAGTGGAAGAAAATACTGTATAGACTGATCCTGTTTAGAAAGAATGGACAAGGGCGACTAAGTGATGTAGCCTGCAATGCAAACCAGTGTGGAAACTCATTTGGGAGGGGCAGGGTTGCCCACAAGGGAAGGCTATGACGCAAACTGCGTCATTGAAATATTGTGGGGGGTTAAAAATCCATATAAATATGTTTGATGGGGGAGGTAAAATTAATCGAAAAGAAGATTTTTTTCATGGAAGAACACCTACGGATAGACAATTGGGAGGGTGCGTCATGGACATAAGGGGGGGTGGGCACCACTGGGGAGGGGGAATCTTGCTAAGAATTTAAGCACTCTGTTTTGGGGTCAAATAGTATATTCGGGGGGAAATTGCGCCCAAGTAGTTGGAGAGATGGGCTCCACTTGGCCAAGGGTTGGGGGAGGGCTGTAATTATTATGTGGTTAACTTCTAGCCCAAGATTCAAGATTTCCCTCCCCTCTAGAAAATTCGTAAATAAAACATTGACTTAGCCTACAAAATCTTTATTATACAATGACAAGCAAAATCACAAGAGAAAACTATAGTTAAAGGGACAAAGAAAAATATTCAAACCAGTTTTGGCGGTAATATCTTTAAAAATGTAGGTAAATACAAAACAATTTAATGTAATCTGTTATTCTATGATACTAAATGATGAATATTCTGGACCTGATTTCGAGGCGAAATATTCCAGTGTGCCTGACAAAACATCAAGACATTCCATTATTATATTCTACTTGCTTCTAAGAAATACCTGATCAGAAAGACACTAAAACTTCTATCCCAAGTTAGCCCATGAAAAAAAAAATGGTAGCGGACCAAAGATACTCCCTGCTTACCTATGGTCGTTTCACAGCAAGTGTTATCTTCAGATAGAGAAAAAGAAGCTTTTGCGTATAGAACAAAAAATCTACAGTGTTTTCCAATTGCAATATACTTCTCCCTGCTATTGGAAGAACCAGGTGTCACTTTGATCCAACCTCACTCAACCTCACTCTCACAAACTCATTTCAACCTCACACTCACTTGACCTCACGCCCATATCATCAGTCTGACCTAACCTCACTCGACCTCATGCTCACAAACTCATTTCGACCTCACGCTCACCTCACCGGTCTGATCTCACGCTTACTCAACGTCACACTTACCTTACCAGTCTGACCTCACGCTCACGTAACCAGTCTGACCTCACGCTCACATCATCATTCTAACCTCACGCTCACTCAACCTCACGCTCACATAACCAGTCTGACCTTACGCTCACTTCGTGAGGTTGAGGTCGAATGAGCTTAAGTTCTGAACTCTTGAGCGCCGACCTCATGAGTTTGGACACCTTTGTTCAGGTCATCACCGGTTGAATGGCTGCTTACATGTTGGTCTTGCTTGACTTCTGCTAGAATACCATCTATGTATTGTGTGTTGGGTTGGCCACTGCAAGAAGCATCTACAACATCGAAATTCCGAGAACAAAAGCGACTGAACCATCTTTTGACTGTTCCTTTTGATAATATGTATTACAGAAACAGCACACATTTTTTTTTCACGAGTCTGTGTAGCATTGCGCCTTCATCGAAAACTACATAAAAAAAGTATAGCGCAGCCACTCACATTCTTCGCACACCCTCTTACTTCTTTTTTATAAGAATTCCAACACTCTTTCCACATCTACTAGCTCCAACTGTCATCTGTCAAATGACGTTATACTTGACCCACTGCCACTCATATTTCATTAGATTTGCAGCACTAGCTCTATCTCGTGCGCAAAAGGCTCAATAATTTTAGACATCCTGATTTAGCAATAATACTAATAAAAATAATATAGCATGATGAGTTTCGTTTCGTTCAGGGTATGAACGATTACTTTTGAAACAAAATTAGCTGACATAAAACTCAAGTTTCTTAAAGGAATACGCTAAACACACATAGCTCCGGTTTTAGTTGAACTACGCCAATTGTGTCGTTCAACATGAAGAAAATTAAAATGAAACTGCCTGACTATTGAAAAAAAACTGCAGATTTACTATGGCTCAGGTTTAGAACAGTCCTTAATACAAAAGAAAATTTTAGGGTAAAACATGTTACTTCGTAAATAATATTCTTTGTTATTAAGTATTCTGTCTCTTGGCAAGTCCTAGGACTATTTTTTTTAAAGGTTCGGACCTAGAGTGTTTCTTGTATGTTTCTCGATTTTCAGCTTTATTTTTACTCCCATCATTTTCCTATTTTCCAAATAATAGACCATTTGTGTTCTACTCTTCGCTTTCTTTCCATTTTTCTCACTATGGTGATATGATGAAGACCATTTCTTTGCAAGATATGTCTTATGCAATTGACCTTTCTACACAGGATGCTGGTTAAATGCGTCATTTTCTCTTACACACGTTTTAAAATAAATTTGTTTGCTACTTTATCCGTCCATTTTTTCATATTTATTTAACACAACATTTTCAAGCTCTAAATATTTCTTCTCTAACTTTTGTAATGCCCATTTCTCCGAAGCATACAACCCTTTATTCCGTATGTAACACTCAACCAGTTTTTCTGAGTCCAATATTAAGTCTGCTAGTTAAGAGTTATCTTTTGTCGTTGAATGTCTCTTTCGCTTTGGCAATTATTTAGGCCTACCGCTCACTGGCAACATTTTGTCGGGCAACTATCTTGTTGCTCTGGCTAAATGCATTGAGTCTTATGGGAGTCCGCTCACGGAGGCGACAGCGACAGAAAAGTTGCCGAGGTGTCGCCAAGCAGGGCGACAGCAGGGCAACAGCTCGGCGACGGAACAGTTGCGCAACATCTAAAAATGCATTGAGTCTTATGGGGGTCCGCTCACTGAGGCGACGGCGACAGAAAAGTTGCCGAGGTATCCTCCAAATAGAAAGGTAAAAAATAAATGTTTTCCACAAGTTTTTTTCACGTAACAGTTCGTTCCGTGTGTAGCGCGTGAAATGTTCGCAATGGAAACTAATACGTTCTTTGATTAGTGACTAGCATGTCTTTAGTGATAAAGACTATGAAAAATTAATTAAGGATATAGAGAAACGCTCAGCGTTAAAGAAGAAATATATATAAAGGAGAAATAATGGAAGGAAGTATGTTTCGCTGTTATAAGAAACTAGAATGAGCTTTCCAGCCAAGAAAAAACAACACAGGTAGGTGCATTTTTCGATAATGACATATCACTGTCATACTACACACTACTACTTTCATTAATTTCCCACAACTAGAAAAAAATACAGATAAAATTATCATTTTCAAGTTTCTTTCCATTTCAAATATAAAAAAGAAGAAAAAACTGTACTGCATAAAAATGACCGATTTTAAAACGTGAAGAATACGCGGGAAGAACGAGGAAAACCAATTTTTATTTTATGGCTATACGTAGAACATTGAGAGTACAGTTACTGTACAGTGTTGTCGGATTGCCGCTTTTGTTAGTTTCGTTCTGTTAGTTATTTCCAGTCGTTTTATATTTTCGTTGTTCTTGTTATCTTTTGATTCGAATAATTGTTCCCGTTCATATTAACTTACACAATGCTGTTATTTTTGTCACTCATTGACCTTCAGGGACGTCATTTAGGGGGGCAGGAGGTGCAATTGCTCCCCAAGAGTTTGAGGAATATATTATATACTTTAATCAATTGTCTACTAATATACTAGTACAACACATGGAAATCTTATATCGGTGGTGCTCTTGCCCCCTCAAGTGAAATCTGAAATAACGCCTCAGTTGACGCTACCTTCGAAAGTTTATTTAAATTTATTTATTTAACCGTTGGAATGGGCGGTAGTTTTTTTTTTTTTTTTTTAATGTCCGAAACCAGCGATTATGCGAACTGTTCCGGTTGCCGATTATGTAAATTGTGATATCAAATGCTCGGCAACATTTCTGTTGCCGTCACCAGTGAGTGAGGGTATGGCAACAAAACTGTTTTGTCTCCGTGAAGTTGCTGACTGCAGGCGACAGCGACGAGATAGTTGCGCAACTGTTTTGTCGCCAGTGAGCGGTAGGCCTTACCTGGTCTCTTTGGTGCAGTAAACGTCTCTCGTCAAAATACTTTCCAGATATTTGAAATGATCGACCTCTTTACGTTCTTTTAGTTCTACTGTGACCCGTAAATCCGTGATTTCATTGGATATTCTCATGAATTTCGCTTTTTAAATTTTAATTTCCATATTTTTTTTCCAGTGTTAATTCATCAATGCCTATCAATGCTTCCTTCATTATGCATTCTCGATAAATGCTAAATAATTGGGGTGACATAAGGTCTACTACATCCTTGCCTGACTTCCATTCCTCACACTGTTTTTCCTTGATTCAAGCGTAACTTCACTTGTTGTCCTATGTACAGGTTCCGAATGAGTTGTCGGTTTCTCCAGTTGACCCCGACTTCTTTAAGTATTTTGAGAAGTTTGGTCTAATTGATCTGATCGAAGGTTTTCTACTAGTCAATGAAGGACAAACACAACTCTTCCTTTACGTCAAGAACTCTTTCTGATATAGTTCTCATCAACCCAATATCATCTCTGGTCCCTTTCACTTTCTTCCGGAATCCAAATTGATACTCCTTTAACATATCTTCTATCTTACTTTCCAGTCTTCTCTTGGGTATACGCAACATAATATTTTCATTATGAGAAATAAGGGTAATGGTTATGTGATCAGTGCATAGGTAGTGCAACTATTGTAACACCAAGAAAATCCTTTTGTCAGCCCCCCCCTTAGGTAGATATTATGATTAATAAGTGAAGTTAGTATTTTCATTTCATTGTCTCCCAATCCCATGAGCAAATTCATTGTTATGTCGTCGCCTCTAGTGGGCTTCTTTCTTCATATGTATTTGACGACCTGTACTACTTCACTTTTCTATATACTGGATCATTTTGCATCATCATCCACCTCTTCTTTTGCTCCGATCGCAATATCTTTAGTTTTTTTTTTCTTCTTAATGTATAAATTCTTTATGTATTTATCCTAGATTTTAAGGATTCTTTAGTGATCCGTGACTACATGACATTATTGATCTTTCATTTAAACCGTGAGTATACTTGTGTTTGCTTTCCCTCCTAATTCTTGTGCTTTCTGATACATCAGATCACATCCCCTGCACCGTTGAAGCTACTTCATTTATTCATGTATCTGCTCCATGTACTTCTTTTTGGCTTTGTTAGTCTCTCTCTTCAATTAATTATTCTGCCTTCTGTATTCTTTTGATATCCATGATTTTTGCCCTTCTGCATTCTTCCATCTTATTAAGCATCGATGACTTTCTCGGTATGCCTTTTATCCTGTCGACGGTGTTGTGCAGTATCCCTAGTAGAATCTCTAACTTTTCCCCAGCTATTTTCTATACTGCCAGTCATATTTCAAATTGCACATTTTTTTCTTTAATCTCGTCTTTCATATCACTATCCATACTTCTTGGTTACTCTAAGTTCCATTTTCGATTTCCCCTCCCATTTTTCTTGATCATGCTTCAAAGATTTGCACTCCTGTCACTAGGAGATTGCGATCCGAATCAATGCCCAGACCCGGTATATTTTCACGTCTTGTACACTATTCGTGAAACGTTGCTTGACAAGAATGTAATCGTTTTGGTATCGTTCCTTATCTCCTAGATTTTTCCATGTTCAGAGATATTTTCCCTTAAACCATGTAATCGTCACAACTGTATTATGTTGGCTACAGAAAATGATAAGCATCTGACTTCGTGCGTTTCTTCTACCTGGTCCGAAGTGGTCACTACAACATTCCTCTCTGGCACATTTTGCGATTTCGAAAGAAAAAAAAAGTCTATGAAACTCATTAATGTAAGTAGCAAATCTGTAATTATAGTAATAACATAATATATGCTATAAACATAGCCACCATACATCATTTGGCACCTGTATGCACTTATTGGAAGTACTATAAGTTTCTGTGACTTTGAGTAGATCCTGTTTCTGCTCATTCGGCGTTCTTACATGATACCACTAGCTTGTCTTAACTCTTTCAAGCCCTAATGTTACATAAATAGTTTCTCCTGAAAAAAAATAAAAGAAAATCAAGAGGTAATTAACTGTTGGGAGTGAATTTTATTCTGGCTTAATATCTTATAATTAAACTTACAGGAATTAATTTTGAAACTTTAAGTTTTAGTAGTATACAGTGTGTTTGAAAAGAACTCTGTAGTTTTAATGTGTCCTAGAATCTGTACAAAGTGACATACACTATTCTAGTTTGTGGTGTTTGATTCAGCACTTCTCCAAGTTTGGCTCCCCTGCAGTTGACAGATCTGTTTGACCTTGAGAAGGCACCAGTGCTAATTTTTCCCTGTTTCCTCAGTTCAGTCCAGGCAGGGGTGCAGTGCAGAGCAATTCAGCAACAATGTGTACTCCGCAACAGAAAGCGCAGTATGTTATTTGGCTTGTGAAAACTGAGTCAGTTATAACAGTGCAACGTAATTTCAGACGTCATTATGGTGGTGAACCACCTACAGCAAAAACTATCCGTCATTGGCTAAAGTCTTTCAAGGAACCGGTAGTGTTTTAAAAGCAAAATCACCAGGTAGACCGAGAACTTCTGAATATGTTGTTGAACAGATTTGTGTTTCATGTGTTCGGAGCCCGAAGAGTCAGACGTAGTCTACAATTAGGAGTTCCTAAAGGTACTGTGTATGATGTTGTGTGTAAAAGACTTAAGTTGAGCGCCTATAAATTGCAACTGTTACATGAAATTAAACCTACTGATAAAATCGGAAGGTATGAGTTTGCTGCTGGCTTTCTGCACAGAATTGATGATGATGTTAATTAAAAAAAAAGATTATCTTTTTTGATGAGGCTACATTTCATGTCAGTGGAACAGTTAATCGTCATAACTGTAGAATGTGGGGGCAGAGCATCCACATGAAGTTATTCAGCATCAACGTGACTCTCCCAAACTTAATGTCCGGTGCGGTTTGTTGGAAGATCGTGTGATTGGTCCTTTCATTTTTGTAGAAGAAAAAAAAGCAATAAACGGGACGTTTATTATTACATGCTGACAGAGTACGTCTTTCCCCAAATGGACGATATTGAGGCGGAAAAGGGGTTTGTGTTTTTCCAACAAGATGGCGCCCCACCTCATGACAGTACCCATGTGTGTAACGCTTTTGACACTCGCTTTCCAGGAAGGTGGATAGGCATGGCTGGCCCAATACCTTGGACACCACGAAGCCCAGACTTGTCCCCACTGGACTTTTTCTTTTTAGGCCACATAAAAAATGTTTTGTGCAGTAAAAAGATCAGACATATCAATCATTTACGGGAAAGAATCGTCGCAGCGGCTGGGACAGTTACACCTGAAATGTTGGTAAATACGTGGAGAGAAGTGGAATATCGTCTCGACGTGTGCAGGGCCACAAATGGATCCCACGTTGAAGTCTACCAACATTAAACAAAACTTGAAGGAATTCTCTTTCATGATATGTACTAATTGATGTAAGTTTTCATTCATTTCCCAATTAAATTTATACTTAAAACTAGGGAGCTCTTTTTCAAACACCCTGTATTAACTTGTTCCGGTTTCAGTAAAACAAATGAATTGAGATGAAAACTATCTGCGGACCATGAATTCATATCAGGAATCCGTTTGTCGCCTCATATTGTCATTTTCTTTCTATGTAAATCAATATTGGGACCGTGAGTTGTAGTAGGTTCCAACTACTTCCTGAAGGAATAGAGGAACAAGTTAGGAGATGGAACAGTTCTTGAAGATTCTAAATCGTATCAAAAACTGCTTCTCGAGGTATACTTTTGGTTTCACTAAGATCATTTGCATTGAAGCTGGAAATCGTAGCTTCCCACCTCCTCCGGTTTAATTAGAGAGAGAAGTGTAAAGAACAAACTTATTTTCAAACATTGGGCCCATATATCTATATATAAATCTTTCTTTTACTACCTTTGCTATATGATATCTATATTGCAACCAGAAATGGCGGTTCATTTCTGCAACTTTAGTTTGCAATAGAGGGATAAAATGCGAGGTAAAACTCATTCTTGCAGTACTAAATCCATATCAAAAACCATTTATTTCAATTTGTTACTTTCTTTTATCCTTAACGTTGTAACCGGAAATAATTGATTTCCACTGCTGTCGGCTTGCATAAAGGGTTAAGAGAGGAGATGAAACATATTCTTGGGACAATGAATCGATTCCGGAAAGCCACTTGTCGCTATCTCTCACCGTGTTGTTGGAATAATGTGTTAGACGGAAAGACTCATCCAAATAATCACATGCTGGTAATTTTATGTTGCTAGGCGAGAGTTTGTGAGAACAATAAACATAACAAGATATTAGAATTTGGTCGTAGGAGCATAAGAAATTGTTAATTAAGATTATTCAGAATTGTAAAAGACTTTAAAGTATATGGTTATGAAGAGTGTTTTACATAAAGAAGAGATGAATAAAACAAATATATATTTAAAAATAAAAAGGCATTTAAGATTAGTTTTAGTGATCCATCCCTTTTCGTACCTATTATCAGAGTGTGTGTAAGATACACAACTGCATTTACTATTGCAACCTACATTAGAGAATACGGAATAATTGCAACATATCTTGATATCCTTAACTAATGTATATGTATTTGCTCTGATACATGTCGGCAACCAGATGGTAGGCTGATAGATACGTATTGTAGTATAAGATTTCCAATACTTATGTTATCTTTGAAGTCTCAAAGAACGTTTAGTATATGTGTAATCACCTTCAAAAGTGGAAGTTCACTCATTTATGTAGTTTAGTCTTGTAAGGCCTACCGCTCCCTGGCGACAAAACAGTTGCGCAACTATCTCGTCGCTGTCGCCTGCAGTCAGCAACTTCACGGACACAAAACAGTTTTGTTGCAATGCCCTTGCTCACTGTCGACGGCAACAGAAAAGTTGTCGAGCATTTGATATTATAATTTACATAATTGGCAACCGGAGCAGTTCACATAATCGCTGCTTTCGGGCATTAAAAAAAAAAACAAAAAAAAAAAAAAAACTACCGCCCATTCCAATGGTTAAATAAATAAATTTAAATAAATGAAATAAGACTTGCTTGGACAAATTTCAAAGTCCTTCTTTTCTACAAATTTCAAGACGCTCAATCCAATAGAACTATTTTCTAAACATTTCCATATATGGGGTATCGAGAAAAATAATCTGAAAATTGGATGGATTGAGCGTCCTCAAATTAGTATTAAAGGTCTATTAGACATGTACCCTACCATTACCTTTACCATTTGCAACTTCTTCTTTCTTTTTTTTTTTTTTTTTTTTTTTTAATCGATTCACACTCGGAATTAGCGTGCACAGGTTTTCGGGCATGTTAAAGGTCTATAAGCTCAAACAAGTCATGAGTGGAAGTAACAATGCGGAACTAAATAATTTGAAGATATTAACAATGAGGGCGGGGGATGGGCATATAACATTATTATAACAAGATCTTCTAAAATGTTCTTGTAATTTTTAGAAGTAAGGGGCCATGGTTCCTCAGCAAATTATCCTAATTACGCCAATGCTATCAAACTTTGGAAGATAGGATCAACAGGGGCGTCATTTCAGACTTCGCTTGAGGGGGGCAATAGCATCACCGACAAAAGACTTTCACGTGTTGTACTAGTATATTAGTAGACAATTGATTAAAGTATGTATATTCCTCAAACTCTTGTGGGGCAATTGCCCCTCCCCTGTCCCCCTAAATGACGTCCCTTGACCGTCAATAAGTGACAAAATTAACAGCATTGTGTAAGCTAATACGAACGGTAACAATTATTCGAATCAAAAGATAACAAGAATAACGAAAATATAAAACGACTGGAAATAACTAACAGAACGAAACTAACAAAAGCGGCATTCCGACAACACTGTACCGTAACTGTACTCTCAGATATTCTCTCAGGTACTCTCAGCTAGCCATAGAATAAAAATTGGCTTTCTTCGTTCTTCCCGCGTATTCTTCACATTTTAAAATCGGCCAGTTTTACACTGTATAGTTTTTTTTTTTCTTTTTTATATTTGAAATGGAAAGAAAATTGAGAATGATAATATTATCTGTATTTTTTTTTCTAGTTGTGGGAAATTAATGAAAGTAGTAGTGTGTAGTATGACAGCGATATGTCATTATCGAATAATGTACCTACCTGTGTTGTTTTTTATTGGCTGGAAAGCTCATTTAGTTTCTTGTAACAGCGAAATACACTTCCTTCTACAATTTGTTCTTTATATACAGTATATTTCTTCTTTAACGCTGGGCGTTTCTCTATTTCCTTAATTAATTTTTCATAGTCTTCATCACTAACTAAATACATGCTAGTCACTGATCAAAGAATGTATTAGTTTCCATTGCGAACACCCCTTTTCACGCGCTACACACGGAACGAACTGTTACGTGAAAAAACTTGTAGAAAATATTTATTTTTTACCTTTCTACCTGGAGATACTTCGGCAACTTTTCTGTTACTGTCGCCTCAGTGAGCGGACTCTATAACACACAATGCATTTAGCCAGAGCAACAAGATAGTTGCCCGACAAAATGTTGCCAGTGATCGGTAGGCCTAACAGTCATTTTCAACTGGAATTTTGACGTTAACGTTTATTTTCCCATTGCTAGCTAACCACACAGAAGAAACAAAAGAATACAGAGCAACCTCGATTTGATTAAAAAAAGGAAAAGAAAAAAAAGAAAACAAGATAATAGATCTAGTGACAAGCAGACAAAAACATGGATGCCATAGTCGATGATTTTGCAGCTACATTACTCATGGATCAATGAATAATCGTCTCGTACACTGCCAACATTTATTTCAATTCCCCCACCTCATTATTTTCCCTTATTTTCTCCAACAGTTATCTCTGTCTCTTTTCCACTCGTAAAAGTCTGCTCTTATGTCATCCGTCGGACAGTTGAAATGATCCAGCAGATGGCACATGCCCCGTGATCGAACCAGGGACCTTTGTGCCTCTCACGAGCGCAGCGCAGAGCCACCGTGTCCCTAAAATCTCAGGGTTGTTGTGTTATACGTGCATCAACAATGTCATGAGGTGTGACTCGAACTACTACTTAAGTTTGAACTTTGTGTTGATGCTTTTACCGGTGTTGACAACTTCAAACTTACCTACCGAAAGCGGCTACACTATCCAAGGCATCGAGGAGTACTATATATTTCACGTGTGAGAAATTGAAGCTTTTACGAAACAAGATGCCTTTTATAGGTAGTTACTTCTAATTATGCCATAAACAAAAGGTGTGACTCAACATCCGTTTATTCGATACTTAATACGTAACGTTAAATTCAAAGCCATGAAATCGAGATATACTTGTAAGATAATTATTTTGTTTTTCCATCATTCAGAGTTCGTAAACAGTATATGAAATAATGGTGTATGGTTGTGTAGGTTTCGCTGTGTTCTAGGTCACCTATTTTCATTTCCCTCAAGCTGATTCCGTAAGTGGATTAGGAACCCTATAGTGTTTGTGGTTATTAGATTTCATCACATCCCTTCGGGGATTTCTGGGCCGTTACTGGAAACAAAAGACGATCGATGAATTTATTTTGTTATTTGTGTTGTCACTGAAATCAAGCTACGTTGAACAATTGATGTTTGTCTCAATAAATATTTGAACTAAACTGTTAACAAATATTTATTTTGTTGATAGTAAATGCATTTCTATTTATTTTTTTTTAACAACAAATGATATAGCTTTGTGAAGTAATCTACTTAGACGTACATTTAACTAGTGTTGCGCACAAGCTTCTCTGCAACATTAAATTTCTCTTTATAATTTTTAAAAATGTCTCTATCGAAATTCAGTAATTGTGGGTTCATGTTTTGTGACGTAAGATGTGTACTCTGCATGAAAAGTTTATATTTTTTATTTCCTTAAAATATTTTTTTTTCGTACAAGTATTTGTTTTATTTGGATCACGCCATTGAGTATTATAAGATTGTAATGCTAGTGCATCCGTCCGCTCGTTACTTCACACGATAACTCTTGAAAAATAGCAAATGTTCGATTTCTGCTTTCTGGAATAGACATGTACAGTTCGCGCGGAAATTATTGCTGCCTAAAGCTTAACATCAATATTTTTCGCACTTTTACACATCACCCTTGTATTTTCTTAATGACGGCGTGTAAACTGTTGTCACTCGCTGGCAAGAGACACTCATTTGTTGTGTTGCTTACTGTGGAGTAACAAGTTTCAACTTGCTTTGGTTGGTCGACAGGATTACTTGTCGTGTACACGTACTCTTGGTATTCCATGTAATTTTGTTGCTACTCTGTTCTTTCTTTTATCTAATTTCTTTATGACAAAATACCTTACTATGTGCTGAAGCCTGGTAAAACTGAGGCGGTAATTATCCTGTTTAAAGCTGGTAAAAATTGCAAAGACATCTCTAGGCAAACGGGTCTGAAGCTGAGAACAGTACAACGTTTGGTGAAATGCTTTAAGGACGAAGGAGAAGTCAAAATGCCCCGTCCCCGTCCAAGACCAAAGTCTGGTAAGCCTAGGAAAGTGTTTCAAAGGACGCTAAAGATCATGAAAAGGCAGCTCCACAACCAATCTTCTTTATCAAATATGGAATTAAAAAGAAACAATCCTGCATTGCTTGTTAATGTGTCCCTTCGGACGGTGCAGGAGAAAATTCATGACGACTTAGGGCTACGAAGTTACAGAGCTCGCCGGAATCTCCTTCTTACAGAGAATCATCGTAAAAAAAAGACAGGCTTTTTGTTTAAAAAAAAAATTGGTACCTGGACTGTTAATGACTGGAAAAAAGTGTTGTGGGCTGACGAAGCCACAGTGGCAATGGTTGCCAGCATATGTACCGTCCTCTTCCTCCTGGTGCTGATCCCATCCTTCCTCAGTACACCTGTCCATCTGTAAAACACCGTGCCAGCATCATGGTCTGGGGTTCCTTTAGTTATAGTGGTGTAGGAGAGTTAGTTATTCTCCCTAGAAACCAGACCATGAATCAGTTTGTCTATTTCGAGCTATAAACGATGTATTGGAATCGTCATTTACAAAATGTGGAGCGCCTTTTTATGAAACATAGAGCTCCCTGTTATACAGCCGAAAGTGTTGTATCTTGGCTTAAAGATGCTTCTGTCCCATTTTTTGGAGATTGGCCAGTGCAAAGTTCAGACTTAAACCCCATAGGAAACCTAAGGTCTATCATGAAGAGACGTTTACAGGGTAGGAACATCTCTACATTGTCTCTGCTGAAAGCTGCCATGAGGCAGGTTTGGGACAATTCGCCACTCGTTACTCTCCAAAATCTCGCCTTGAGTGTTCCACAACTACTGAAAGTATGCAAGAGGAGGAAGGGAGGTTCACCAAAATACTGACTATTGGGTAAATATTCTAAATTTAATTTTGTAGTATGTTCGGTGTCTTTTTATTTGTGGTTGTAGCTTTCACTTGTATCGCGTCAATACTTTCCGCGCGAACTTTCAGGCAATTGTCAGGCGAATTCGTTACTGGAATTAATCCGTTAACATAATTCAAAGGTAATGGTGATTTCAACAGTGGCTCTCCATACCCTATGTATTCAAAATGTACGTTTCGCATGTCGCTAATATACAACCCTCGGAACATGTAAGAGTTACAAGTTGCATAACCATCTAGGCGAAACATTTTGATATATTAATGTATTGTTATAAACACAAGCCGATTTATTATCAGATAGTCCAACAAGTGTTGCATCTTTTGCGCATGAGATAAGTGTTAGTGTCCCATCTTCAGGATATACGAGTCGCAGGGCAACAATTATAAAGACATTTTACAGTAAAGCTAGTAGATGTGCAAAAAATGCTGAAATTCTTTGAATCAGACAGAAATCATAGCGCTGTGACGATGAGTGACCCTTTCGCAAAACTGCGCTACATTTTATAATTTTATTTTAATAAAGGCGCAAATGGCGCGCATACCAACGAAGAAATGTGTGATGCTTATACGTAATATATTCAGGGTTTATTTTTTTTCCTAGCACGAACTTGACTATAATAATCTTGTCGCTTACTCACTTCACATCCACAAATTTCTTCTTCATATTCTTATCCAAGACAATTCAATGCCATTCTTTATGTTGTTGTTCTCAGTGTATATAAACTTCCACCCATTTCCTATTAAACCCTTCCATTTAATTTCCTGGATGCATGCTATGTTTACTCTTCTTGCTAGCGTCTCCGGTAACTCGTAGCTTTACCTGTCAAGTTCCCAACGTTCCAAGTTCCTGTTGTGATCTGCTGTTTTTGGCTCGCTTTTTTAGCTCCTTACGTCCATTGTTAAGGACTAGTCATTGTTTATTTCTTACGGCCTTAAGGCGATCAGTCCGCATATCACTTTTGGAGTACGCTTTGGTCTTTATCTCACTCACTTTCCTTTCTCGATCAATATTTGATTCGGGGTATTTTTATACAACTGGCTGCCCACTTGACATCAACCACAACCTAAAAGTCCAGGATTTTCTGGGACATTTCTCCTTAGAAAATAATGCTGAAAATTACAGGAAATCACTTCAAGATTACTAAACTAATTCTACTCGGTATGGATAAAATGTAATATTTCTGAGAAAATTTATGCTCGCTAATGTGTAAATACTGTATCATATCTAACTTCACAGCTTCAAAAACTTGTAAAAACTCGAACAACAAAGGCAATTTCCATAACGTGATTTTCCAGGATAGCACTGAAATCGGATGGACAGTAGATACCTACCACTTCTGGTTTTAGTATACAGGTAAGAGTAGAGATGTTATATTCATGAGTCGCTTAATTGAATGCAGGAAACCACTTGTTTTGACTAGTGCAAAACCTTTGTTTGACTACGACTAGTTTTTTTAAAACAAGCTCATAATGTGATATGCCACTTCTCTTGGAAAAATTACAATAGGGTAGTTTATTCTTTGGAGTGAGTTTGTTTTGGAAGCCTCTCTCTTAAAAAAATGATATTGTTCCTGTTTCATATATAACCTAAAAATATTTCAAAATAATTTCCTCTGACAATTGTATGAGAATTAGTTTGTTCTTGGAGCTGAATTGCTTTCGGACAATTTTCTAAAAAAATACTCAAGTAATTTTGTTTAAATTTCATTAATTACCTGACAGTATGGCACAACTCATTTGTCCTGCGAAACACAAGAGGATTAATTTATTCTAGGAGATATATTTTATATTAAAAAAAACGATTTTGTTCATATTTCATAAATAAATGTTCAATTAATACTCATGTGATGTTGCATTATAAATAACTTCGACGAGCATATCTACAAGGGATAGTTTACTCTTGTATTTTTGACAGTTTTCTGAAATACGATTTCTGTCAGTTTGTTATATTCTAAACAAATATTTCATTAATAATCGTAATATATGATAAAAGTAATTTATTATGGAAAAAATCTACAAGGAGTAGTTTACTTTTGGGCTGAATTTTCTTTGGACGAAATTCCCCGAATATGCCCTATAATTATGTTCGTATTTCACAAAGAAATATTTTATTAATAACTTCAGTGCTTCAATACCAAGTTTCATCTTTCAAAGTTTTGAGGATCATGAGATACTACATTTTTCGCATACAATCGGACCCCGATCTCCCTTATTATTCGCATTTAAATCAAAGTAACATTATGGAAAACTGAAATAGGTAAGGGTCAGGTGAGGAGCAAAAATTCATCAAAATCGGTCCATCGGTCAAGGGAGAGTTGAAGGACAAAGAGCCTATCCGGACAAAGGGACTGTGTCACGTGATCAGGTCAAAAGTCACGTTGCGTGCTATATCGAGTCTGGATATTTCAAATGCAGATCTGAGATTTGAAGCACGTAACCTCTGCGCGGAGTACCCCGGGTAATTCGAAGGAGATGCACATACTTTATAATTATTATTGATGTTACTCAAACAGCCTGACTTTTGACAGTCTTCTGTTCATATTTACGTTAACGTGGTATATATCGTTTTTAAGGTCTTCATAATGTCTTTGCAATAAGCTTTCAATTAATCATCGCCTTATTATAGTTTTTGAGATATGTTTACCACTTATTTTTTTCATTAATTTTCCATTGACTTTATTGTTCACGGTTCGTGAGTTTTCTTTCTTTCTTTTTTTTTACTATATTCTACCCATTTTACAATTTGCTTTTTGATTATATAATGTACGTAGTGTCTACTATTTAAGCTGAATTTCAACCATCTCCCTCTTTTAGTTTCATTGAATCGTTTTTCATTGATTTTCTACTGATATTAAATTTAATTGTTTCGTGATTTTTGACTATGTCCCACCATCCACTTAAGGACAATTTGCTTTCGGGAAGTAGAATCTGCATAGTCTCGTCTACATTTGAACTGAATTTCAGACATCTTTCTCTTTTGGTTTTCAAGAAAAGTGAAGGAATTATTTGTTTTTTCGTTTATTTTCCATTGGCATTAATGTTAATATTTCCTGCTTTTCCTATGTTCCAATAATTTTAACACAATTTGCTTTTAGAATATAGACTCTGCATAGTCTCTTCTTTATTTGATTTTTTTCTTCTAAAACGACACATGTCAAGTTTTATCAGACATGAAGTTAACAACACTATTGAGTTTCCTACGTGTAGATACACATTTTGTGAGATATCTGCACTAGTCAAGCTGTTGCCTACGCTTGGTATACTGTAAATAAGTTAAATAGATGTTTTTGTATAAACTATAGTGTGTAGTATAGTTTTTTTCCTCTCATTTTTCTCAAAACTTGGTTTCTATGACATGTGTTCTTTTAGAAAAAAAAAAGATTCATTTGAGCTGAATTTCAGCTATCTTCCTCAAAGTCCGTTCACATCATTGCAACCGGATAGACCTTTTGTTCAACTCGTTTTTATACGCGTCGATATGTATACAGTGTCTTATCAATTTATTGGAAACATCTGAAGTTGGAAACACTGAAAAGTCTGGGTTGGCATTGGTCAGGAGGCGATTACGGTCATGACATAATATGTTCAAATAATAAACGTGGTTTAAATATGTTTATATCATACCCTTCGTGGATCTTTTATAACACGGAAGGGTTCTGATAACTTCTAGATGAAATTAAGAGAAAACACTCAGGACAGAACGAGACAAAAAAATTTAAAAAATGCTTTCCGAGAGTCTAGAGAAGGCTAGAAGAACCACGTGTCACAATTCTTCTGCTAAAAACTATAGAAGTTATATAGTAACGGGATAATGATGTTCCCGGAAAAATGACAGGGGATAATTGAACAAAATGGTGCACCTTTGGTTTCATAATGTCATTTCCAAATCAGAAGAAATGTATTCTCAATTTTCACCTACAAAGGCTCAGTACTTTTTTTTTTTTTTTTTTTGACAACCTGATATGCCAACAAGTTATGATTTCCTTTCCAGATATATGCAATCCTGATATTAGCACTTCGAATATTCGTCATATGAACATTTAATTTTGTGGATACCGTTATATTTTAATATTCTTTATTTTCGTAATTCAGGAGTTATCAGTTTTTTGTTTGGCTGGTGGGTACATATGCAATGTCCCTTTTCAGCTCCCATGCTATATGACATAGAGCCAAGTGCATAAAGTAGCATTCAAACCACTACCCACGGTACAAATACCTTGATCGGGAGTCGATCCCAGAACCACGGCATGCGCATTAGGTGTTCAGGCAGTATCCATCATCTGATTTTAATTGGATTAAACGTTTTCAAATATTGCCAGTTTCCTGGTGACCATTATATGATTATTGCACCTAAGTAGATCAGGATACAATGAAGTCAAATGTCCGAAAAGAATACATCCGTATTCAGAGTAGTGTTTTGGACACCATTTAATATTAAATAATTTTCTTCAAAACCTCATGTTACAATAAGACGTGCTGCACGGTTGAAATATTGTTTCTGATAATCAATTCGTCATGGGACCCTCAACAATCAATAGTATTGAAATACGGCTGAGAAGTAAAGAAGAGAGAGTATCAGTTTTAGGAACGTAGATGTACTATTCTCATTTTTTTTTTCTGCGTAAGGAGTAAGAACACAAACTATAAGGTATTTTATATACTATGGAAGGAGGAGATTGAAAAATGAATTTACTGAGGATGTTGAATCACTGCCAACAGTAATATTGATCACTTGTGATAACGTTGTACTTACGATACTCGGAAACAATTTGGTTTTTTGCTTCCGGCTTCTCTATATATTCAATCTTCGCTCATGAGGGCTTCGAGAATTCTACCTCCAGGACATCTTTGTCTAAGGTAAAGAAAAATGCGCCAAGCTCCAAGCAGCGTCTTTGATGTTCTTAGGAATTTGTTCTCCTGAGCTACCAGCATTACTTTGTATTTATAGGCTTTTTTTTATTTCTTTTCTCGAAAGATAGTTTATTCTTTGTAGTAACTAGAATAAGTCAAATATATATAATATATATATATATATATATTTAGAAAGTTTACATTCAGAATCGATGTGAAGATTCTATAGTATTGCACGACATTTAAGGTAAAGCCTTCCACTGTGCACTTCTAATGTGTGATGCATACAAAGTTGACAAATTACTCAATGGAAAAATCGAGCATTTAAGAGCAGCATCATTATCTCCAGCAGATGCAGTCTTCTCACCCAAAGTAAGAAGGGGATGTAGCATGAAAACGCTATTTTGCTCAGATATTATTATTATTATTATTATTATTATTATTATTATTATTTGTAATGCACGGAAGAACATTTAAATTTTGTATAAAGTGCATTTTAAATAACATTTTCAAAGCATCCTCTTTAAGATGAGAGAAAAACTCCGACCCGAATATCTTAAATAAGTTAAAAGTTGAATCATTTCAAACATTGCAATGCAGAAGTTACTAGGACGTAGTGATGTCGGAAGCATGAGGAGAGAAGGGGAGGTCACTGCGATGTAGTTAGGTCAGAAGCATGTGAACGGGTAACATTCATAAGTCCTAAACGGCATGAGACCTAAAATATAGGCACTAGACCTAAATTTTAGATCTTGTGTCGTTTAGGACTAGTGCCGCGAAATTATTTTTAGGTCTTGTGCCGTTTAGGTCTTGTGCCTTTTTCATTCACTTGCTTCAGTTCTGAAATTCGCCACCACCACACGAAATTGCGACGATGCAGCAACTAGTTGGCAATAATGTTACGAACGTAGCTAGTTTCAACGGTAACAGCCATATTTGTACTACTAAAATACTATTATCATTATCTGTTTTACAGTTATACATGAATTACATTATATAACCTATTTCATTCTAAGTATTAATTATATAATTGGTTAAGAAATTCGTTTCTTTTAAATGGAGATACGATAATCCCATAACAAATTTCTAAAATAATAATAATAATAATAATAATAATTTAATAAAAATGCTTAAACAGCATATTTTACCATACTTTACTGAAACCAAGCAAGCATTCAGAATTGCAATATATATATACTCTGTGGAGTGTACGTATTTTATTAAGAGTAGGACAAAGCCTACTCTAACTTTCCAAAGGTAGGACAAAAGCCCAGCAAAATTTGCTTAATTAGGACAAAAGCCCAGTAGATATCTCACAAGTGAACACTAAATACCGACTAGGCCTATATACATTAAGAACTCAGACAGTTACTATATTTCACAGTGTGTTTTAACAGAGTTGATATGTATAAGCAAGAAAAATCAACAAATAAGACTAAATTACTAATGTAATCCGCAACACAATACGTTTGAAGAAACCAATACATGGTCATTTAGGGATGTAGCCTGCAAACTTTTACAGGGAAGCAGGCTATTTGCATATTAAAATCAAACCAAAGATATATTTCCAAAGTACCAAAGCTTTAAAAATACAATAAATATATACATATTACACACCCACATAAATACATATATTGTTATTATTATATTTTCAGTTTGTTACCGTTTTGGAACCTACGTCTTGACAGTGCGTGAACTTAAAACTACAGTTTGTGGGAAATGCAAGAATAAGTTAAGTCAAAAGCAGTCGGAAACTGTTCATGAAAGTCCTTGAGTTTGACTGTGTTTATCTTCTTAACTCTTATATAAAAGAGTTAACATAAGTGAATTTCTGGGCATACTACTACAAGTAGAGTTGCTAAATTTTATTTTTTTTTTAAAAAAAATAATTTTCTTACGAAAACAGGATATACGAAAAAATTCTTGGAAATACGTATGGTAAAAAGGGTGGGGTAAGATTTTTTTTAAAGTAGTAGTGTATCTGGTAAGTCTCTGAATCTAGTAATATGAAACTTGGCATATAAACTTTCCACTGTAAAACAAACAAACAAAAACAAAATTCAACACATAAAAGGGAAAGAACAAAGGGTGCACTTTCTTTAATTTTCGAATACCCTATTACTTATTCAGAAAATATTTATAAAGTAAAGAAGAATTTGCTTAATCTGGATTCTTGAAACTCGGTATTTCAATTTTTAACTAAAAATAAAATATATTATGTTTCAGTGTCTGGAAAATAACATTTCTAAGAGGGAAGGAGGGACAATTTCTACAGTATTAAAATTTCCTACTGCTTATGAGATTTTGGCAGAAAATTCTTTTCTTTTAGGTCTGCGTTCTTCCAGGTAAGCAAATGAGAGTACAAAGTGGATGATTAATTAGGTTCTTTTAATTATTTTAACATGTTGACATAGCTTTTTTTAAGTGTTTCACATTTTATTGTAAATATTATTATTTTGCTGTAATTATTAAACACAGACTAAGCCCCCAGTTGGGGGACTAAGAGTTTGTTTTGGGTGTTAAGCCATCATTTACCATCCGTGAAATAACCTATGATTTTAACTTCACGCACAACCAAGACTCAGGTCTCAAAATTGTAGGATATTTGAAATGTATTATTATTATTATTATTATTATTATTATTATTATTATTATTATTATTATTATTATTAGTAGTAGTAGTAGTAGTAGTAGTAGTAGTAGTAGTAGTAGTAGTAAATTCCAACGGTAGCAGTAATACTAAATAATTACTAAATAGTAATACTAACAGTAATACTATGTTAGTTATACTAAAACTATTGTTAATAATGGTAACGAGTAAAGAGTAGTTAATTAGGAGTATGACAATTATTTGTTACGGGAAGAGTTGAATATGATAAATATATGTGTAAAAGTAATTTACTTCAAATCAGAACAGAGAGAGCAAAATTTAGGGCATATATAACTAAAACAAAATATTACGTTACTAATATGAGGTCAATGGTGTGAGAATAGAAAGAAAAAGACATTATGAAAGATCTGGGAATCACATTTGATGGGTAGTCAATATTTTGTCACCACACAAATGCTGTATGCTATCATGCAAACAGCAAGAAAGAATAATATGATTTATTTATTTATTTCAGAACGATAGAACATGTATTTATACAAATTACTTATAAAAACTAAGCTAGAATCCGGTTCTGTAATATGAAACAGTGTATCTAAAACTTTGACTAACAGATTGACAGTATTCTTGGCACATACCCGATGGTTGCGCCAGAAGAGATTTTTAGGTCCAGTGCCGTTTAGGACTTGTGCCATTCACAACTTGGGCCGCGAAATGATTTTTAGGTCTTGTGCCGTTTAGGACTAGTGCTGCGTCCCCTCACTACCACGTAGGTAGGCCAACACTGAGGGGTTAATTACCAGTAGACATCTTCACTGGCATGTTCTGTTGACGTCTTTTGTCAGTATAACTGTCTCATGATTTCTTCAGCCATCATTTGTGTCCTTCGGCCGTGGAATTATAAATCTTGTTGAGATTGTTTTTGCTTCATATGTTGCTGTGGTTGCCTTTTCCAGCGTTGATTAAGTTTTGCATGTTTGGATATGTACACTCATTTATAAGTTGACTAGCAGCGTTCACCCCGCTTCGCTGCGGTCACCCCGGAACGCAATAAACTTTGTTACTTAGATAATTTTTACTTTTTCGCTTTCAAGTGATATGATAAAAACCATAGAAGATTGTAGTAAATGTTAACATTATATCGCCTGTCATTTATGTTAACCCGCCCCGCTTCGCTGCGGTCACCCCCGAACGCAATAAACTTTGTTACTTAGATAATTTTTACTTTTTCCCTTTCAAGTGATATGATAAAAACCATTATAACGCCTGTCAGTTATGTTAACCCGCCGAGTCACAGGGTCATGCGGGTTGCATATAAATACGTTTATTTTTATACCTATGATGAACTAATAACAAAGGATTTGTACGTATGGACACCTGAATGGTCAATTATCTCAAGACACTGGTAATTGAAAATTAAAGTGATATGATAAAAACCATCTAGGGTCCAAATCCTAACAACCCCCCAAAAATGAAAGAAATCGGTTCAGCCGTATTAGCGTGATGAGCGGACAAAGGATTTTGTGCGTTCTCTTTTATATATATAGATAATGAATTCGCCCGGTATTTTTTATAATGTTAGTAAGTGTATAATCGGCAGACATGTATGTGGTAAATTTCATGTCAAAAGAACAGTAAATAAGAACAATAAAACGAAAATAAAATGTTCTTGTCCATTTAGCAGTATTTCATTTTACTCATTCTAATTTTGGTATTTATCATTCTTTTCCTATGATTTTCGATTATACACATAATATCAGTATTAAAAGTATCCTGCAAAATCATTATCAAATTATATTCTTACAAGAAGACAATTATAGATATGACACAATCATTTTGGACATGAGTGTACATACATGTTGGTTGATATCCCTTGTAGTTTTTTTTTTCATTCTTAAATGTTTCACTTGTGCTTTTTTTCTTTTTAAATGAATCTTGCTAATACTTTCGTGTTGTAATTTGCAATGGTAAGTGTAGAGACTCACTGTGTGGTCCTGATAGGGCAGCAGTAGTAAAGACATGTTGAGATATGTACGACATACTCTATCCTGTCTTCCGAGTGATCTTTTGGGAGAGCTCTTGGCTGCCACCCTGTAACCAAGTAGTTTACAAGTATCAAAACAATCCTTTTTTTTTACTTAGAGGTTTGTACCAATTTCCTTCATGCGCGTCCCCACAGCAATAGCACACTGTGAGATATTTGCAACCTTAGTTGCACTTTAAACTAAGATGTCTAAGGTTACTACATTAGGTAAGGGTGGTATATTCAGGAATAATAATAATAATAATAATAATAATAATAATAATAATAATAATAATAATAATAATAATAATAATAATTATTATTATTATTATTATTATTATTATTATTATTATTATTATTATTATTATTATATGAATGTCTTTGGAGAGACGAAATTATGTGATACGAATCATTACATGTAGAGCTTTAAGATGAGTGGTCAAAGGGGAGGAAAAAAGGATTTTTCTCCCTGACTCTCTAACGTAAAGATTATGTGCTGAATGTAAGAAGCGTCATCAATCTAAAATTTGTTGCTTTTACGTAGAATATCAGTTACTTTAGTTCTCCTCCTTCGGGCTACTTACCTCATGGGGTAAATTCAAAACAATTTCAATTAAAGACAAATACACTGTAAAACTTTTCCGTAATGAAATATCTACGGAAAATTAAACATTTAATAAGGAAATCTGGTATCAAAGTGTTCAAAAAAGTAGATAGAAGACTATTTAATGATAAACATTGTGAAACTTTATAAAAATCTCCAAATTAGAATTAGCGTTTACTGGGAAACATTCATTATGCACCAGCGAGCATATTGTGAGCAGTGAGCACGGGGAAATTATTTACGAAACTTTTTGCAAACAAAATTAGGGACACTAATGCAAGTGCGACAACGACATATTTTCTTTTTTGGTATTGCCATGAGTTTTACACATATGTTACAATTTGATTCTTTCCCAAATAAAAAATAAATAAAATAACCACAGTAATAAAAATGACAGTTGTACCTCTGTGGGGTTCGAACCAGCTACCTCCGGCATACAGACTCGTTGCTTTAACAAACTGGGCTATTTCTTTTCTTACGCAAACTGAACACGTTCTACGGTAAAGATGATTTCTCATTACGATCGTGCTACCAATTCGTCCTTTTCCATAGGTAATTTCCACTATATGCTCTATCTATACGTTAATACTTAGTATAGATTCATATACTTGTAGTTTGCAGATAATGCACGTAATAAGACATATTAGAAACGTTTCGTTAAAAGTTTCGTTTGTAGATCTAATCCACATTTCTCTCAATGACATAGATGTCACTGCTTCGTGTTGAACTGCAGAATTCCCCCGCGTTCTTGAAAATTTCCCACTTTAGCAAAGTTGGTAATTTCCGTAATTTCGATCGATTTAATGTTTTTCGCTTCTAATTTATTCATTTTAAGCTAATATCTGACACAAATATTAAAAACGAGTTTGTTATTAACGTTTCCTGCTGGGGAAACCTTCCAAAATTTCGAACATATAAAGAAAACATAGGTATTTTGAGAAAACTTCAAAATAAAGAGACGCGTCATTTTTTTTTTTTTTTTTTTTTTTTTGCTCATAGTAGTACTTGCAAGAGTTTGAATACCGAATTGGACTGGAATTACTGAGAAATTCCTCAGCTGGTTATTGTTTATTTTAGATGATTAATTCATTTGCGATCCTATCATTGATTTGTGCGCAACTGAGGAAAAAAAACTGATGAGTTTGATCGAATCCTGAAGATGTCATTAAAGTAAATCTTCTAGGTAATGAGAGCTTAATTTCTTAAATGTGCTTAATTTCTTAAATGATCAGATGTTAGGATTACCCAGTCACACTTATGGAAATGACTATTTTTCTTGGCGAGGGCCTCAGAGGTTTTCTGTTATTTTCCAACAAAACCGCTTGTGAGCCGAACTTTGAATAGTGGAACATTTTCGGGAACATATTTTTTTGGTCACTTGGTTTTGAAGGTGAGCTTGATTTGTGTGTTAAATATGAGTAACAGCTGCCAAGCAATCACTGCAGTCGCGTGTACACAAAATAAGTGAATACCATATGTATATGTATTCTTCGCTTCGTTTTTGAAACAGATAGAATACAAATACGATGTCCTTTATGAATAGTGATGTTGAGATTCGTGTTATTTTCTGAAATGTCGTTTCCTGGAGACGAAGTGTCTTTCTTGATTTGATTGAGGAGCGTTGGAGACAGGATGATGTTCTTTGCTTTTAGCGACATTCTTTAATGACCCGGTGTTTTCTTATTTAGCTTGATTTTCTTGTTGATGACACTGTCTTCTTTTCTCTTCCTCCATCTTCTCACGTAGTTGAGTTTCAGTAATTTCATCTTCATTGCTAATTCTTCATTTACATCAGTGTTTGTAACTTTATCTACTTGTGTAACAAGTTGTAAATTTGACAGCCTTATACTTCTATAATTCAATGCCAATCAAATCTATCCACGAAGTATGTATTTCCACTTTCGCGTGAAAAGCTTAAAATTTTTGCAGATAAAGAGGCTTACCATATTTTTATAAAAGTGTTTGTTTTGTTTCTGTGTTATAACATTTAAATTTAAACATTCACTGATAAAAAAAAAACTTTGCAGAGTGAGAATATATTGTCATTTGGTCACGCCATTCATTGGTTGTCAGTCTCACTGTTGTCTTTTTATTCATGAGGGGGAAATACTTTTTTAACACCAGTGTCATTTTATCAATTACACATAGTTGATCACAATTAGTACCACATAAGTCACACTTGAAATGAAGAACTTTGCTACTGAGAAGACCGCTGCTGGCTGTAGAACAAATTTATTTCATGATGGCTAAAGAGAAAGATAGAAATATTATTCAAATGCTTGTCCAAATTACACAATCCGCTCTCAAAATGGATGAAACGAAATTTTAAACAAATATAAAATAAAACTAACACATTTGGTGTAGTAGAAACTCACAATATACTTCTTATCGCGATTTTTTATGCCAAATAAATTCATTGCAAGTAGTATATAATAAAGTATTTTCCTTTTATATTGCATATATAATATTAGAGTGGACCTTATTTTTCAACTTCCGAGTTCTTTTAGTATCACCTCTTAAAATTGTCTTATATCTGACCAAAGTAGCTCATGATTTTTTTTTTAAATGGCTCAATTGAAGAGTATTAAATGGTGCTCCCAGGTACCTTAAATTGTGAGTGAATGTACAGCATGCATTATTAAGAAAAAATGTCTTGTAAGTTTGGAATAGCTAGAGAAACTGACACAGTATCTTAAAAGAGCTAATGGAAACCTATCTACTCCTGCATTCTACCATCGTGATAGTCATCTTGAGGTCTGCAATTTTTGATACAGAACCAAAAGTTTTAACAGGATGGAGGTAATGTTTCATATCGTTGTGGGCACCTGTAACCACAAACACGCATCTGACGATATTTTCATCTTATTTCGAATAACTTGATAGCTATTACCTTTATAATATACAGAGCGTCCACAAAGTCCTGTTACCATTACAATGAAACATAGCTTTAGACTATATGAGGTACATACATTGGGATTTTTGCAACGTGTTCTACATCTCTCCAGGTTCATTGCCGATTACAGCATTTGTACATGTGCCACTCTAGTTACCCTAAGGATGTCGAGACGATATTCAAGCTCTATCCATGTATGCTGCAGCATAACAACATCAACGTTTTCGAGAACCACATATATCAGTGTACGAGATGCGGCAAGATCTGCAACAGGGGTTTCGTAGACACGCCTTGACGTATCTCGCCCGAAGATAACATCCAAGGGGGTAATATGAAGGGAGAGCAGAAGCAGACGATTAATCTACTACGGTCAATCCATCTCCCATGGAAACGGCGATTCAAAAAAAATGTAACATCTAGAAATCAATGGGAAGGTGCTCATCGTGTTGGAAAATTATGTTCGGCTGCAGTTTCAACACCTGAGGAAGTAGATACTCATGAAGCATGTGTAGGAAGCCGCTCCTGTAACGTGTTCTCAACAACGGAAAATGGACTGGTTATTGTGTTATGAACAAGAGAATACCAAACGTTAAGTTTTGGGTTAGTATGAACATGAATGGCGTTTACATGTTCAGAACCCCTGTTCCGAACGTTATGGCGGTTACACAAAGAATGTGGCTTCATCAGAGAACTTCACCCTCTGCAGGTGCTGATCGTCGTGCTCAACTGAGACCAGCATGGAAACAGCAAATGTAGCACGACGAGGAAGGTCATTTGCTCCAAAGCTTGCGTAAGTTGCATTTTGGTGACATGAAGATGTAACCATTTATGGAGGACCTTATGAATGGTTGATTTCAGTACATGCAATTCCCACGACACACGACGGCCCGATTTCATCGGGCTGCGTTGAAACGTAACTTCCACGTTGTCGACAGTTGCTTCCTTACACCTGGTCGTCCACTCTGTGGTATGTTCATTACGTTGTCTAAAAATTTCGTGTCCCATCTAATTGTGGATGCTGTTGATGGGGGATCTCTTCCATATTGCCGACGGAATTTTTGCTGAACAGTTACTGGTGATTTATCAGACTCAGCATCCACAACACTCATTGGGCCTTCTCCTGTGCTGTCATCATTGTCGTTTAATACACAATCTGCAAAGAGAAGAAAGGCAACTTTGAGATATGTGTAAAACACGTTACAAATACAAAACATAATATGTGCATAAAACTTTGAGGGGTGTAGAGCATGTTACAAAAAAAAGAACGTATGTCCCTGTCTCATATCGTTTACGAGCTATGAGTTATTGGAGACACAATGTATGTTTATTAACTTATAACTGCCTTCCCAAACTTATAAGGACCCTTTGAATCATATTGTATACTGCAAATGTATTCAAAACTTGAGATCGCTTGAGGCACCATTTAATATTATTGGATTGAGCTACATTTTTTCTTGGATTGCTTTGGTCTGATATGGAACCATTTTAGGAAATGAGACTTTAAAAAAAATAAAAACACTCGGATGTCGAAAAAGAATAAACCTCTTAATATATATGCTGTGCATATGAAACCTGTCTATGTTGGCCATCATAAGTTTTATTTGAAATTGACTAACTTAAATAGGTGGTCGACTTATATAAAATAAATGTATTTTGAAGCAGAACGTATTATAGACTGAATGTAAGCGCTTCAAATTCACTAACATTTTTTTTAAACCTACGAGTTAGTTTGTATTGTACAGAACGTATATAGTGACATTTATTTACAAAACATGCAAACACTATATGTATAAAATATTAATATTTGTTTAAAATTCATGCAATTTGTTTTAAATGTTGTAATCTGGGCACTTCTATGTTACATGACACGTTCTTGATTTTTCCTCTCTTCCACCTATGATATAGAGCTACATAAGATCGTCAGTTTCAAAAAAAAAAAAAAAAAAAAAAAAAATGATGAATGCATGCATACTGATTTAGCTCCTTTTAGTAACGAAACACTAAAATTGGCCCTGTTGTGCATTTAGAAACAACTGCTAATCTGTGTTGAGCAATAAGCAGCAGAATGGAGGTAAATGCTTGTCATGTTGTCTTATTTTCTTGCTTTTTAAACTTTGCAACATCAGTGTGATCGTTATTGGTTATCAGTTTCTTGTAACCCTGCAGATGGAATATGATTCAAAAATGTGGCAAAAACAAAAGACCTATAGATCAATAAATTTATCTTGATACTAAATGTTTTGCAATGTAGAATATAAAAGAGAAGCCTTAGTACTACTATTTTTTTACGTACTTGCCAATAACTGACATAGACGTAATAAATAGTTTTTTTTAAAATGAAATCTTTAAGTTTTACGCTCCACGGTTGTGCCGGCTAGGATAAAGGAGGCGATGATGATGAGAACTGAATAGAATGGTGGAATCAATTAAGTGGGAGGAAACAGGAGAACCCCGAGAAAATCCACGAACACCAAAGGCAATAAATAGTACCACCTCTGCTGTAGTTTTGGAAAAGTTACTTTCAGCGGTCAAGTTTTTCCTCTTTTCCTCTCCAGAAACTCAACAGTAAGATATGTTCTGAAAAGCATTTCTTTAAGAAATGAAGATCACGTAGGTGTCCAAGATACAGAGATTAATTTAACTTTGACAACATAGAAACAACTTTTCTTCAATGCAGTCGTTACATATTCCATAAAAATCGGGACAACTTACGCAGGTGGCCAAGTTAATAGTTTCACTGTATATAATAATAATGACTAAATATCTAACTAACTAACTCTATGCCCTATGGAACTCGGAGGTTCAATGCCGAGCTCACAAAAGCTCTCCATTGACTACTGTCCTTAGGCAACTGGATCCAATTTCTACTTTGTATTCCTATTTCTGAGAGATCAATCTTAACATTGTCCACCCATCTGCATCTAGGCTTTCCTAAAGAACGTTTCCCGATTGAATTTCCACTCAAAACTTTGAAACCGTTCCTACTTTCTTCCATTCTCGCTACATGACCTGCCCACTTGAGCCTTCTAGATTTGCTGACTCTAAGTATGTTTGCTAAATTGTATAAATTGTGCAGTTTCTTGTTATGAAGTTTCCGCCATTTCCCATTCCCGTTCCTCTTGGATGCGAATATTTGTCTCAGGATTGTATATAATAATAGAATAATAATATTAATACGAAAAATTGTTGCTACTTCACGGAGAAATACAGAGGCTGGCCACTACTTTGTTAAGGATTTAAAAAAAAATCGAGCAAAATATTTATTGGAAAATAAATTAAATTTACTGAAGAAATTTGCAGATAATGCAGGCTAGCGCCTATCTTATAGCAATAATAATATTGATTATTTAAAATATGCATCACACGTTGCTTGCATGAGTGGAAACCCTGAGTGTGTACAGCTCTAGTTGAGAAATATGTGAACATAGTAGCTTTCTTGTGGATCAAGAATAAGACGATAGGGTAATGGGTCTTTGGAAAGTGCGTGACAGCGGCTTTACTGGGTTAACTTAAGATCTGGATTGGATTGAACAAGGTAAGATTCGTGGCAATTTCATTTTCTTCAGCAACGAATATTCGAGTTTCTTAGATAATGCGTTGTATGACACAGTCATCTGTGTAGAAGGAATCATTTTATTTTATATTTAAATTAAGTGGCATGGCTAATCTTCATTAAGTTAAGAAATGATATTAAAGAATACGACAGTCAAATAAAAATTGTCTATTACATATCAGGACTGACAAAATACATAACAGTTTGTCGCTTGATTCAATTTGAATAATCGTACTATAATTTGCAAATATTTTTTTTTCTATAAAAATCAATAGTAACAGTGTAGAAAACATGAAGATATAAAATTTTTAGTTGTATACTGATAGAGATAGCTTGTATTAACCTGATTTTTATATCACTACTTTTACGAGTTATTCTAAGTTTTGACGTGATTAAAGGAAAGAAAAGAGCATCTTTGGTAATCATTGACACAAAGTTTATTGTCTCCTTTCGTACATTTCGGGTCTGAATCAAACATTCTCATTTATGTATATATATATATATATATATATATATATATATATATATATATATATATATATATATATATATATAAATTATACTTTCTTTTTCAATAGACAGTTCTGGCGCGTGACGGAAGTTCAAATTTTTGCAGTTTAATAAATAAGTTAGGATATACTTATCATTATGGCCCGGATTTTTATGTAAAAACATATTTTTTTCATACACGTACAAACCCAAAACAAAGTTTATCATCCCAATTAAGAGTCTGCAAGTGTAAATTACAAATTTTGTTTAACATAAAAATACATATTTTCTGAAAAAAAAATGTAAATAAATATTTTGGACATTTTTGTAATACACACGTATTTTAAATAATTTTCCGTTATTTTATTCTAAATTTCACAACGTTTTTTTTCTTCTCGAAAGAAATTAACATGCGGAAAAAAATAGGCTACATAAATCTATCCATCGTATTTACAAGCAATTTCCCAAGTGCAGAAACAGCGTCGTCATAAATTCTGCTTACCTGTACTGATGTAACTTGTGCCAAACAAAGCGTTTCTAAAGGAGCGGTTTATAATTTGAATACTGAGACGAGGACTAGTGACCCTAGGTGAAGGAGAGTTAATCGTAGGCACAGCACTATCTTTTGTATTACTAATATTACTAAATAAGAAGTGTTTCGTTGCAGTGTGTTATCATTGCCTTCACCATCACGTGATTCTGTTGGCGTTAGAAAAGTGGCAAATGATATAGTAGGTGTACTGAAAAATGATGAAATAATTTCCAAACGTTTCTTGCTAGATATCTAGCCTCTAAAGAACTTTCAGTTATGAATTATGTGACAATTGCCACGATGTTCAATGAATCTTTGCACATTTTGTGGCCGAATGGTGTGACATGTTGCAATGTTTTTTTTTGTTTTTTTTTCTGACTGATTGTGTTTCTTGCATGAGGAAAGTTGGTGAATCTCTTTCTGTATGCTACCCTAATATGATTCACGTTTCATGTGTCGTACACGCCTTACATCGATTGTCAAAAAAATTCGAACCCGTTATCCTAAAGTGGACAAGTTAGTGTCAAAGGAGAAAAAGGTTGCGTAAAATCGCCAACTAGAATTAAACTTTTCAAAGAAACAAATCGTGAATTTTCACTTCTTTCAATACCCGTAATCACGCTGTGGGGCACCCGACTTAATGCAGTACTATATTTTGCGGAGAATTTTGAAGCATTTGTATATGTAGTAACTAAACTAAATACAGACGATGCTTCATCCATTGAAATTGTTCAAAATTTTGTGACAGTGGCTTGAAATGTGACTGGGCTTTTATATCTGCCAATTTCGGTTTCTTGACTCACTCTATAAAGAAACTAGAAACTACGAAAGGTTTATTGAGTACTTTGGTTAAGGAAGTACAGTGCGTTGAAAGAAAGTGAATGTTCTTAGTGTTTCGAAAGCTGAAGCTGTAAGAAAAAAATGTAAGGGTTTGTTTGAGAAAAACATTTTTTTATAAAACCCTATGTAAAATATCTGAAATATTGGAAGGCAAAAACACAAGTGAAGCTGATGGTATGAATATTCGTGATATGTGCCTTTTCAAATACGCGAAGTTAACATCGTGTGATACAGAACGTTCCTTTTCGCAATACAATACATTATTACGTGACAATAGGCATGGCTTTACGATGGACAGTTTGGAAAAGACGTTAGTTACTCATTTCAATGCTCATGGAATTTCAATATCTGATGACTAGGAGCTATTGGTGAGTATCAGTATTTATTTTTCTTTTGTTGGGCGTTTTCCCATACTTTTCCTTATTTTGTGTTAACTATTTTTTTTAATTTTAGCAAATATTTTTTTTTTCATTTTTAGCATATAAAAATACATATTTTAGAGTTTTTTGCACATAAAAATCCGGGACCTACTTATCATAGTAATTAATATATAGACAACATTATTATTATTATTAATATTAATAATTATTGTTATAAAATACTATTATTATAATATAATAATAATAATAATAATAATAATAATAATATAATATATGTATTTTCAACACCATGTTTGAAAAAAAGACTGTCATTTAATGGATTAAGTGTTGCATCTTTTTATTATTTAGAAGAAATAAAAACTACCTCTGGCCTAGAACACTTTTCGTTGATACGAAAGTTCATTACATAAACTTACCATTAAATTCTGCTTATAGGATTTGATACGTCATGTTTTCGTGTCAAGAATCTATCGCAATACGAGGCAAGCTAGATGTCTGGTACGAACGAAATGCATTTCCCTGTATATAAACCTACAATTTCTTTATATTAACTCAAATATGTACGTAATTTCGATTAACCTAAAATAACTACTTCACGATATCCCTGGTGAATACAGTGATATAAAGCTTATGACATTGAAAATAACCTGGTAAAGCAAGAGTTCTTATTTCGAATCCCAAGAGGTATTATCAATACCTCTTGCCATTTTTAAGAGAGAGACTTACAGAAAGTTGCAGATGCCACACGTTATACCCTTGCGGACAGACTATGGTAATGACAAATTAATTGCAAGCCTGTCAAAGTGCATATTGATTTAAATCAGGCTTATTTCAGCTAACCGACCATGTTCCTAAATTAGGGCTAATTTTGCTTCGAAGTAAAATTAGTTGACCTCAGTCTAGTCATAACTTGAAAGTCTCAGTCTGCTCGTAGCCTTAATACTTGTTCTAAGTCTTCATTTTAGAAAATTACGTGTGATGCAAGAGGTGGACAGATGAAATTTGTTTTGCATTTATCGAATTCCCGTCATTACAATCAAATTTATCCATACCATGGTTCCCCAACAGAACGATGCGATAATAGAGTAAACTGCAGATAGTATGACTGTCTTCTCTAGGTTTCAGCTTACGATAATGCAAAAACACTCACCTCTGTTGCATTTTCAAACACGTTTTTTTGTAATTGGTATGCAATTAAAATTTTGAATTCTGCTATTCAGGTGACGACATAATAAACAATCCATTCAATCAGTTAATTTTCCCAATCTACATCTTAAATGACAGAATCTTTTACAGAATGGAAGAAAAAAGATCCTATGTTATATAATATAATATAATAACATTGAAAGTGACTATGTTTCTGACTCTTAATCTCTTGAACCACCCAACCGATCTCGATCAAATTTTTGACGTAGACGCAGTTCTGACATGGAAGTGTTTTTGGCTATTCACTTTGACGATAGAAAGGGGAGGAGGGGGAATTAAAAAAATAATAAAACTTAACAGCTCTTGAACCAAACGACTAATCTCGATCAAATTTTCAACATAGATGACGTTCGGGCCTCAAACAAGTTTTGCTATTTCACTTTGACGGAACAACACAGGGGAGCGCGAGGAGAGATAAATATACAGAAATCAATAAATATAAAAATAAAAGTGACCATGTTCGTTCGTTAATAACTCTTGAACCACCAGATCGATCTCAATAACATTTTCAAGATAGATGAAGTTCGAACCTGGGAGGAGTTTTGGTATTTCATTTTGATGGTAGAACTTAGGGGAGGGGGAAGAGAGAAGGGGAAATATGTGAAAATAAATAAAACTTAACTCTTGAACCACCCGTCCGATCTCGATCACACTTTCAGCATAGATAAGGTTCTGTCCTGAGATGTTTTCTTCATTTAACTTTTACAATGTAACCAAGGGGAGGGGGGAGATATATGTAAAAAAAATACTGTGTTTGTAAATTCATCACGCTTAAACCAGCCGACCGATCTTAATCAAATTTTCAACATATACGAGGTTCGGACCTAGGGGGGGGGGTTATCATATCTCTTTGACGGTAGAGCTTAGGGGAGGGAGAATGAAGGGAGAGATATATAAAAATAAATAAAAATTAATAACTCTTGAACCACTCGACCGATCCCGATATGGTTCAAGGCCTGGAAAGTTCATTTTTTTGTAATATTTTCACTTTGACGGTAAAACCTAGGGGAGAAGAGGGGAAGGGGAGATTAATATATAAAAATAAGTAGAATTCAACTGAACTACCCAACCGATCTCGATCAAATTTTCAACATAGATGACATTCGGGCCTGGATAACTTTTATCATTTAACTTTGAGGGTGCAACGTTAAAATACATGTAGGAGGAAATACATGTAGAAATAAAAATAAAAGAGACTGTCAATGTGACTTCACTCTTGAACCACCCGACCGATCTCGATCAAATTTTCAACATAGATGACATTCGGGCCTGGATAACTTTTATCATTTAACTTTGAGGGTGCAACGTTAAAATACATGTAGGAGGACATACATGTAGAAGTAAAAATAAAACAGACTTTCTATGTGACTTCACTCTTGAACCACCCGACCGATCTCGATCAAATTTTCAACATAGATGAGGTTTGGGCCTGGGATTTTATTTGTTTATTCACTTTGACGATAGAACTTAAGGGTGGGAGATGCGAGGGGGAGACATATAAAAATAAAGAAAACTTAATAACTCTTAAACCACCGCACCGATCTCGATCAAATTTTCAACCTAGATGAAATTGGAATCTGGGATGTTTGTCATATCACTTTGATGGTGTAACTTAGGGGAGGAAGAAAGAAATGTGAAAATGATCGAAGATGACTGATATTAATGTCGAATCTATAGTTTTTGGGGTCGCTGAGATGAACAGTGATACTTCCGATGCCGTGCCCCGCAACATGGGGAAGGTAGAGCGATATATAAATGTACCCGAAAGTGACCAATATCAAAGAGCGCTTTAGAAATAATGAAAATGACTGACTAACGGAACATGTTTATATTTTTTTTCTTAATTTAACCCAGCGAAGCGGGTAATTGATACAAATATATATATATATATATATATATATATATATATATATATATATATATATATATATATATATATATATATACAGGGTGCGGGAAACGTCCCGGAACGGTCCAATATCTCTCGAAATATATAGATCAGCAAAACAATACAAAATAAGTTTTATATATTTTAAATAAAGCTATCCAATGATACCAGAATCAATCCCTATCGTCACCCCATTCGGGGATACGGGGAGTAACTTTAATATTTTAAATTTGAACCCCCATTTGTTATTGCATATTTTGATTCTTCAGGCAAATGACGGAGATTTCACCCATAATTCAAAACAGTGGCTTTACGGATGGGGCTTGACTCGACACACAAGAAAGGAGGGGTACCAACACATTATGAACATGCAACTTATCAGTCCCGTACTCCGTGGCCATACAATAGCGTGCTGGACTGCGGCGTCTGAGGTCGTGTGTTCGATTCCCGCGTAGAGTAAATTTTTTTATGTGTATTTTTTGTACTCAAATAATGAATTGATACATTTTAACTTTGATAAAAATAATCTATTTGTCCGACAACTTGGACGTAGTAGCTATCTGCCACTTGGGGTGCTTGATTAACGTGAGTCCCCTCGCCTCTCACAATTCGGGATGGTTGTTTAACGTGAGTCCCCTCGCCTCTGACAAATCCGGGTGCTTGATTAACGTTAGTCCCCTCGCCTCTCACAAATACTGAAACATGAAAGAAATTATGTCCGAAAATATTCAAATTGGCTACCTGCCCGTTCTTGGCAATGTGCTAACCGAAAATACACTTCTTGCGAAAGAGTTTCCAATACCTCTGGTGTTATCGACTTTGTAAGATTGCGTATTCTCTCTCTCAGCTCGGCAATATTTTCCGGTTTGGTCTCGTAAACCTTACTTTTTAAAAATCCCCAATAAAAGAAGTCAAGAGGGGTTAAATCAGGTGAACTTGGTGGCCACTCCATTGCACCTCTCCGACCAATCCATCTTCGAGGGAAAATATTATTTAGCAAATTCCGTACAGCAAGCGTATAGTGCGGTGGAGCTCCATCGTGTTGAAACCATACACGGTCAAATGCATTTCCAACGATTTCTTGTATTGCAGGTATTATTGTGTTCTGTTGCATATTGAAATACCTTGCACCATTCAAATTTCCGTAAATAAAAATTGCCCAAAAATACGATTACACAAAAGTCTTGCTCAAACGTTGAGTTTCTGCTAATACTGACTATGAGAATATCTCATCCAGTGAGGATTTGTATCAGACCAATACCTCATATTATGCCTATTGACAGAACCATTTAACTCAAATGTCGCTTCGTCAGTGAAACAAGTCCAGAAAAAAATAACTATCATCATTAACATACCGTTGCATCATAATGTCGCAAAATTCAAGTCTACGATCAAAGTCATCCTTTGCAAGTTCTTGTACTTACTTAATTGTATAAGGATGATATTTTTGCAACTTGAGAACATTACGAACTGAACGTTCACATGCTCCATGTTGGGCTACTTTCTTGGTCGATGTATGACAATTGTCTTGAAAATGTAGTAACACTTCCAATGACCTTTCATCATTTGTCGCAGTTTGAGGTCTTCCAGATCTTGGTTCGTCTTTAACCGAACCCGTTCGTTCAAAACGAATCACTGTCCGAAATACAGTGATTTTGAGATAGGTTGTCGTTCTGCATGAGTGTCATTGAATAAATCTGCATCTTCCTGGTATGATCGTAGTTTATCTCCATATCCCCTCATCATAAGGATAGTTATTCTTTCTCTTTCCAAAAGAGACATTGCCGAATAATTAGCGGTGGAGCTAAACAAACAACTCAAAACAGACCTAATAAATTGATAAAGGCTAATTCACCTATGGATTTGACAGCAAAGTACAAAGCTGAGCTTTACTCTCAACAAAAGATGTATGCAAGTTAAACTCTGCAAGCAAACTGAAGTCTGACCAATTGGACTGCCTTCTACTACATGCATAGGTCGCACAAGTCGCTCGCTATAAGCGTGTGACCTGAAATCGACACTGTTATTCCCTGTGGCCACACGATCAGCGTGCTTCCCTTTAAGGTCCGGAGTTCGATCCTCGCTCAAGGCAACATTTTTTTTTACTTCCCGAATAATAATTTCATATGTTTTAACTTCAATTAGTACTTTATTCAAGTTACATTAAATACAAATTTTGATAATTGCTTTCCAAACTAGCTTTATGAAGTGGTTCTTAATAGTAGGCTTATTAGGATTAGAGTTCATAGGGTTATTTACAGCAAAATCACCATTTTTGTAGCAATTTGTATTTTTTATAAGTTAATAAATGCTGGAGAAATACATTATTTTTTTTAGCAAAGTTAAAATGTATGAATTCAATATTTCAGTAGAAAAATTACAATAAAAAAATTACTCTGCGCAGAAATCGAACTCTCAACCTCTACGTCCGCAGTCCATTACGCTAGCCATACGGCCACGAACTACAGGACAAACAGATCGCGATTTCACAATGTATTGGGACCCATTCTTTCTTGTGTGTCGATTCAAGCCGCATGTGTGATGCCACTGTTTTCAATTCTCGGTGAAATCACCGCACTTTGTCTGAAAAATCAAAATATGCAATAAGAAATGGGGGTTCCCATTTAAAATTTTAAAGTTACCTTCTGTACCCCCGAAGGGGGTGGCGATAAGGGGTTGATTCTGGTATCACTGGATAGCTTTTTTAAAAAAAATATGTAAAACATGTTCTGTTTTCTTTTGCTGATTTGTATATTTCGAGAGATGTTGGACCGTTCCGGGACTTTTTCCGCACCCGGTATATAATTTAGAATGAGCACAGCAGGAGCTGGTGGTGGTGTCTAGAAGGCAGACAATTTGTTTCTTAGTGCGCACACCACAGGCTGCAGTTTCCTCGCAGCAGGGCGTTGGTAATGCCTGGATTAGCCTAACAGAGTGTTTTCTAAAGTGTCTTCCATGCATCCCTTCGGGATTACAGAAAAGGTGCTTAAAGAGTACACATAATGCCAGAACTACGCTATACTGTAATACAGGGTATTAATCAGACAGAAAAAAGTTTGAAAAACAAAAAGTAACTCGAACGTAAATATAACAATTAAGTTTTTATTTCGTTTTAAGATTTAGTTTTATGAGCAGTCAAATAACGTTGAGAAAAATACGTAAAATTGTGTTAAATGGAATAGTACGAGCGAATGAAAAAAAAAAAGCTAAAACAATTTACTATTTCAACCCGATACTATATATTCAAACCTCAGTTAAATTATAGAAAAGAATACATTATACGATAAACTAAGAATTGCTCAAAGTTATACCATTCCCAGTATATTTCATACATTACACATATTGGAAATTTCATGCACTATTTCGCAAGCTAGCATTCTCGCGGAATCTAACGTATTATTATAAATAGGACTTGGATTTTTAGTGCTGCACCAAATTGTATGATTTGGTGGCGGTGTAGTTGTGGAAACAATTGTTTTAAGTTAGCAGATTACTTTCGGAGTTCCAAACTTGAAATTTATGTCCATCAAATTCCACCGAAAACAACCTTTTTCCCTCAGTCAAGAAATTCTTACACAAATAAGCACCTAATTTTAAAATTGCACACGTTATCCGTACATATTCTACTGAGATACAGTCGGTCTCAGTTCTGTCGCGTTTCCCGCTAGTATTAACTTTGATTTATTATGTGCAGTGGCGGCTGCTCGAGAGAAGCCAATGGTGCTACCGTAAATAAGACAAAAATAGTATCTATTTCTTAGTAAAAAAGATAAATATAATAAATACATTTAATATACATTAATTGCAGCATCAACACTGCTTATGAGAAGCTGGTTTGAGTCACTTTCATGAGCTCAGAATCACTTGCGCGGCAGATTTCTCCTGGCTCTCCCGTAGGGTTTGAAAACTGTTGTGCGCAAGTGCGTTATTCGGGGTTCAATTCAAAATACGGAGAAATGACTAGCATCCAGGAAACTGAAATAATGAGTTTAATACGATTCTTTTTTTAAAAAAAAAAAAAAAACATACCCTCCCAAAATTTGAGTAGCATATATAGGGTGCATCATATATAATATCCAACCGTGATAACTAAGAAACCAAAAAAAAAAAAAAAAAAAAGAGAGAGAGAGAGACAGAGAGAGAGAGAGAGAGAGAGAAACGCAAAACTTTACACGAAGTAACTATAAGGAGGGGAACATTTTTGCACAATTAAACAGGAACACAAAAAAACATTGTTGCCAATCAATAAAAAAATTATGTTTCCTCAAATGGCACTCCTCCAAATTGTTACATACAGTGTCTGCTATATATATATATATATATATATATATATATATATATATATATATATATATATATATATACTGTTTAAGAAAATAAGCTATATATAAATGTCTTTAATTAAATTTTAACTGAAAATAATTGAGAATGCTGACATCTGTTGGGCGAAAAACCATACTACAACATACTTAAATTTCAGATCAATTGTCAATGCCAGTATCCTGATCTAGGATGACAAAGAGGGGGCGCGGTGGCTGTGGTAGAGCGTTCACCTCCGGTGCTTGGGGTCCCTGATTCGATCCCAGCTCGCGCCGTGTGGACTTTGTGGTGAACAAACACCGTGCTCGTGGGTTTTCTCGGGGTTCTCCCGTTTCCTCCCACTTTCTTCATTCCACCATTTCACTCATCTCTCATCATCACCGTTTCCTTTAGCCTAACCGGCATAAACGTGGGACGTAAAACTTAAGGATGACAAAGAGTGTATACATTTTTCTGGCGGACTCTGTATTCCAAATCAACATGCCAAACGAAAACTGAAAGTACCATATTTATTATAGTATGACAAACATCTAAAGTTTGTAGGCCTCCGGCTACGGTAGGTCCCATAGTTTAGGAACTATGGACATTTGAAGTTCATTTTTTTTAGGATTTCGGCAGCCTATATTTTCGAAAGGAAGCATTTGTGCACCCAGGTTGGTCTATACATTTTGTCTTATCTTGGTGTCAGGAATCATCTCCCAAACATTGTCGGTGTTGTTTTGAAACACCCGATATATAATATAATATAATATAATATAATATAATATAATATAATATAATAGGTATTCTGCCAGTATTGGCAGGTCACTTGCTGCAACTGAGAAGCTTTCATGGTGCATTGTCTGCATGGTCTTCCGCTGATGTTTTCGACTTTGAATAAACGGGAGTGAAAGTAGTACTGCGAACTTACCAATAACTAACCTAGGCTTATCTTGATCGCTGAAATCTCCTGGGAAGAAATGTCTAGCTTCGGGAGATCTTCACCCGGGTCATCTCCTAACATTGAACTGAATTAAATTCTATGGGCCTTATGCAGAGTCGTTCTGACGCGTGAATAGTGCCACCTAAAGAGTTCGACTACCATATGTTTCCAGTAGTAGTCAGGCCTTTAGTAGGACACTAATCATACGTCAAAACGACTGTGCATAAGGTCGTATAAATTTGAAGTATCCAGACTCTTTAGAACACACTCTATATTGATTAGAAATGTGCTAGTGTTGTATTAGTGGGTGACTTGGTACCAAATATATTTTTCACATATATTTTTATCCCAAAATATATGATATTTTTTGAAGTGATTCAACTCTTCCATGCAGTTTATATTTAATATATATAATGAGAATCATGAATGTATTAACCATAAGGATGCTTGCATAATGTCATGCTTCTCGTCTTGTTTTCCACACGAGGAGCAGGTGTGACTGCTGTTGAAAAAGCGAAATATCCATAACGGAACGTACACAAAACTAGTAATAACTAAAAACATTATTGCAGAATATTAATACAGCATACTGTGAAATTCCCCATTTTCAGTTCTTTTATGAGGGTAATAACACTAAACAAAGCTCTCTTGCAGGGAAAATGCTCAACAAACTCTCATCGAAATATCTCCAAATCGAGTACAAAATGTGATTCCATTGTTATCATATTGTCTTCATTTCACTATCTATTTATCTATATATCTATATGGTAGCGTACTCTCACCAGCAAATGCTCTTGAAGCAACTATTTGAAAATGAACATTTTCCACTGTCGCTGCACTACTTTTATTACGGTATTAGCACGATGTAATTAGCTTTAAAATAAGACTACTGCTACTACTAGTAGTAGTAGTAATACTACTACTACTACAACTAATAATAATAATAATAATAATAATAATAATAATAATAATAATAATAATAATAATAATAATAATAATAATAATAATAAACTTTATTTTACGTGCTGAGAACAGCTAAAATACAGCAAAAATACAGCACTTTGTCTTATTCTACATTATTTTAGCAATGAATATATAGTACTTGTAATAAAATTATGTTTACATCTATATCATAAATTATTAATAATAAAAACATTGACAGTGTAGTGTACGTCAATCATTAAAACAAAGAAGTGTCAAAAATTAAAAGTAAAAAAAATAAAAATAAAAATAAAAACTACTAAGTTATATTTAATAATAATAATAATAATAATAATAATAATAATAATAATAATAATGTTTCCAATCCCCAAGATGTTGCACCTTATCTCCGATGCAGAAACCAGATAATAGTAGCACGGATGAAACTCGTGAAACAAATGACCAAGGGTATTTCTTGAGAACCCGTAAATATAAAACTCATCCAATCGAAATAGAACTATATCTGCAAATGAAATAATAATAATTAATAACGAGAGAATCGTGACAAAATAATTAAAAAATAATAATAATAATAATAATACTAATACTAATAATAATAATAATAATAATAATAATAATAATAATAATAATAATAATAATAATAATAATAATACCCTGTAGCGTATTAAAGCTGCTTCATTAACATGACATTTCTATAAATATATTTTACTGCCTGTCTTCTTATAGCATGATAGCAAATATTTACCTGTGATACAAATTGAGTGAAATGTGATATTTCAGAATAAAACAAGGCATCGTATTGCGCTAGGCCTTGTAAAGCAAAAACTCTTAATCTACTAAATTTATATTAATTACTCAAAGTATACGTTATTATTATTATTATTATTATTATTATTATTATTATTATTATTATTATTATTATTATAGTTTATTTTATATTTTTTGGAAGTTAATCCGCCCTATTAACAATTTATTGGGAGCAAATAAAGTAACACTATTGCTAGATATTTGCAAATCTATTACAGTAATTCATATTTAATTAACATGTATGTATGTATTCATACGTAAAAATTTACATAATTAATATGTGAAATAGTGGTAAGCAGTATCCATAAAATTACATAATTCAATAGTTTTGGTGAGCTCTGTGCCGAAACATTCCCATGAATATATTTCAATCCTCCTCCGACATACACTCACTTCGACTCTTATGATTTCACATCCTGATCAGAACCACGAGAGCCACGTTGAAGCCGTAGTGGCTCAGTAGTAGAGATTTCACCTCTGGTGCATGGGATCCTTGGTTCGATCCCAGATCACTAAGAGGACTTTGTGGTAAACAAACAACGTGCGCGTGGGTTTTCTCGGGATTCTCGCGTTTCCTCTTACTTTATTCATTCCACCATTGCATTCATTTGCCATTATCACCGTGTCCTTTAGCCTAGCCAGCCTAATCGTGGGGCGTAAAACTTAAAGATTTCATACGAGAACTAAGTAATATATATAATATTAATAATAATATATATATATATATATATATATATATATATATATATATATTAATATATATATATATATATATATATATATATATATATATATATATATATATATATATATATAATATTAAGAGCGGTGTTTGTGAACAAAAACTTCAGATCCAAATTGAAAGTGACTATGTTTGTGACTCTTACTGCCTTATGCACAGTCGTTTTGACGTATGGTTAGTGTCATACTAAATGCCTGACTTCTGCATGAAACATATGTTAGTCGAACAGTTTAGTATGGTACTGATCCCGCGTCAGAAGGACTCTGCATATGGCCCATAATCTCTTGTACAATCCGCGGCAAAAAACCTGCAACATGAGGATGTAAGTTTATTGCGAAACTACGCCTAGCAGCACAGGGAATGAACTTAACGTCTAAGTGGAACGAATCATGCCAGGATAAACCTCGGTCTCCTCCCGTTCACACTTATTTTGGAGCAAAAGACTTCGTCATTTCACAATAAACTTATATGCTCATGTTGCAGGTTTTTTGCCGCGGATTGTACCACCTGACCGATCTCGATCAAATTTTGGCGTAGATGTAATTCTGGCCTGGGAGTGTGTTTAGCTATTCACTTTGATGGTAGAACTTAGGGGAATTATAAAAAAAAAAAAACAAATAAAACTTAATCTACCTTATGCAGAGTCCTTTTGACGTATGATTAGTGTCATACTAAAGGACTGACTACTGCAGGAAACATATGTTAGTCGAGCTCTTTGGTAGGGCACTAATCATGCCTCAAAACGACTCTGCATAAGGCCCAATAACTCTTGAACCAAACGGCCAATTTCGATCAAATTTTCAACATAGGTGAAGTTCGAACCTGGAAAGTTTTATTATTATTATTATTATTATTATTATTATTATTATTATTATTATTATTATTATTATTTCGATTTGATGGTAGAACTTAGGGATAGGGGAGGGAAGGAGGGTAAATATATGGAAATGAATAAAACTTAATGGGTGGTATGCAGAGTCATTTTGACGCATGATTAGTGCCATACTAAAGAGTTCGACTAACATAAGGTTCCTGTAGTAGTCAGACTTTTAGTATGACGGTAATCATACGTCAAAACGACTCTGCATAAGGCGGAATAACTCTTGAACCACCCGACCGATCTCGATCAAACTTTCAACATAGATAAGGTTCGGACCTTGGATGTTTTCATCATTTTACTTTCACGGCACAATGTAGGAGAGGGGATGGGGGACATATATATCAAAAGAATAAAAATAAAAGTGACTGTCTCTGTAACTTCATCACGCTTAAACCACTGAACCGATCTTAATCAAATCATCAACATAGATGAGGTTCGGACCTCTGGTGTTTTTTTATCATATCCCTTTGTCGGTAGAACTTGGGTAAGTGGAGGGGAGGAGAGAGCTACATAAAAATAAATAAAACTTAATAACTCTTGAGCCACCTGACCGATCTTGATCAAAATTTCAACATAGATGGCGTTCGAGCCTAGAAAGTTTTCTTTTTAATATGTTCACTTTGACTGTAGAACCTAGGGGAGTAGGAGGGGAAGGGGAAATTAATATATAAAAATAAATAGAACTTAACTATTGAACCACCCAACCGATCTCGATCAAGTTTTCAACATACATGACATTCGGGCCTGGGATATTATTTTATCGTGCCGTGCCCCGCTATATAGGGAGGGAAGAGGGATATAAAAGAAATCACCGAGAATGACCAATACGAAAGAGCGCTTTAGTAATAGTAAATACGGAACGTATTACTATTTTTCCTAATTTAACCCAGCGAAATCGGGGTGCGTTTTAGATTCGAGGACGTCTTAAATTAGAGTAATTATCGAGAAACTCTTAATTAAGAATATTATTAACGTATTATTGAAACTACTTTGTTGCCAAACATATTTTAAATTTTGTATCATATTCAATCATTCAGACAGGGGCCGCGGTGGCTCATTGGTAGAGAGTTCACCTCTGGTGCTTGGGGTCCCGGGTTCGATCCCAGCCCCCACCAAGTGAACTTTGTGGTGAACAAACACCGTGTGCGTGGGTTTTCTCGGGGTTCTCCCGTTTCCTCCCACTTTCTTCATTCCAGCATTTCATTCATTACTCATCACCGTCTCCTTTAGCCTAACCGGCATAACTGTGGGACGAAAAACTCAATAATTTCATTTTTTTTCAATCTTTCAGACAACAATAGTGTTCTGCGCTTGTGCAGGACGTGAGGGTTTGCTAGTCTTCTTGAATACTTGGAGCTCCATGTAAATCTGAGTAAACCGAAGACTTATGAACAGTGGTCAAGTTGCAAATAAGTCACTACCACTATGTTCATATGCTTAAGCTTATTATAGATATAGTTTAGGGGAATTTATTGAACAAGTTACCGCTTTTCATTGTCGCTCGATTGTACCTTAATTTGATTTTGTCATGAAAATCTAGGACACTGTATATTGTACAAATTCAAGTGAATTCATTCGATTGGATTCGTACTTGGCGTCGTGATAGACCTTGACCTATATTAGCATGTGAAGCATTATGCTCAGCAGTCTTTTGGTTTCTGAGTTATGGACGGTGAACTTTTAAATGATATTTTCGAAAAGAAGAAAACATCACCGTAACTCGTGCGATCAAGGTCAAGCTTGGAATGGCCGTAGATCTTGACCTGCTATAAAAGCATGTGAAATATGTATGCAGGGTTGTGATTTCTGATTTATGCACAATCAGAGTTGTAAACAGGGCCGAACGGTGGCCCAAATCGAAAACTGTTTCCTACAAAATTTGTTTCGTTTTTCAAGGACTATTGAATGAGGTATTATCCAATACATGTTCCCATTTGAAAATTTGCAGTTGGCCCCTGGTCCCCCCCTGAAGGAGGGCCCTGAGGGTTACCACAATAACACCTAATGTGATGTTCTCTTTGACATTTTCCTATCTCAGTTTTTGTTTCATCTTTTTTTTTATTCTCAGCCGTTTCGGATTTATAAGCCCTGGACGTTTTATCTGAAACACCCTATATATACTATAATATATAATATGGGTGTATCAGACCACCCGTCCCAGACATTTTTCTCGGCTCGTAGTACACGTAGATACTTCAAACAAAAAAAAATGAATGACCAAGTCGTACGTGGAGAATCAAATGGTGATGCTTTCATATCCAGTGGCGTAGCGGAAATATTTCCATGGGGTGTCAACTTCAAAATTTCAGAAATAAAGTGGTATCAATTTAAATTTTTTTGGAATTATTATTGAAAAAGAAAATTTTTATAGGAAACAATTTTCGCTAAAGTCTATGGTTTGCCACCTATATCTTCTTATTTAACGTCAAGAATAATAAAGGAAGATCACATTAATGATAAACATAAAAAATGTATAAATGTAACCCATTGGAAATTTGCGTTGAATGAATACAATAAAGGAAATATCCTATTAAATGCATGGAATAGCAAATACCAACTCTCAAATAGAGTTTTCTACGTTGTTTCATCGAAAAATTTGTACGGAGTGTAGATCGTAGAATGCAGAGTATGCAGTAATATCTCAGCGTTTTTTATGCTATTTTCGCCTAGAGTAATGTAATGTGTTTCATATGTTTAACATGGATGAGACAGGGTTTTAAAAAGTATAGCGGAAGCTCCTAAGGTTTTAGCCGAAAAGAGGAAAGTGTTAGGTTGATGCTATTTTCAGTGTAGGAAAAACATAACCAATATTTCGTTTTTCCTTGCACAAACGCAAGCGTATTATGTGTTACGGTATTAATAACGCTATTTTTAAGAGGACAATAATGATTTCCTTGACTCGACCATGGTGCTTCTCCAGGAAATCTAGTGAAAAAATCAGAATTAGTATATATCAGTGCCGACTTCTTCGTCAAGTGCTTGAAGCACTTCATTTCAGACGCCAAGACCTCAACTGAGCAAGAGGTTCTCCTTTTAGTTGGACCCTGAACTCACCCCAAAATTTTACAAGTCATAAGGTTGGCGAGAGATGATAGCATATTGATGCTTGAATTTTCGGGCACAAGATGCATCGTCCACAACCCCTTGAACCGATCATATTCAAACCATTTCAGCTATACCATGACTTAACAGTTACAAAGTGACATACAAATAATGTTCCTCATCTGGGTCCGTGCCACTTATCTGCTCTTATTGCTGAGGCCTGTCAGCAAGCTGTGGCAATGGAAAAATGCTGTTCCAAAGATATTTGCGCGTGGTTTATCGGTCGGCGTGTTTTTACTGACTTGAATTTTGTCGCAACTGAACTAAATAGAAGTACAATGATTCCGTCGCCCAGCAGGCGTTGCTGAAGTATCACTTGAAATCTTCTAGAAGACGTCCCATACTCTGTAACGAGAACCACAGAACATTCTAAGTGTATCATTAGAAAGTATTTGAAATAAACTTTTACCAACATTTAAGACCACAATACACCAAGTTACGCCCAGGAAGGTAGAGCCCAACGAACTGTCCTGCTGATATCCCGTTCTTAAAAATGAAAGCTTAAAGAAGAGCTGAAGGAAAGAAGAAAAACGTCATTATTTCAGTTTTTAAACAATATGCTGCTATTCTATCTACGTCACAATGTATCACCAATGAAAAGAGAGAACAAAATCTTCCTGAAACAAACAAACGAACAAAAACATGTGAGATTTACTGATTGGATATTGAAATTATACCACAAATATGTGACTGCAAATAAATGACATATAGAAGTGCTATTCTTGACAGTGTGGTGAGAATGATAAAGTTTACCGAATGTAAGAAATGGGTGCATGAATTGTACTCTTGGCCTGCAAATAAATAACACTTCTTTTAATTTTGTTATCTCTGCAAGTAAACGTTGGCTTGTCAGCGTGTCAATAATTATACTCAAAAGGGAACATCTTATATTGATAGTAGCATTACCCAATCAAACAATGCGTAATCTATAGAGGAGTGAGGAAAAGTGAGAAATCCAAAATTTTACGGGCCAACACTCAGGAACACAGGAGATACAGAGGAAAGAAGGATCTAGAATCATGCGAAGATAGCAATGCAAAAGCTACATTGACACAGAAGGAACTTCAAAATGATTAAAGCAATCAACATGACATTTTCACAACAGTATAGTAAACAAACACTGTACCCACAGACTTGCTCAATAACATCATATGCAAAACAGTGTTGCCAACGGAGCACTAAATGAAGTTTTGTTCAATGGCACGGAACAAATATTATAACACATAGCAGATCCAATTATGAGTAGAACCATACCTGTGAAGTCTTGATGTATAGTATTGCCAAGGTTTGAAAATAGGCCTACTGAATTCCTATATGAATCTTGAATGTAGAAGAGGACATACAGTACAGGATTCGAACTAGTTAAACCCAAAATATGAGACCAGAAACAATAATATAATCACAGAAGTACAAAAATAAGGGACGAAGCACAGTGTCGAAACATTTGTGTCCTCTTCTAAAATAGGAATATAGGAATTCATATAGGAATTCCTGTTCATATAGGAATTCATATAGGCCTATCTTCAAACCTTGGCAACACCGTACATCAAGACTTCACAGGTATGGTTCTACTCATAAGTAGATCTGCTAGACGTTATAATTTCTGTTCCGTGCCATTGAACAAAACTTCATTAAGTGCTCCGTTGGCAACACTGCATTCCATATGATGTTATTGAGCAAGTCTGTGGGTACAATGTTTGTTTACTATACTGTTGTGAAAATGCCATTTTGATTACTTAAATCATTTTGAAGTTTTTCTGTGTCAGTGTATCTTTTGCATTGCTATCTTCACATGATTCTAGATCCTTTTGTCCTCTGTATCTCCTGTGTTTCTGAGTGTCGGCCCGCAAAACTTAGGATTTCTCACTTTTCTTCACTCCTCTATCGATTGTGCATTGTTTGATTATGCAATGCTACTATCAATATAAGATGTTCCCTTGTCAGTGTCTACTCAGGTTATGGTTAAAATGCTGAAATATGCATATGTTGTTGTTTTTGATATTATTATTATTAGTGTTCTCGGTGAGTTAGCTATCATTTTCTAAGTTCCCGTCATGCTCGTCGTTTCTGTGTATGGCGGCTTTGAGCTTCCTATTACATGATCCGTGTTATCCCTATTTATACATACATTCACCATGCCAAAGATAAGAGTCTTGATCTGACAGGGCAGAGATTGTGTTACTAATCTCAGCAATACGGTGTCATTTTACGCGTATTTATTTAAATGACGTTCATTGATCACAAATTATCACATGAAAGGTTAGTTTATTTCATAATACAATAATTTCAGGACGAAGGTTACCACCCGATTTTGTTGTCATTGAAACAAAAGGGCCTGTTATATTTCTTATTATTTTACTTGCGATACGGTCTACCGGTCGTGGTGTGGTTTACCAGACTAGTTGCCTAAATGACACCGTTTTGACTGGTTTCAAAATTGCTTATATTTCATGCGTTATAAATTATAATATAAATTTCTCGCATTAAAGAAAGGGAACACATCGTAGCATATATCACAATAATAAACACTTACACAACGTAGTTACTGTGTTTCCATTTAAACTTCATTTATTCCCAAAGCCGATGATGTTTAGGCAACTCTCGCCTAGCTATAGCCAGTTACCGTCTAAAGACAGCTATTAGTAAACAGTCTGATGGTTTTATACCGCTTGCGTATTGATAAATTCTTATCTATGTGCAAGTATTAAAAATACTTTTTTTTTGGGGGGGGGGTTGCTAACTGTCATCTGACATCTTCTACGATCTAAATTTTTATATATACGTAGCTAGAATTAACTACTTAATACACAAAGTCAGTGCTTTGGCAGTTAATGGGTAAATACGCATCTCCCTAACTTTGATGTCACTCAATTTTACTTTTGACGAGTAGTTTTGTAAAGTTAGATTAATTAAGATATGTTTAAATGAATCCCAAAGTAAAGACCGGGTAGGAAAATTTTTGTCCACGAGCTTTCACGTCGAAAATGACCTGAAGCAAGGAGATGCGTTGTCACCATTATTATTTAACTTTGTTCTGGAATACGCTATAAGGAAAATCAAAGATAGCAACCAGGGCCTAGAGTTGAACGGTATTCACCAGGTTATGGCATATGCTGATGATGCAAATTTAATAGGGGGTGATAGGAGAACAATAGAAAGAAATGCAGAGATCTTATTAAACGCTTGCAGGGGACATGGGTTTCGAAGTAAATACAGAGAAATCTAATACATGGAAGTGCGTCGGGACCGTAATACAGCAAATTATAGATGCGTAAAAATATTAAATAATATTTTTGATAAAGTGGATAGTTTCAAATATCTAGGATCAATATTAACAGAGGGAAATCATATCCACGAAGAAATTAAATGTCGACTAAAAGCAGGGAATTCGTGTTACTATTCGGTTCAAAATCTCTTGTCGTCGCGAATTCTGTCGAGGAATTTGAAGCTTAAAATATACAAAACGACAATCAAGCCCGTTCTTTTGTATGGCTGCGAAACATGGTCACTTACTCTGAGGGAAGAACATAGACTGAAAGTATTTGAGAACAAGATCCTGAGACGAATATTCGGACCCAAGAGGAACGGGAATGGGGAATGGCGGAAACTTCATAACGAGGAACTACATAATTTATACGGTTTACCCAACATTGTTAGGGTCGTCAAGTCTAGGAGGCTTAGGTGGGCGGGTCATGTAGCTAGAATGGAAGAAAGTGGAAACGCTTTCAAAGTCTTGACTGGTAGACCAATCGGGAAACGACCATTAGGAAGACCTAGGCGCAGATGGGAGGACAATATTAAGATGGATCTAGCAGAGATTGTAATACAAAGTAGAAACTGGATGCAGTTAGCTAAGGATAGAAGTCAGTGGAGAGCTATTGTGAACGCGGCAGTGAACCTCCGGGTTCCATAGGCTATAGAGTTAGTTAGTTAGTTAGTTAGTTTTGTAAAACAGGCATTTGTTCATCGCTTACTCTGTAAGTATAGACGAAACAGCAACAAAAAAAAATGAAACGTATTTTAGACGAGCAATTTGACAGTTTTCGGCGTGTCAAGTATTTTACATTCAATTTTAGTGGTAGAACCAACGTTCTTCCATTTTGTTGTGCACCAGAATATCCACCAACATCTGCTTGCTATTAACTAAGAACAATGTCTTAGATTAGAAGTGTATAAAAGTCATCCAAGGAAATATAGTGTTAGCGAAGAACGTTATTATCCATTTATAAAACATAATGTTGTTCTTGTTTGGTTGATGTCGCGACAAAACGCTGTAACTTGAGATACATTGTTTTGTCGCTATAAGCATTTTTGAATTTCCCGCCACCGATATTTATGTTCACCAGGCCCAGCATTGAGCTGAGTCAAATACTTTTGAAAATATACCAAAGAGAATTTCGATGTAAGTAGGAAATTAGCCGGTATGTGGCGACTTTACGGCTCTTTTTTTTTTCCTCAAAACTGCTCCGCCAAAGTTGCAGCGTTTTGTCGCGACAGAGTAGTGCATCACCGAGGCAGTGTGGGACGTGAAACCATAGTTTAAGATTGACTCCGGACCACTGTTATGACCACCTCCGTCAAACTTCTCACGTCGAACGTCAAGGACGGGGAGGACAGGAACTGAATTTTTAACTTAACGTCTCACAATTATATCTTTTAGGCAAAGGGGGACGGATGATTAATGAAAGTTAATGATTATGGAAATAACTAATTGAACGAGAATATGGATGGAAATGGGAATAACCCCTTCAAAAGAAGAACGGAAACTATAGTTTTTCATGTAGCATGGGATCGTTCTATGGACCTATCGCACCGGAGACGAGTGTTCTCTCATTGAAATACTGTCCCTAATATTGCAAATTTTAACAAACATACTGACATTATAACTTCATATAGGCCTGATAAAGAATCAAGGGTAATGTGTTGAAATTAGATTATTAAAAAATAAAAGGAAATTTATGCAGTGGAAAACAGAAATTCTAATTTATAGTTTTGTCATTTCAGCTTCCGAATGCCTCCAATACATGATGAATGGTAGTAGCCTTATTAAGGTCCGACCAAACTCCAGACAGTATCATAGATTCTTCACTTTGTCTGAAGATTTAAACGCCATTAAATGGACACCCACCACAAAGAAGTCTTCTAAGGCGATAGGTAAGTTAAGCTTTTCTTGCTTATTCTATTAGGATTTTAGGTTGATTTTCTTAATTTTTCTCTCATCTCGCCCCTTTAGAAAATCACGTCTGTCTTAAGTCCTGGATCCCAAGTGGGACATCGGTTGATATCGTGTCAGTCGTGTGTGTCTTTGTTGACCGAATATATAAATTTAACGCAGTGTTCGAAGAGGGGGGAAAAAGCAGAGGCGGTATGTTTTATTTCGATTTTGACTCTACATACCGGCTATCTAAATGTTCAAATACAGTGAGGGTATGCTGCCTAAAGAATTGCATTTACATTTACAAAACACGGCATTTATAAACATTAAGACAAGAAGATATACACACACATAAGAAAGAAATAATTCAATATGGCACATCACAATACAAACTAGATTAACTTCTTTGAAGACACCTCGTTTTGAAAACAAAAGTTAGGAAGATATAACAAAAATGTCGGTGTTTTAAACCTAGAAATTATTTCTACATAAAAAAATAAAATATTTTTACGTAGAAAGCTTTTCGTCAATTACTGTGTATGGAAATAGATTTATTAAAGGCATTTTAGCAATTACTCTCCAGTGACGGTATGTCTTGATCACTGAAAAACCAGAAGTGGTATGCCTTCATCACTGGAAAGCCAGAGGCGGTATGGCATACCACCGCATACCGTCTCACTTCGACCACTGATTAAACGATTAGTGCAACACTTCTGACATGCTTAATACCAACCCGTGTAGAATGCCGATAACCCACTTGGAAGCCAGAGTTTTAAGTGTCACAACCATACACATAATTCAAATAGTCATAATCATTATCACGACTGTTCTACAGTTGAGAGATTTTTTTATGTGCTATGGTCCTCCATTCTTTCTTTATTTACTGTAAGATCTTTTTTACAGCGTCCATCACTTTCAAACTTCTTTCTATCTATTTTTCGCATACACGATTTGTATTTTTTGAAACTCAAAGTTTTTTTTTTTATTATTATTTTGTATCCCCACAGTCACCTCGCTTCAATATACGCCTCCGTTCTAGCTCGCCTCGTGCATTCCAAAGATCATCTAACACTTCACCAACTGTGGGGAATATATATGCATATACCTATCTGCAATCTTACTACCCCACTCAGTTTACGTGTTGTAACTTACACCTGTTTCTATTATTTTGATCCTTCATATTGTTCATTACGTTTACGACACACACGACTCAAGCGTCAACCAAATTTTAAAACATCCGTTGCCCACCATTTGTTTTCTCTTTTCATGTTGTGTTATATCTGAATAACTACCTTTCGTACGTTTTAAAAGTTTCTTCTAACATTAATCATTGTTATAAACCTCTTTACTCATAAACATTAAATATAACCAAGAAAGTTCTGTGGAGGTCTGTTCAATTGGTCCAAACACCGAGTTAAATGCGAATTGAGATAAGGCGTAGGTCAGATGTTGGTGAGGGTGGATCCAACATATTATCTAGTTGTGACAATTCAGTTACGCCGGAAACTTGCCATAAGGACAGAGTGGAATTGACCTCCACAGAGCGTCCTAAAGGCGTGTATGCCATAAGAGTTCAAACTGGGGTCAAACGCTGCTGCAGCGGGGCGGAAGATGTATCAGGCCATTGGCGAGGGTGTCGTGACTACCCCATCACGTTTAACAAGTTCATGAACGGTGACGAAACACTCGAAGACGCACCACGTGCCGGATGAACAATACACGTAAAAATTAAGGTATTCAGGCAGCAATTGAGGCGAACAGTGGCCAGACATCTGAGAAACTGGGACTACAATTCAGTGTGAGTGGAGAAACCATTCAGCAGCACCTCCATCAACTTGGAAAGCACTATAAGTTGGGTCGATGGGTCTCACATGATTTGATTCCGGGCCAGAAGCCAACGTGAGCAGACACCTGTGTTTCTTTGCTGTCTCGTCTGAGGAAGGAGCCATTTCTGGACAGTATGTTCACATGCGATGAAAAGTGGGTCCTCTACGAAGCTTCATGGCGTCATCATCATTGGTTAGCATCCCATGAACCGGTTCCAAAGCAGACGAAACCAGCACTGCACCAGAAGAAGGTTCTCCTGTCTGTTTGGTGGACTGCTCGCGGCATTGTGCATCGGGAACTGCTATCAGCTGATCATAGCATCAGCGCAACTCTGTATTATCAGCAGTTGAGCCATGTTGAAGAAAAACTTAAAACCCTGGATCTAGCACTTCTGAATCGCAAGGGGGTCCTCCGGTTGCAGGACAACACTAAGCCCCACGTGGCTAGGATGACCCGGGACACCATTTTACACCTTGGTTGGGAAACACTATTGCATCCGCCGTACTCCCGGGACATTGCACCGTCCGATTATCACATGTTCCATTCCTTGGACATTCTCGTTAGAGGACGCCAGTTCAAGTCCTTAGTAGAGGTGCAAGATGAACTTGATACCTTCTTCGCTTCACGGCCTACCAATTTCTACCCGATGCTGATGAGGACTATTTTTGATCTTCCAGGTACGTCGTAGGTGACATATCGATGTTCGAAGACGATGGGTGAAAAAGTGATAGGACTTTCTGGGTTACCTTTATATAAAAATGTTTAACCTCAATATTTTAGTATTTTTGTCAAATATTGAAACATCTTAATATTTTTTTTATGATGTGTCCAGTTGAGATTTTTTTCTAATATATCTACTTTAGGAGAACTTCCTGTGTTCCATAATGCTTGTGATTTAAACACTAGTAATCTACATACGTACAAGTGTGTACTTGGGCTATTTAACGTTTCCTCTTTGGCAGTAACCATTTAGAGTGGTATACTCAAGATCTGCAACGAGTAATGAGAAGCATGACATGGAATTTTAAATTGCAGGATCACAGGCCTATGCGTATATATATATATTAATAAGTGAATAAGAAAATTAGCCCTCTCGTGAATACATCGTTAGCATTTACGCCTTGGGCGCGGGATACTAGAGTTCAGTTCTCAGTAAGAGACGCGTGTGGTTCGCACTTAGTATTAAAGTTCATTTCATATTTCGTATACTCGCGTTCGCTCATTCGTGTGTCGGACTGTGTAGAAATATATTGTAATCAATTGGCCTTATTCGCATTACTTTCGCCCTGGGCCAAAACTCTCTCTAGTGTAAAACATCGACCGCATCTCCCTTCTAGAATCATCCAACACACTTCCCAGTCTTTGCATGTACGATAAGAAAGCGAAATACTGTAGGAAAGGAGTAACTAAACATTATGTTATACCCGTCCGAGTGTTGGACGCCAGCGCAAATATTGCCAATTCTAAAGAAAATTTTGACACTTTAAAACAGCATATAAATAAATACAATTGTATTATACTTATCAGCACACTGTCGAACCGAATGTATTTAAGCAGTACGTTAGTAGAAGAAACATGAGTATAATATTGTGTTCTCACATTACCCGCAATTTTCTCTAAGTTTTATGTGGCAATAATACCAGAGTATCAATATAGTGTAAAATATACTAACGAAATTTCTCTGCTATAGAAAGAAATGCTCCTCATATATTGGCCTAGATATTGTAGGACATCCCTGATCATTTTACTGATGTATGAGTAGACCCTCAAGAGCACGCTTTTAAAAGCAATCCTTATCAACAGATGTAAGGTTCGCCTCTACGGAGTGGCCATAAAGTCTAGTGCCGTAACTTGGATCTCCCAAAGAAATATACCTAGTCTAGCCATAAATATTGTTACAAAATTTTAACGCACGTTGTGTATCCGGGGTGAGGAGAAAAGAACCGCCAGTCTGTTCACGAGAACCTTGAACCATTGAGTACTTCAATGGTTCAAGGTTCCCGTGAACAGACTGGCGGTGCTTCAATGAAACCTGGAATATGAAGGATCGTCCGAGAATGAGTCGCCCACGCAGTGTCAGAAGTCAAAAAAGCGGTGGCGGCTCATTTGCGGAGAAATGCGATAAGGAAGCAGGGTATCATGGCCCGTGAAATGAATATTTCGAAATGGCTAATGTTCAGGCTTCTGTCCGAGGATCTTGGACTACGGGATTATCGCCGACATACAAGACATTACCTGGACGCACGCCTAAAGAAGCTGAGAGTCGTAAAACTTAGACTTCTTCTGCAGCGGTACGCCCAGAATTGTCATCGGAATATCCTTTCTACAGTTGAGAAAATGTTGACCATTGAACAGTCGTTCAATCGACAAAACGATAGGGCGTATGCATCAACCTCTCAGGAAGCCAGTAAAAAATTTCAAACGTTCAGAGAACCCAGGTGATGTTGTGGTGCGGGGCGAGTTATTCTGGCACCACCAAGCTGCATTTTTGTGAAAATGTAGTTAAAACCAGTGGCCGAGTGTACGAAAGCACCATCTTGGAGCGCAATGTGAAGAAGTTAAGTGTCATATTGTTTCACAACCAACCCTGGATTTCCTGCGGGATTCTGCTCCCACCCACAAGGCTAGGTCCACTCAAAGGTGGCTTCGGCGTCGTGCCCCTGATTTCATTTCGCCAGAAGATTGGTCCAGTAGCAGTCTAAATCTGAACCCTATGGACTACCGATTGTGGTAAATGGTGGAGGGCGTCGTCTGCAAAGGAGATACCCCATCATTGGCAATTTAAAGCTTTCCTTGTTAACAGCAGTGGCGGAGTTTCCCCTGGGTGCAATCCGTTACATTATAGACGTGTAACCACATAGACCGAGAGCCTGTGTTCGTGCAAAAGGTGACCATTTCGAAATATGATTAGTGCTGTGTGTAATGAATGCATGTAAGATCAATATACGCAAAGCAAATTAAAACCTCTCTCATGATAGTTGTGTTATTCAGTTTTTCAGTTGTAACAGAATTTATGACTAGACTAGGTATATATTTAGTCACAAATACTCTATTTTTTTTAATGACACTATCTCAGTGTTCTACCGGGAGTGTCACTGAAGGTTATATGTAGGGAGACAATTTAAGTACTTTTTTCTGTCGCTTGGTCCTGGGGCTCATAGGAGATGACATTTTATCCCTCTTAATTTCATGAATATATATATATATATATATATATATATATATATATATATATATATATATATATATATATATATATATATATATATATATATATAATATATTTTTTTTACTTTCCCCGATCTTGACTTCCTCTTTGAACTCCCAATATTTACTTATAGCTTTTCGAATTTTCGATCAGTTGTGCTGTCCTCCCTGGGATTTTCCCTTCATTCAGGATTAGGCCGAAAGGCATTATTCAAATATGTCCAGTACTTTTAGAAAGCGGAGACTACTTGACAATTTTAAATAAATAACTAAAAGTCTAAGTGAATGGTGTATCACGGAAAATACTTTCACGAAACATTTCAGTACAACTTCTAGATACATCATTAAAAATGGCAGATTGATATCTAGAAGTTGCGAGGCAACTCTCTGAGTATTTCAGTCGAATGAGCATTTGAAAGATATCTAAATCGTATTAAATTATTTTGATGATATATGACAATGAAGTTATGTCCTTAGAAACATCGCCAGAGGTAATAAGTAGGCAAACTTAAATTTTAAATAGCAAGGAAATAGAACAATATGCTAAAGGAAATTTCGTGACGAAGGAATACTTACAAGGCAGGGTATCCCAGTGTAACACACCGATTGTGATCAAATTGCACAGACATGGAGATCATCGAAAAAGAAGCGACACGTATTTTTTTATATCTTCCAACAAGCGCATTGAAGGGGTCAAATAGGGACATAAAAATGGGGTCTGTAGTGTATCATACATGCCCCACCGGAAGTCAAGGAAGGAACCGTACCACTAGTTAGATAATTTAATAATAAGCAATATTTCCTCGCATCATAGCAGCAGCATATACAACACATACATAACGGCACGCTATTAGATTGTATACCCCCCTTAGGCAGATATAGTAGAAACCAGAGGCTTTTCAAAATCAAAACATTATCCTCAATTAAAAGGTATACCAATGAACAATTTATTAACGAGATCATATAGAACAAGTAACCAACAAATATATATATATAAGTGAAGCTCATATGGAACAAGATGTAAATATATAGTATATATTTTCACATTTCAATTTCAATTAACCTCTCTCTATATATGTAACACGGTAGTAACAGTAGATTAATATCAAATTAGCAAAATATAATTGAATTTAATTATACATTAACACTACTTTTACCTGTATATGAAACGGGCAACTTCCAATGGTCAACTCGGGAGCTAACGATGGCAGGAAGTTTCACAAATACAAAATATCATATATTAAAAAAAGAAAGAAAACACTGGAGAAAAAAAAAACTATAATAAAAAAATCACAAACTACCGAACTAAATAAATGAACACTTCCGTCTTCGATCCATTCCCTCGTTGTCCATTGAATTGCGAGGCACAATTTTACACAAAAAAAAAACAAATCCAACCAATACGCACCCGATTTGAAGTCAATCTGACAAACGGCAGAAGGAATTCAAATCATGGAGCCAGACATGACGTCATGTTCTATACAATAGTACCAGAACAATTAACCAATAGAACACCAAATGAAAGAACATTTTTTTTTTAGAGATATTAAAGTAGAATACACTACATGGTGGGTCCCCCCGGAATTCAAAAAATGTAAGAAACATTTTTTGAATTACCAGAAATATGAAACACTTATGGAAATGAAAACGATTTGTTAGTAAGGGTGATAGATGAATATGAAGTATGAAAAGACAAAACAACAAACCATAAATAAATAATGAAAGGGACCACCAAATAATATAAAGCCAAATTGACCAAATATATTCAAGCATATTATTAAATATAATTTAGTTTTTGGTAAAACACAAAACCAGAGTACAGTACTAAATACAAAAAAAAAAAACAATAGAGTTATACCATATTATAGAATGTAATCATAACATAGGCTTGAATAAACCTTAAATATCCATAGACGATGAGATTCATATCCATAAAGCGCAGAATGATATATATATATATATATATATCTATATATATATCTCAAATAGAAGTGTAGACTGGCCAGTCTTTACAAATTGGAACAAACGGATTTTTTAAATAAAAACAAACAGCTCCCTTACACCTTGCTGTAGTACTGCTTCCTTATCTCCAACAGGTTGTTGACCGGGTGGCAGGGCTGTATTACGTGGCACCTGGTTTAGTGAGAACTCGCTCGTTGTATCAGGAATGCAACAGGTGTTATGACCTTGACCATGGAAAAGGCTCTTATCTTCACTGCCCAGCTGGTTTGGACATTTGGTTTGTCGCAGGATGTGCGGTTCCTTGTAAGATAACCCATCAAATATGATGTAGAATAAGGACCCGTCTTCCTGCAACCAAAAGGAATATTGCAACCAGAAGGACCTGCTGCCAGAATATTGTCCACCAAAAGAAGGCTTGGAAACATACGTAATGTTGAAATTGTGATCAGGAAAGAATATACTTCGTTCCTTAACATCCAATTTAAAGGCAGTCTGCTCAATAAAAGGCATTCCTAAAGTAATATGTTGGCCACTGGGACAATGTTCGTTTATATACGCACAAACAGTTAACTCTTGCTTATTAATTCTCAACGGGAGCAAACAATATTTGTGTAACAATAAACGATAGTTTGTAGCAGTACGTCCCACAAAGTTTTTAACATGTACTTTTAGGTTCGAATCCCGTTGTAGTAAATACTGTAACACTTCGTTACTTATAAAATTAACACTTGAAGCACTGTCCAAACATGCAAAGTGTTTTTTATCATACAAAGCGACTTCAATAAATATACCACCTTTCCCAACTAATGGAGGTAAGGTTCGTACACCACAGTCCGAGGTTCGAATCTGCTGTGTATCAGAATCCTTTTGAAAATTAGACACCTGTCCTTTGTGGAAATTACCCGATCTGTTTCGTACATGAGGGTGAACTATACTACGCGATCTAAAGTCACTGCTTGTACGATTTATGTCGAATGATGATCCACCAACAGTTGTTTGATGCTGCTTTCGTAAAAAGTTCTAACTGTGAGTAAGCCTTTAAAGAGTTCATAAGTTCATCACGCGTTTGAGGATGCTCACTATAAAATACATGCGATCTCACATCCGGTCTACAACCACTAGCCACCGTTAAGATGTACGTTTCATCACAGATTTGAATATCCAATATACGTGATACGTGATCAAGTCTACGTGAATATTGCAAGACCCCTTCACTTTCGCCTTGAGGTTTATAAAAATATCTTGTGGTAAGTTGCTGTATAGCCACGTCAGAAAGCAACTCAGTCATCACATATTTACATAAATCTCCCCAGTTCCTCGTTGTTTTAACACTATCCTTAAGACACTGTAGTAATGGATTTCTAGTTTTTGTTTGTAAAGCGTATACCACATAACGAATTGGAAATTCATTACCACTTAAAAAAATCGTCAATTTTACATATAAAATTGAACAACTTGTCAGGGTCATTACCATCACAAATTGGAAGATTTTCCACAAATCTATTTAACACCGTCAAAGCAGTATTATCCTCCAAACGAGAAGAATTGGTACGGGCATAAGCGTCATCACCTATTACCTTTATATAATCACTATGTCATCTATTACCAGATACTTTACTAGTACGTTTAGGAATAGCACCCGTTGACCTATCAAATCCCGTGTTATCCTTATTAACAAGTATCCCAGAAGACATCGGACCCACTTTTCCAACTATGTCTTCTAACATTTCTCCTAATCTTTCAATTCCAAAAAATAACCTATCAATTTTATCTATATTTAGAGGCGGCGTTTTTACACCATCATCATCAAATCCGGATATAGTATCTGAGGCTACCTTATCTTTATCTACACCTTCGGCCATGTTTAATATATAATACGAACAGCAAGGGCATTAACAAACTAATTCAATATGTAAAAAGCCTCGAATTGGTGAGATTGACTTCAAACCATTTATATGTAGTGTATCATACATGCCCCACCGGAAGTCAAGGAAGGAACCGTACCACTAGTTAGATAATTTAATAATAAGCAATATTTCCTCGCATCATAGCAGCAGCATATACAACACATACATAACGGCACGCTATTAGATTGGATACCCCCCTTAGGCAGATATAGTAGAAACCAGAGGCTTTTCAAAATCAAAACATTATCCTCAATTAAAAGGTATACCAATGAACAATTTATAAACGAGATCATATAGAACAAGTAACCAACAAATATATATATATATATATATATATATATATATATATATATATATATATATATATATATATATATATATATATATATATAATATAAGTGAAGCTCATATGGAACAAGATGTAAATATATAGTATATATTTTCACATTTCAATTTCAATTGACCTCTCTCTATATATGTAACACGGTAGTAACAGTAGATTAATATCAAATTAGCAAAATATAATTGAATTTAATTATACATTAACACTACTTTTACCTGTATATGAAACGGGCAACTTCCAATGGTCAACTCGGGAGCTAACGATGGCAGGAAGTTTCACAAATACAAAATATCATATATTAAAAAAAGAAAGAAAACACTGGAGAAAAAAAACTATAATAAAAAAAATCACAAACTACCGAACTAAATAAATGAACACTTCCGTCTTCGATCCATTCCCTCGTTGTCCATTGAATTGCGAGGCACAATTTTACACTAAAAAAATTCAACCAATACGCACCCGATTTGAAGTCAATCTGACAAACGGCAGAAGGAATTCAAATCACGGAGCCAGACATGACGTCAAGTTCTATACAATAGTACCAGAACAATTAACCAATAGAACACCAAATGAAAGAACATTTTTTTTTTTTTAGAGATATTAAAATAGAATACACTACAGGTCAAAATGAGATTATGTGGAATACAGCAAGAACGAGAAGAGATTTCGGTAAAGATTAAATGTACGAAATACTACCCGTAGTCGACGTAAGGCAATGAGGTAAAACAGACAGATGAGAAGAAAGGAGAACATCCGAAAATGGATCAATCACGTGTACAAGTTTGTCACAGTGTGTTACGGAAATGAGTAAAGACGTTGGCAATTAGCAGAAAGAAAGAAGAAACGAAAACAGAAAATATGTGTTTTTGCTTTGGGTGCATACGTCGCCCGTATGCGAAAGAGAGGCATGTTCATCGCAATGCACGAAAATTGGAGAACACGCAGGAAGGATGTAAACGCGGTTTGTATAAACAGCCAGCGACACAATACTGCGCAGTAAGTTGCATATATTGCGTAATGAGAACAAAAATGCATAAAACAATAGAATGTAATAGCAGGTAGTCCACATACATAAGATAAACAACAATAGTAATATCAGTACCACTCATGAGTACCAACATTACATCATTACGAAAATACGCATACATCATAACAGTAATGGCGACATTTTTGTTTTTGTGTTACTACTGCCTACACACATTCATTTCCAACATCCATCTCATCGTTGTTCCCATTACGCTATATATGCAACCCATGCGCAATATTGTGTCGCTGGCTGTCTATAAGAATGGCGTTTGCATCATTCCTGCATATTTTCCCATCTTCTTGCATTGGGATGAATCTGCGTCTCTTTCGCATACGGGCGACGTATACACCAAAGGCAAAAACATGTATTTTCTGTTTTCGTTTCTTCCTTCTTCCTGCTCCTTATCACCCTTTTCGCTCATTTCCGTAGCACATTGTGACAATGTTGTACACGTGATGGGTCAATTTCCGGATGTTGTGCTTTGTTTGCATTGGTGAGTTCTACCTCATTGCCTTGCGTCGACTATGGATAGTATTTCGTACATTTAACCTTTTTTTTCGATATCTCTTCTCGTTCTCGCCATATTCCACACAATCTCATTTTGAGTCAATTTTTATGCCTCTATTTGACCTTTTCAATGCACTTGTTGGCCGAAAAAAAAATACGTGTCGCTTATTTTTCGATGTTCTCTATGTCTGAGCAATCTTATCAAAATCGGCGTGTTACACCAGGGTACCCTGCCTCGTTAGTAAAGCTTTAAAAGTGGCAGTGATAAAATGTAACAATAATAATGACAGAATATATGGAAAAATAACACGGAAAACTGAACATACGGTGTTTGTAGTTTCTTTTAACGTAGGAGTTCGTGAACAAAGAATAAATTCCGTTCTTCAAAAAGAATCATATAATAGAACAACAAAGAAAATTGTGTTCAGTGCAGACAACGGCCCCTTCTATCACTTCTAGCGTTGCTTGTGCGATAACAGAACGCAACACGGAATATTTTTTGCTATGTATAAGAAGAAAGTTTAATATATCACGAGTATACACCGTATGCTGAAGAAGGTGGGATTGTGAAAGTAATTTCGTGCACTCTCCCACCGGGAACCGAACCCGGGACTACGTTCACCGAAGGCACGCACTAGCCGTTGTGATCACGTCGATAAAACGTGCAAGTAAAAATGAATAAACAGTAATTCTCTCTCTCTCTCTCTCTCTCTCTCTCTCTCTCTATATATATATATATATATATATATATATATATATATATATATATATATATATATATATATATATATATAGAGAGAGAGAGAGAGAGAATATTCTCCCATAAAGATGCAATTCGTAAGCTACTTCAAGAACGCTTAGTGCTGTAATTATCAGGCTGTTCCAATCAGCCCTCTATTGCAGTTTTACAGAAACTGCATAACACAAAGGGAAGCTTCGTGTGGGCAGTCAAGAATCATCCATCTCCGTGTTATTGTGTTGGTAGCAGTTTTGCAAAAGAAGAGACAAGGGCCATTGTAAGGAAGTTGAGAAAAATGTTGAGTGGCCGTACCTAAAATCCTCGAACAATTCCAGATTGGATTAGCATGTCCAGTGAATGCAGAATAAACACTGGAGATGGTCGTAGAGGTGCTCTCATTGTTCATTATCGCAGGGCTAAAGAAAAAACGATTATGTAAGGTAAAATTTTACCAGTCAAGAGTCGGAAGTGCACTTTAGCTTCTCCACGAATGAGAATACTCAAAGATTATTGTTTATGAGAACCTCGAGAAAGAATGGGTTTGAGGATTGCTTTCCAAATGAATCCCTCACAAACTTATAGAATATCACATTGGCTTCCGGTAAGAACCATGTTGCAAGACTCTCCTTCTTTACCACTAATATCCATAATTATATAACCATAACACTGGTCGTCGATGGAAGTTGGTTGAGTCTATCAATCTAAGTCCAATTCCCCGGCTAGTCTTGGTGTGGTCGGGATGACATGCCTTCTTTGATGGTGCATGGGGACTTGAGTTTGAGAAATATAATGCCGATCATGGCCATGAACATCGACAATATCACAATCCGGAAATTTTAAGATTCTTGATGAGCTGAAAGCTGATGTACAATTTATATATTATATGGGGTTTCACATGGCCTCTTTCAGAAGGTCAGCTTGCTCTCGGAGAGCTAGGAGTATGTCATTGATAGTGATTGACACTACTTATAAACATACTGACATTTCAGCTGTATAGCATTTTCTGTCTATGATCTGTAATTACGAATGTTTGACAAGGAAAACGCAATACGTTGATAATTTCTTACTAGATACAAGGACCATGTTCTCAGATATTTTTCATCCATGAAAATGTCCCAATAATATGAAGTAATCGACGAAGTGTTTTACCGGACTGTCAAACGCACCTCAGCATTGTGCTCTCAATGCTTAAAAAAAACCTCGGTACTGAAGACAGAGGCGTTAAGCTAAAATTAAACCAATAATATAAGAGAAAGAATGACAAATATGTATATTCAGGCTTTGTATCAGCCTGGTGGTAGGAAAGTGCCATTAAGGAAATTATTGTGTGCCAATTTGCTCGTAGCTGCGTAATTTGACCACCTGCGATGTATTTTTGCATGTGTAAAAACAAATAACATAATTAGACGATTCCATTTTGTCGTTTCATACCTGAAAATTGTTCAAAATTTGGTAAATAGATAATATCACTTTGGTTATGTAGTTAGGAGTAGATTATTTGTTGCTGACAACTACGTCATTTGTAACTTGTAAAATAATATTTCGTTAAACACACTCTATTACTAGCCATTGCCCTAAACATAATTAAATGATATAGGAACCGAGCCTGAACCGGAACAATACTGTATATTCAGGGTCACTAAACATTTAATACTACCTTTCTTAAACCTGTAATTACCTGGATATTTATTCTTCCTTTAAAAAAAATAAAAATAAAACCAATGAATTAAAAACTGTAAATATTGTAAGCTATCTACAGTACACATCCGATTTGAACCAAATTCGGCATATTGGTAGAACTTACCTTATTTAATTCGCATTTGAAATACTTTCTGCATATATTCTGCATATTCCATGAGTTATGTATTCCAATAGAACACATTTGTATGTAGGGATTGTATATTCCTCAGGCGTTTGTTCCATGCGGAAATTATAATTAAAAACGAAGAATAAGCATTTTTCCAGTCTAAGATGAATCGAATCTCTATCGTTTGGAGTGTTTTGCCTAATGAACACCATATATAGCTGAAATTAAATGTGTGTGTAATGAGTTTGGTTATTACATACTGCATGCAAGAAGAAAGAAAACATTGATCATACGTCAGTTAGAAACTCCAACCGAAAGTAGGCTCAAATATTTCAAACGGTGAGAGATATTGAAAAAAAAATAGTCAAGACAAATCTGCCGTTTACGGTACCCCTTGAATACTGAAAAGTTGGAAAACGAGGAAATAAGAAATCTTTTCGTTGAAAAATTCGAAGAAAAATGTTCAAACGAGAAAAGAATAGGCGCGGGTAGTAACTCACGGTGGGAACATATTAAATGTTGCAGAAGAAGCAGTAGGTTACCTCGAACACAAAACTGCTAAGAAACCGTGGATTACAGAGCAGATGTTGCAGAAAATGAGGGATAGGAAGATGTGGAAACAGGTTGATACAGAAGAGGGCAGAAAGATGTACAGAAAGTTAAATAATGAATTACGAAGATAAACAGACAGAGCGAGGGAAGAGTTTTACAAAAGAAAATGCGAGGACATAGAAGAATTAGAAAGAGTTGGGAAATATGATAAAATGTACAAGGAGGTGAAATCTATGGAAATTCGGAGGAAACAAGGGGGCATTACGATGGCAGTAGAAAATAAGAATGGGAAGGTAGTCAGCGAGAGAAATGAGGTCATAGGAAGGTGGAAAGAATACGTTGATGACTTATATGAGAGTAGGGATAGACCGTGTAGCCTAAATGTTGAAGTAGAAAATGAAGTAGGCGAGGATGATAAATGATTTAGTATTCTTCGGGATAAGTTTGAAAAGGCTATATCCGAGATTAGGAATGAAAAGGCAACCGGAATAGATACCATACCACTCGAATTCGTTAAAAATATAAGAGACAAGGGAAAGAAAGGATTGTTCCGACTATGCAATGAAATGTATGAAGCAGGAGAATGGCCAAAAGACTTTCTGAAAACGATCATGATACCGATGGCAAAGAAATCGAACCCAAAGAGATGTGAGGATTGTAAAACTATTAGTCTCGTATCTCATGAAGCTAAAATTCTGCTCCGAATACTGAACAGAAGGTTATATGAAAGAACAAATAAAGAAGAGGAGGAGGAGCAGTTCGGGTTCAGAAGAGGCAAGGGCACAAGAGATGCAATTGGATTATTAAGGGCGATTGGTGAAAGATTTATAGAAAAAGGGAAAGAGGTGTATGTTATATTTATTGATCTAGAAAAGGCTTTTGACGGCGTGAATTGGGAATTCTTGTTGGGAGTTCTAACGAAGATAGTGTTGCAATGGAAAGATAGAAGACTCATAAGAAACTTATACATGAACCAACAAGTAAGTGTTAGGATAGGGGAAGAACTGACGGAAGAGAGTGCAATTGGAAAGGGAGTTCGACAAGGATACTGCTTCTCGCCAAGACTATTTAATGTCTATCTAGAAGAGACAGTGAAAAAGAGCCTATATGATGATGATGGCATTTCGATAGGAGGTAGAATGATTAGATGCTTAAGATTTGCAGACAATATGGCGCTTGTTGCAGAATCTGAAAAGAAAATCAATAAAATGTTAGAAAAATGAGAAAGGGCTTTGAAGAATACGGGATGAAAATAAATGTTAGAAAGACAAAAGCCATGGTGATTGGAACGAAGGGGTCTGTGTCAAATGTAAAACTAGGAGGGGAGAAATAGAACAAGTGAATAGTTTTCGATATCTCGATTCTTAGTATTCTTAGTAATAACATGAAGTGCGAACGTGAAATAAAAGCAAGGATAGGAATGGCGAAAGAAGCCTTTAGGAGGACGAAAAGTCTGTTTTGTGGGACCTTGAATAAAGAGTTGAGAAAAAAGACTTATAAAATGCTTCGTGTGGAGTGGTGTATTGTATGGGGCGGAAACGTGGACATTTCGTAAAGGTGATGAAAATCGACTAGAAGCCTTCGAAATGTGGGTGTGGAGAAGAATAGAAAGAATTAGTTGGGTAGAGCGGAAAACGAATGAGAGAGTGTTAGAAGTGGTGGGTGAGGAAATAACACTTTTAGATATTATTAGGAAGAGGAAGATAAACTGGTTGGGACATTGCCTAAGAAGAGATTTATCATGAGGGACGTCCTAGAAGGTATGGTGGCGGGAAAGAGAGGGAAGGGGCGAAGGAGACTACAATTAATGGATGATATAAAAACAGAAAGATTATACGCGAAGACGAAGTAGTTAGCGGAGGACCGTTTAGCATGGAAGCTTCTCAGCTGCGGCAAGTGACCTGCCAATGAAGGCAGAATACCTATGATGATGATGATGATGATTGCCAATTTTTATCAAGATGCTTTTCGCTCGTTTCTATGAAGGGACATGTTCAGATGTTGTGAGGAATGACAAGGAGATTCATGCTCATATATGAATGATACGCTGTGTAGAAAGCGCAAGTTTAGCAAGTCTATATATTAATACTAGCTGAACCTGCGCTCTCTACACAACGAATAATTTACATATGAGCTTGAAGCTCCTTGCTATACAATCGGCAAGAGATACCGTAAAGGGGAGATTTTTTCGATTACTTTTGTTTTCAATATCTCGCACTATTTGCAAGATTTGAGCCTACTTCCGGTTGGAGTTTTTAATTCATGTATGATCATTGTTTTTTTTTCTTGCATGCAGTATGTAGTAAGCAAATACATTTCAAACAAACTTAATTATAATGTCAATGATATATGGTGTCCATTGGGCAAAACACTCCAAACGATAAATATTCAACTTAGACTGGAGAAATGGTTATCCTTCGTTTTTCATTATAATTTGGCCATGAAACAAACACCTGAGAGGTATGTAACCACTGCATATAATTTTGTTATGTTGTAATGTGAAATGCGTAGGATATAATGCTTTAGTTTTTTTTTTCTAATTTCAATACTTCCAGTGTAGCCGTAAAAATGTAATAAAGAAATAATGGCCATGTTTTATTAAATTTTCAATTAGAACTGGACAATCTACGCAAAATTTGCAGTCCATCAGTGAAAAAGTCATCTTTGTATAGCCTGTAGTTTCCGAGATATCATTGTTGGCAGGATTGGCCACAAGCATATAAACGTCCACAAACGTATAGTTTTAAAGAGCTTCAAAGACGGCTGCGCAATTCATTTGCATTGATTTTGGAGAACGTATATTAAAATACAAAAGCCTTCAACAATAATTTAAAGAGCAATAAACTTTATGATAGAGATCTACTAAATTTTTTTTAAAGTACACATACTTTAAAAAATTCTCTGTTAAACGTGAAATCACAAATAACCGTAAATCAATGGTTTGAAATCAAAAGCTACAGGTTGGAGCTGAGGCGGTTTATCGGGTCATACTTTTCCAGAGCTTTGCTCTGAAGCGTCACTGAGTGAACAGTGACGAGTTTTGTAAAAAATCCTTTGTTTTCCTGATCCTGAGCTTTTTCTCTGTCTCTTTGGCATGAACCGTCTGTCGCACTGATCAAGCCAAGGACAGCCGGTTCTACAGATCGAGGCAGGGGATCTGCTCCTCCTGGACAACTATTCGAACGGGTTGTCCGACCTTTACATCATCACATCATTACATCCCTGTCATTCTCATTCCATCAGCTTGAGTTCAGAACAGCAAATGCTTGTGCCAGTAATTGGCCTTTACGATGAGCGACCTAGGCTCACAAGGAGGGTGTCCGAAGTGTAAATCTCAGATTTCAAGAATGTTTGTGCAGATCGTTAGGGGGACTCATGGAATAAAGATCGGCACAACAAATTTCGGCGGAACCCCATATTTGGGTGGGGGTAGTGCTCCATTTGCAATTTTCGGCTTTCGTAGTAAAAATCAACCTTTTGATTTGAAAATTGTCTTATTGTTGTCGACAATCGTTGTCATTCGTCTTCCTTTGCGTAAAGATATTTCAATTGTGGGTCGGGGATCCCTGTGTGTGTAAGGTCCCCCTCATAAGTGTGAAACATGTTCCCCCTTCATTTTGATGAGCTTAATTCAAATATGTAATTAAAAGTATTTTATGGAGCACAGGTCTCTACTAGTTTCTGGGATCTGAATCACAAGTTGAGAACTGAAGGGGTTGAAATAGGAGTTTGGCAGAATCCGTGCTTACTGTATGGGTTGTATGTTTTACAGGAATATAACACTCATCCGAAATTAGTAGCAACAACGATACTACAATATTGGTGATGTCATATTCACTTTAAATTGTGTTAATATTTGATATTTTGTAATTAACGATTAGCAACTATGTGCCTACAGAACCTTTATATACGTGTACTAGAAAACCCGTTAGTCACTTCGTGACTAATAGAAATAGTATAATGAATATAACGAAGAAACAAAATACGAAAGAAAACTGCAGAGACATCAGTTAATCCAGGGTGCGGGAGCGAGGACCCCTCTCCACTTGCTTACCCAACTGCTGCTTCAACGAAGCCTCTCTGACGATAAGTAATGCATAAACTAATGTAGACATGGACGAACTTTCTGCATGCATTTATTTGGTACTTATGAGTATTTTAAAATTAAAAAAAATAGTATTCAGAAATAGAACACAGTCAATTCAAAATTGCTGTACAAACAAAATTAAAAAGTGCCCCAGTCGGGGTAAACAGCCGTTAAAACAACGAAAAGGATGCGTGCACAACGTTAAATACACTCACAGTTCATTTGGCGCTATTTGACGCTGTTTAAACCATGCACGAGAAACTTGTTTACTGAATTCGTGAAGTGTACGCGTCCTTGTACAGACGTTGTTTCCAGTTATCGTTTTATATAGAGATTGCATATCTGTCATTAGGAAGCCAGTGTCTTATAGCGCGTTATGAATTGCGTTTTTGCTGGTGTTAGGTTCAATGTGTTCGCATAGTGTTAACAAATTGGATACGTTTTGAACACGTGAAATCTCATAATGAATCCTGTGAACATAATTTCACTTTCACAAACTGCATTTCCTGCTCAAAAATATGTAGTAACAATTATTACAGATAAGGAAAAAGAATTGGCAACATTTTTCATTGATATTTTAGAATGTGGTATGAAAGATTCTACTTTTGTTGTCGAAAAGACGGCAGAACTCGACATCGATAAATGCTTAACAGTGTCCATAGCCGTAGACGATTCGGAATGCGAAGTTGTAGAAGATGACATCCCTAAAGGTGATGCAGTACCAATAGAGTGCAATAAAAAAGTCGTCGATTTTTGGAAATCTAAATCAAGTCCTGGAGGTAAAAGAAAATTTTCAAAAGTACAAACTAAATTTTAAAAAAGTAAAACATGTGTCGCAACTTTATCGGTGGAAAGCTCAAATTGATAATCAAGGAACACGCAATGACAAATGTTCATCTATTTCCAATTTTGTGTATGCAAAGTTCATTGAAGCTAAAAGAGATTTCGTGCCTGCACAGGACATGGATCTTCGGAAATGGGCAATTGAAAAAGCGAAAGAAATTAATCTTGAAAACTTTAAGGGTTCTAAAAGTTGGTGTGCCCGTTTTAAATGGAGACATAATATTGTGTCGAGAGAAATAATAAAATTCGTGTCGCGAGCAGACGTTGACAAATCAGAACAAATAGAAACTTCGTACATATCTTTCCAGCTAGAAGTCAGAGATGCGTTACCGGAATTCGATATAGACAATACTTACAATTCTGATCAAAATGGTTTTGCCATGGAACTGCACTATAATCGTATGTTAGCTATACAAGGCCAAAAAAAAAAGTAGAAGCTGCTGCACAATCCAAGAATGCCTTATCTCATAGCTATACAATAATGCCCCTTATGTCTGCCAGTGGAAAATTAGTTGGGCCATTATAGATTGTATTCCCAGAACCGACAAAAAAATTTGGAGCTCAGGTCAAGAAAACTTTATTCCAGCCCCAAAAGGTTAAGGTTTCTGCATCAAAATCTGGAAAGATGGGTAAGCTGCATTTGGAGGAGTGGATTCGTGACGTTTTGGTTCCTAATGTATTGGACAAAAGTGTCTTGCTGCTAGACTTATGGTCATCTTTAAACAAGAGAGAGACGCAGCAACAAATTCTGGACGAAAAAAACGTTATGTAAACAGGTTCCACCGGGAACAACTTGGGCTGTACAACCATTGGATATTTGGGGCTTTAGAATACGGAAGAATTTTGTACGGAAAATAATAGATTTCATAATTTTACACCAAATTGATATACAAATTCACCAACGTAACAACATTATAAAGTTGCAATCGCTTGTTTATGAACAACTATCATCGCCAAGATACCATGATGTTTTCAAATATAGTTGGTATAAATCCGGATATGTAGATACAAGGCCGCCAGAATTTGTTAATCCAGTGAGTTTCTCCTTTTCCTTAAACGACACAATCATATGCAATGAGTGCGAAGATATAACACTCCTGGAATGTAGTTGGTGGTGCAAAAGTCTTTGCGCGGAACATTTTTTCGAGCAGTTTCATTTCTGTAAAGCATACAATCCATAAAGTGAGCATGGATTCTGCCAAACTCTTATTTCAAGCAATTCAGTTCTCTTTGAACTTGTGATTCAGCATCCCAGAAACTAGTAGAGATCTGTGACGCACATGTGCTCCACAAATCCTTTTAATGACATATTTAAATTCAGCTCGTCAAAATGAAGGGGCAGTATGTATCATACTTGTGAGGGCGTCCCCACACACACAGGGATCCCCGACCCAGAATTTAAGTATCTTTGCACAAAAGAAGACGAACGACAACGATTGTCGACAACAATAAGTCAATTTTTAAGTCAAACGGACGATTTTTACTATGAAAGCCGAAAATCGCAAATGGGGCACTGCCCCACCCAAATATGGGGTTCCGCCGAAATTTGTTGTGACGATCTTTATTCCATGAGCCCCCCTAACGACCTGCACAAACATTTTTGAAATCTGAGATTTACACTTCGGACACCCTCCTTGTCGGTCAGTGGAACACCTCTGGAATGTCGACATGGAGGATTACCCCGAGTCTTCGTTAGCCCATCTGCTCCCTCCACGAACGTGGAGAAGCGGAAGGGCTATGTTGAAAGACACCGACGAGATTGGGAACGCTTGACTGCCTCTACTGTGTCAACCTCTTCGAACAGATCTCGATCCAGGTCTCCACGGAGCCAAATTAGATATTCTGACAGGTCAAGAACTCGCCTCCTGCCAAGAAAAACATGTCGATAACACTTCGACTTCATCAGACATGGAAGCCGATGTTACAACTGCACGCCGACCATCAACATCATCTCTTCCTGCTTCTCCGTCACTTCATTGCTTCTTATTTCAAAATTCTGACGCCAAGTTCACTAACAAAATGTACATCATTCTACAACTATGCAAATACCTTCCCAGTATTCCCATTATGTAAGTTGTCAAAACAAGCAACAGCTTCATTTTCAAATCCACCGTTGCCAACTTCCTAACTACCGTTAGTAATAAGGCATTGTTTGAGATATTTGGCAAAAAATCCACTCTGGTTTCTCTCAACACTGCTCGGCGTAAGCAAGCTCCTCCACCCAAACGTCCTCCGCTGCTAGCTGTGGTTATCCGAGGAGTCGATCCCTCGTATTCTGACGAAGAAATTACTAGAGGAATTACAGCAGAAAGGACACACCATTGACAGGATAATTCGCACCCGTAACAATACTGGCCCCACTTATATGGCACGAGTGATGACTATGTCTCAAGATACGGCTTACCTTCTGCTCACTCATGGGGGGCATTCATTTATAAACGGAAACATCGAGTTGAGCCTTCTCTATCTTCTCCGCCTCTACCACTCCGTTGCGAAAAGTGGCAGACATACAGTACAACAGTCATGAAACAGTTAATTGCACAGACTCCACAGTTTGTGGGTATTGCTCTGGACCGCATCTTACTCGAGTTTGTCCAAACATGCAGCTTCCACCTCAATGCTCTACTTGCACAGAGCGCCATCCATCCTTCAGTTATAAATGTAAACGCAAACCATCACCTGACGAAGTACATCCAGAGCTAGTAGTTCCGTTGCGCACTCAGTCTCTTTCCACAAACACCGAAACTACTGTCAATGATCCAGTTACCGTTGGAAAATTGGTAGAATTTATCACCCTTGCATTGCAAAACATCCATTTTTTTCATCGTCGACACATCCTTCAACAGCACACTCTAGCTGCCAAATCGACTTTTAATATAGTTCTTTATGCCACATATTCTAACAATTATGTTTGCATTCATACTACTCCACTTGAAATACCAGTATAACACTTTGCTCATCTGTTTTTGAATATCCGTTCTCTTCCAAAAAACAAAGTACTTTTCCAAGCACTTTTTCTTGAAGAACATATCATCGCATTTTTCTTGAACGAAACTTTTCTCACTCCTTCCATACAATGCAGAAATCCAAATTTCTCTTTACTTCGAGATGATAATCTTTTACCTACGTTATGGGCAAACGGCGGAGCTGCCAGTTTTCCAACATCACCTTTCTTTCAGACAGCATACCGGTCCTATACTAAACATACCAGAACACGTTATCACTACTCTGTACTCTAAATCCATTGCTATCACTTTTGCTACTATTTATATTCGGCCCGGCGTACCTGCACTATATGATTTCTTCTCACATAACTCCAACACCTATAAGCATTTCATCATTTTCGCAGATATTAATACGCACAGTCGCACCGATCAAGAACGTACACACTTCCAAGATTTCATAGTGACCAACAAGTCAGGTGTTCTACTTGACGTACCTTCACCAACTCGCCCAGCTTCTAATACCACACCCGATGTAGCAATTACTTCCAGTACACTTGTTACGCATTGCACAGTAACTGTCCTGGATTTGCTTGTCAGTGATCACGCTCCAATTAAACTTATTTACCATACTGGTCTTGCTCACTTGCCATCCTCACCTTCACCTCGTTTTTCGCCACGCTATGATAAAGCAAACTGGGACAACTATTGCACTTATCTTTCTTCCGCCCTCGAACCATATCATTCACCTACCACTTCGGACGAACTAACTTCTCAGGTTGATGCTATAACCACCGCAATTCAACAGGCCTCCACACTCTACATTCCACAAACTGAGTCCGTACCTTTCAGGCCTAAATTACCACCTCAACATCTTGATATGGTACGTCATTCACGTCAATGCTATCAGAACTATCTGCGCACTAGAAATCTTGCTACCTTACGTGTTCATCACCAACTCCAACGAACCGTTCGCAATTACATTACCGCCTACAAGCAACGCCAATGGATTAAGACATGTAATCATCTTGCCGACACAGCACATCCCACGTTATACTGGAAACGTTTTAATGCACTATATAGCAAATTCACTAAGACACCTTATCCTTCTTATCAATAATACGCCTGCTCAATCTGATCAAGACAAAGCCAACGCTTTCGCTTCTCATCTTCAATCTATCTTTACTCCACCAGCATCAGATCCTACCATTCGCACTCATCCTGCCGATACGGTTAATACTCAGTCTCCACATCTCCAACCAGATGATACTCACCACTCTCATTACAGTAAAGGATATTACTTCTGTTGTTGAGCGGAAACGCAATACCGCTCCAGATTTTGATGGTATCACCTATCGCCATGTACAAGAAAGTCCCATTCACTAATCACTATTTCACTCATCTACACCTTCATATCCCGAACTGGCTTTTATCTGCTAGACTGGAAAGTCTCCAAATCTCTTATGTTTCCCAAGCCGAATAAACCGCCGTCTGTTATATCATCCTACAGACCAATACAATTAACATCCACCTTCAGTAAGATCTTTGAAATGATTCTTGTTAAACGTCTACATCCATACTTAGCATCTCGAAACATAATTCCCACTCATCAGGCTGGATCCCGACCTACGTACTCTATAAACGACCAATTACTTCCTCTTATTACACTCATTACCAACCACTATAACTCTGTTCACCCATCTAGTCTCATTATCTTTGATCTAGAGAAGGCCTTTCATAAAATCTGGCATATAGCTCTAATCTACAAACTTACCCAGCTGAAACTTCCAGTTACATATATCCGTCTCATCTACCATTTTCTCACCTGCCGTCTGTCATATGTAGCTATCAATGATGCACTCTCTCACCCTATTTTTTTCATGTGTGGTGTACCTCAAGGGCCAGCTTTATCTCTTCTGCTGTATATCCTTTTTGTAGCCGACTTTCCAGACTTGCCTCAGAATATTCACCTGTTTCTATATGCAGACTATACAGCTTTTCTTGCTCTCTGCCGAACCATTCAAAAGATCAATATCTCTCTTCAGGAAGCCATTAATCGCTTCACACGCTGGTGTTGCAAGGGGAATCTGACAATCAATGCAGGCAAAACTCAAAGTATAATTTTCATACCGCCCCGACAACGATCCAAAGTTCATCGAAATCTATCTTTGCTTTTATTAACAGTTAACGATACCCCCATTCAGCCTTCTAAAACAGTCACATATTTTGAAATTGTTTTCGATCATCATCTCACTTGGACACCTCTTCTAAAATCTCTCAAGACCAAAGTCACAAATAGACTAAATCTGCTGAAACGCCTCACCGGTACTACCTGGGGACTATCTGCATATCTTGTACTGAATACTTACAAAGCGTTCCTTTGCCGAGTACTCACCTATGGTTTTCCAGCGTGGATCTCTGCTACACTCTCCTACTATAAAAAAACTGGACATTTTCGAACGACATGCATTCCGTCTTGCCTTCCGCATATCTCTTTCTAGCCCTAGTCGTGATCTGTACACTCGCATCTCCTTCCCGATTCTCAAATTTCACCTTATAGCACTCCGCTTCAAGTTTATTGCTGGACGTTATGCTAATCATCGGCCTCTTCTTCTTGAGACTATGCGCTACATCGCACTCCACTAATATCGCTTTCGTTATTATAACACACCGTTACAACTCCTCTTTACACTATACTGTTACACACTTCCCCCTGATTATCCGGACCTTACCCTGCTCGATTACTATTATTTGCATGATCATGTTGCGCATCTTTTTCCAACATATAGCGCACAGTGACTACCCTTGTTACTAAAAGTGCTCCCCATGTTCTCATCAGCCTAGCGTCGCCCCTAGGCAGAAGATAACTGCATTTGTTTTACTAACTTCTCCCAAGTGTTGTGTCGTGCCTTGCACCTCACCTCATCCTTCATGCCCATTATAATTCAGTGTTTCTATTTATATTTCTCATTATACTTTATTAAATCAGAACCTTACTTTCCCATATCTAAGCTTTTACGTCATTTTCTCTTCCTCGCATTTTCAGGTATTACTCATGTGTTGTTATAATTCCTATTATTATTATTATTATTATTATTATTATTATTATTATTATTATTATTATTATTATTATTATTTAATGTCTGATTAATATGTTACATGTTGTACCTTCATCCCACCTTACAGAATGATTATGATCGCAAAGATCATAATGCCCCTATGGCATAATGAATAATAAAGAATTAATAAATACTAAATAACTTAACCTCACTTAGACCATCCACATTTTCTCATTCCCCTTAGTCCTTCACTTCCTTTCGTGGAAGAGGGTGTACTCCTCTAAGAGGTGGCTACCTGTTAGCTAGCCTCAATAATAAAAAAAAAAATAAAAAGCGGTTCTATTACACTTCCGATCGATTATTCAGTGAATCGGTCATTTTCAGCTGCGACGTACCAGACATCGGAACAGCTGCATTTTGAACACCTTCCTGCTCCGCATCCTGGGTGTGTCTACGCCATTTCTTTGAGCACTGTAGTCCAGACTGATCAAGCCAAGGGTATGCAGTGCTATAGATTTGGTAGGGGATTCTACTCTACCTTGACTACTATCCAAACGGGTGGTCCGTCCTTTATCACACATTACTTCATTATGATCTTGTACATCTGGAGTTCCATGCTACATTCATCCTGGTCTTTTGCCTACCGATTTGGCTATTACAATGGCGGACTCAGGCAAGGCATCTGGCTTAAAGAACAAGGGTCGTCATTCTAGTCTCCCGCAAGTCGTAGCCGGGCCATCCGTTCGTGCCGCAAAGGCAGAACTACGGAAGGACTCTGGTGATACACATAGACGCCAGCGGCGAACCTCACAGACATCTGTAGCTTCTTTGTGTCTACTGGATCTGTTCGCTCTCGGTCACCTTCAAAGAAACAAAGCTATGCCGCCCGTCTCATCACTTCGCCTCCATCGAAAAAACAACATATGCACTCTGATTCAGACACAGATAAAATGCTCATTGCCGATACTACAGAAGAGAACTCCAAAAGTACTCCACAGCAAACGATTTATTCTATCCTTCTGACCAATTTTGACAGCAAGTTTTGAAATTCCAAATTTGTTGCACTTCAACTTCGAAAGTACTTACCACGCCCAGCCATCTCCGAGGCCGTCCATACCCACAATGGTATCATACTGAAGACTACAGACCAAGCACTATTCCAAACCATCAGAAACAAAGTACCTATTAACATTTTCGGTAAAAACGCGGAACTAACACCACTTCAAGACACCCGCCGTGAGCACATGCCTCCTCCTAGACGCACACTTTCCTTTCCGTTGTTATTACAGGCGTAGATCCCTCGTACACCGATGAAGAACTGCTGGAAGAACTGAAATATAAAGCGCACACATCACAAAGGTCATTAGGATCAAGAATGATCGAGGGTCTACCTGCATGATTCGCGTGTTGACATCACACCAAGCAACTATCGATGATTTGCTAGCGAACGGGGCAGTAATCTATCAACATAGAGTGGAACCATCACGCTCACCACCACCGTTGCCCGTGCGCTGTGAAAAATGCCAAGAATATAACACATATTCAACTTCTGAATGTCAGAACGCTCACAAATGTGGTTATTGCTCCGGCCCACATTCTACTCGTTCCTGTACAGATCTTAAGTCTCTTCCGAATTTTCCCACTTGTCATGAGCAACATCCAGCATATAGATATAAATGCAAGGACAAACTTGATCCACAACGAGACCACCCTGAATTAGTAGTTCTTCTTCGTACACCAGAACAACCTGTCACATCACCATTCAATAGACGCTCCAATAACTCTTGATCAGTTACTGACTTTCTTCACTTTGGCAATACAGAACATTCAACGTTTCCAACGACCTGACATTCTTCAGCAAACCATTCAGGCAGACAAGTCCACATTCCGTGTTAACTTTGCAGCCACCTCTTGTGGAAATACCGTCCATTTTCACACTTCACTTCCAGAAACTATTTCTCATGGCTCTAGTGTTTCTGTTTCTTAATATCCGTTCCTTTCGTCAAAACAAAGTTATCTTTGAAACGTGGCTAGTTGAAGAGCACGTAACATCCTTTCTATTGAATGAAACGTTCTTAACGCCATCTATGATATCTCGTATACCTGGATATACCTTACTGCGTGACGATTGCAAATCACTTTCTCAACGCGCCCGTGGTGGTAGGGCGGTTGGCTTTCTCCATAAAATTCCGCATCGACGTGTTTGCACTGCTCTTCACCTCCCAGAACTCCCACAAACGGTCCGATACGAAAGAACTAACTCCAAAAATTTTCTTACTACTCACACGACTGGGATCATACAGGGTCTACCAAAACATACTAGGCCCATTTCAAATACAACGCCGGACATAGCCATTTTATCCACAACTCTAGTCTTACATAGTTTTGTCGAAGTTTTAGATTCACTTGGTAGTGATCATGTGCCAGTAAAACTTACCATCAACACTCATAGCTCTACCACAGCCCAAGCGCAACCAATTCTCTCTACCATCCTTCGTTTTCATCAAGCAAACTGGAATAACTACAGATCACATCTTTCTACCGTCACAGTCCACTTCATAGAACCTACAACGGAAGACGAGCTTTACACTGCAATATATAATATAACTGTCGCAATGCAACACCTAGTACACTTTTCATACCTACTAGTACGTCTCGATCATATCAGCCCACTTTGCCGGCAAACTACCTTACCATGATAACACGTGCTCGACAGTTATATCGTGTATTTACTCATAATCCAGATGCCCTTCGCCATCATAAACAGTTACAACGCACAGTTCGCAATTATATTCGTGCTTATAAACTTAGATGTTGGATTAAAACATGTAATAAACTCTGAAATACTAATCATCCTTCAAAGTACTGGAAACGATTCAATGCTCTATGCGGCAAATATACAAGGACTCCATATCCTATTTTAATCGATAACTTACCAGCACAAGGCGACGTAGACAAAACAAATGCTTTTTGCAAATAATCTCCAACGCATCTTAACACCTCTACCTTCCGATGATTCTTCACATACCGCCGAAAATGTTGATGTGAATTCTTGCGTTTTACAATCTAACATATGCAATTCCCTTTTACCCGAAACACCGTTAACATCACCAATTGCAATCGATGAACTCAGTTGTTGTCAACCGAAAACGTCATTCGCACCAGGTTTTGATAAGGTCACTTACCGCCAAATTAAAGAATGCCCGTTATCACTGTTAACTCTTTTAGGAACCATTTATACCTTCATTCTCCGCACTGGATATTTCCCAACACCATGGAAAACTTCGAAAACACTTATGTTCCCTAAACCGAACAAACCGTTAGATGATGTTTCATCAAATCATCATATCGTCCAATTCAGCTTACATACACATTTAGCAAAATCCTCGAATGGATACTGGTCAAACGACTCCATACATACCTTGCTCATCATCACATTCTTCCTATATATCAAGCCGGATTCAGACCTGCTTTCTCTATCAACTATCAACTTCTTCTACTTACGAATCTGATCACCACGCATTATGATATCGTCAAACCCTCTTATCTAGTACTATTCGATTTAGAAAATGCATTTGACAAGGTCTGGCATCCAGCTCTCATTCACAAACTTATTCGCCTCCATGTTCTAATCCCTTATATCAGATTTGTTTTCAACTTTCTGACTGGCCATCTTGCATACGTTTCCATAAATGATCATCTATCACATCTAATATTTATACTTTATGGTGTCCCTCAAGGTTCTGCGTTATCGCCTCTTTTATCTCCTCTTTGTTACAGATATGCCTCAATTTCCAGACAAACTGCAAATGTTTCAGTACGCTGATGACACTGCCTTCCTTGTTCTTTGTACCACAGTCCAGGAAATCAATACACTTTTACAGCCATAGATAATTTCTATCAGTGGTGCAAAAAATGGCATTTATTAATTAACGCTTCTAAAACTCAGGCTATCGTCTTCCTACCGCCGAAAATGTCAACCAAAGTACGCCGTAATTCCAACCGCTTAACGCTTGAGGTTGACGACGTTCCAATACAAGGCAGTAAGATAACAACATACCTAGGTGTAACATTCGATTTGTATCTTACGTGGAAGAAACACCTAACTACGATTACTAGTAAAGCCTACAATCGCCTAAATATTCTAATCCGTTTATCTGACACAACCTGGGGCTTAAAACCTGCCATTTCACTCAATACTTACAAAGCTTTCTTGCGTCCGACCCTTACACATGACCATACAGCTTGAGTATCTGCTCCAGACAGTTTTTACCAGAAACTATTCATACTCGAAATACATGCCTTCCGAATTACTTACAGGATTAATTTACCCAATTCTACACAATACCTTTACAGTCTCATTACATCCTACCTTACAGTGCCACATCGAGAAACTCAGGGTAAATACTATCACTCGACGTTACCAAGATCATAATCATCTTTTGTTGGATACGATGCATTATTTAGCAGTACATTGAATACCTTCTCGTTTTATGCACACACTCCTGTCACTATTATTCACGCTGTACTGTTACACACTTCCACTGAGTCATCCTGATATTCAACTACTTAACGATTTTCATGCTCACCTTCATCACCCTTACATCTTCCCATCTTACAGTCCACAGTGACTCTCCCTTTTAACTAACATGAGCATTCCTCTGTCTCCATTATAGGCTAGAGTAGCCCGTAGGCAAGAAGATGGTTTCATCTGTGTCTTTACATAACCTGCATGTTGTGGCGTGGTTGACACATCTCCATAGTAACAACACTTATTCCTATATCCAAGCCTTTTATCTGATATACAAACAGATGCCGCAAGCATTATATTCACATAATTATTACTTTCCTTTCGCAGAACACCCTTGCTTAATAATATGAATAATACTTTTTTCTTTATCAATATGTATATTGTGTGCTTTTCTGATTATGTGCATCTATTACAGCATATATCGTATTTATTTTGCTTGCTTGTTTCTTTTTCTTTTCCTGTTCCATCCAACAAGTTACGGTCGAAAGTGGCCTTAAGTCATCTGTTTTTGTTGATATGTTTAATTAAATAAAGATTTTCTACTTTATGCCATACCCTAGATCAACCATTATCCTTGATCCAACAATTAATTGTTCCGCTTTACCTTGCCTAAAAGAGGGCGTAACCCTCTTGCTAGCCTTTGGGCAGCTTATGAAACAGACGGTTTTATAGCTGCTATAGCATTTTAATAGGTAAAGTAGGTTGATATGTTTGTCTCCAATCCTTTCGACAATGTGATCTCGAAAAAAACAAGTGCTAGAAATGTGACATTTTCATTGGTCGATTCCAAATTTTGTGTAGATTGTCCAGTTCTAGTTCAATATTTAGGAAAACATGGTCGTTATTTCTTTATTACATTTTTAAGGGTACAATGAAAATGTTGAAATTTTCAAAAAAGTATGTGATTATATCCTATGAGTTATATATCCCAACATAACATCGTTGTATGTTGGGGTTGTACATCTCTTAGGCGTTCGTTTCATGGCCAAATGCTAATTAAAAACTATGGATAACCATTTTTTCCAGTCTAAGATGAATCGAATCTTTTTTGTTTGGAGTGTTTTGCCCAGTGAACATCATATATCAGTGACATAATTAATTGTGTATTAATATATTTGCTTACTACACACTGCGTGCAAGAAGAAACAAAATACTGATCATACATGAACTAGAAACTCCAACTGGAAGTAGGCTCAAATCATGCAAAGGGTGGGGATATTGAAAAAAAAAATAATCGTAAAAATCTACATCTTTACGGTACGCATTGCCGATTTTTATCAAGACGTCTTTCGCTAATGTCTGTCTGTAAAGGGACATGTAGAGATGTTGTGAGGAGTGACAATGAGATTCATGCTTACATGTGAATCATGCTCTGTATAGAGAGCGCAGGTTCAGTAGGTCTATAAAATACTTGTATGTAAAGTAGAAGGAAAATGTATATTAGGTTAATGCTTTAAATGGAGAGAGCATAAAGACAGATTTTATTTTTTTAATCATTCAGATACTGATAGATATTTTCATATTTTAGTATTGATCGGTATTAGGTTTTGGTTATCGTTCGTCATTTTTGATATTTTGGTATTCGGTATTTCCATATGGTTCAGTATTTTGGTATGGATCGGTATTATCTGTATATCGATATTTCTGTATAGGTAATACCGACATTTCAGTATTCAAAAACATGGATATCGGCTTCGATGTTTTTTACAGACCTACTTCAACGTCTTTGTTGGCTAGCGCATGCCCCTCTATGAGCTACATTGTTGTTCTTTGTGATGTTCAAGGACTTAATTGGGCAGCAAGTGTTCAACTGTCCGCGATAGAACAACTTGTACATCAAATTCGTCCCAGCGCCAGTATGCGGAATATCAAGGGCCAGTTACAATACAGATTTTGTCGTTGGCCAAGTTGTTTCCGGAGAGGATACAATAAGTTCATGTGATCCTGCTCAACTAAATATGTAATTCATCCAAGCAACAAGTGGTGTGGAAATAAGTTTGCATAATGACTGGTTATAATACTAACATACCTTGTTGGACGTTGTAGCGGTCACATATCATTGCAACTCGAATCATGTGCGTACCTTCAATGGCGGATGTAGCTCGGGGCCTGGGAGCATTAGACCTCCAGTTTGTTGAGTGGCAAAATAATTTAGGTTATTATTTAAATGTTTTTGAAAGTTTATAGTAAACTCATGATGTACCTATCATAGCCTGGATTCTGGCTGTTCCCCTAGTTTTTATCTTCTAGATCTGCCGCTATGTACCTTCTGATGGTAATGACGTGTACAAAATTACGTCGACATCGGACCATTTATTCTAGGTGCGTTGTGCTTTAGTGGATGTAGAATCGAAGCATTTGGTAATGTTTGTACCGCATGTGTGTTCAGAGAAAAGCATACACATTGAAACGATGTGTAGGGTGGTTATACCCAAACTACCTTTAGTGAGTTTCTAATTATGCTCAATTTTATATGCAAAACGTAGTTGTAAACCACAAGGAAAGAAAAAAAATACAGCAAATAACATGGAATAATCTGTAAATCTTATTGAAATTTAGATAAAAAAATACTTCTATTGACGTATAAGACACATATCATTATTTGGACTTGTTTCCATGGAAATAAAAAATGTCTTATACACGGTAAAATACGATATGAGCAATTGCTCAAAATGGATGAGTACTAGAAATTTATCTAATGCAAGACAGCGAAAAGAATAAAGTAAAACACTAACAAACCTTCATTTTTTCCCGTTGCTCCAAGAAATATAAAACTGAATAACGAGGACAAAATACGAAAAATCTCCAAAGCATTCTACTGAGATGTATGTTTTCTTTACACAAACTGACAGACTACATTGTGTGGAAATAACAAGAAAGAGGGGAAGTTCTTGAATAAGCGCTGTTTGTTTCACATACATACAGAGAAAAAAAAATGATGGCTTGGTGACGAAAGAAAAAGCACACGGCAATTTTCTCACGTAGGATTTCCACGGAAAAGGCGATACTCTTGGCAACATACAAAGCCTTGATATTAAAGATAAATGAGGAAAAGTTTCCCTTCAAGATTGAAGTGAACTTTTTTTTTCAGCCCTCAACTATAAATATTAAACTTTGTTCAAAGAATGACTGATATATATTGCTACTGTAACACAGATCCTATTTCTTTACAAATCTGCCGCTGGAAAGCATCTTTTTCTTTTTATCGTTTTTAAAGCATTTTTCAAAGATTTGAACTATGATGAAAGGTCAACATTATTATATATATATATATATATATATATATATATATATATATATATATATATATATATATATATATATATATATGTTGACCTTTCATCATAGTTCAAATCTTTGAAAAATGCTTTAAAAACGATATTATATCGCTGAATCCGACAATGTGTTTATTCCGATAATACAAAATATTTAAAAATACTTGCTATATCCACTAACAATAGTTCTTTCTTTTTTCTAGCAATTTCTATACGCAATGCTCACAACTATAACGAGCATTTTGTGCTACTTTAGACCCCTAAAGGTTTAGGAATTAGATTTCTGGGCTCTTGGTATCTTTGGCAATGTTAGTCCATCACGTGTGAGGGATAACGTCTCTTGACGACCACCCTATCCGGATAATTGGGAGCGAAGCACTGTTCTGTTAGGTACCCTTCCCGGATTTTCCCACTGTGAATGAGGAAAACGCAGGAAATTCTTACTCAGGATGGGTGACTGAAAAGTTTTTTTTTTCTACTTCTTATATCGAGTGTTCCCACCGGCAATCAAAGCCGAGACCACTTGCATATATTGTTTTAAAGTCTAATACAAGTAAGAAAATGGGAATGGAACCCATTATTGACTGTTGGACAATTAAATACGCTGTAGTCATAAAGATGCGAGGAATTAGTGCACTAGTTTTTTAAAGTGCCAATACTATACATACATAATTAATTCAATTGAAAGATTTGAAATTGTTTCTTCCCCTAACTGGACGGTTAATGCTAGTTATGGTTGGACATATTACGGTTTATGATATACGAGCGGAAATGCCCTTACCCGCACGGGAAGAAAATAATTATGGAAAGTTTATGAATCCCCTTACCTCTGAGGATACGTATGGGCAGCCAGGGCAAGAGTGAATACTTTTTGTAAATCAAAGAATTGCGGTGGAATGGTGACAAAGAGAAACGCAATGTGTTATCTATGTGAAAGCCTGCTATCTCTAGTTTAATTGCGGTAAATAAAGCAGAGGATACAGAAGAATAACATAGTTTTCACGAAGGAAAAATTTTGTACTCTTGCCCCATATGGTGGTGTAAGAGTAAACAATGGTTGGGGCAACGATGTACAGTCGAATCAAAACATAGAAACGTAGGCATAAACACCAAAAAATACATTGAATCTTAGATATATATGTACTGGTTACATGGAACTAAGGAAGTTATAAAATACCAAACAGATTAGTGTCAAATGGAACTGATCACAAATGTTACAGTACTGTATATAATACACGTTATAATTACAAAATATAAAAATAGGATAAATCAGTTCAACATTCATCATGAAGCACAAAAATGTTACTTGCGGTGCACACAGTGGTCACACACGTACACAGACTTCCTTTGAATAAGATTGGAACATTATTCGTGAGACCACTCGCATATGATACAGGAATTCCTCATTTCACCGTTTGGTGTATCTGTAATCAATTTCCCATTGGCTGAGCGTACCTATGAGTGTGGATGACTTTGATGCGAATTTCTAGCTTCTTTTGTGTTCCTTTTACGACATGACATATGCTCAACAATTCGGGCTGCGAAATTCTAAACGATAATGCAAACGTTTTGTTAGTAGTCTATAGCCGCCAACTTCTGTCTTACCTCTGCAAATGTTTTTTACTCAATGTTACGTGTTGGCTCCTACATTTTCTTTACCCAATTTTAAAACAAGCGGCAAGTGTGAACGTTCACACCTGCCCTGCACACTCTTGCCCTGCTTCAGTTATCTTCCAATGATTGCCAGCCATCTCCCGCGAGAGCAATTTTTTCTTTTGCGTACAACTGATAAGAAATATGAACTTATACAGCTTTTCCAGGAAATATTTCCAATCCTACACCTTCAGCTGAAACCACGTTATAAACTATGACACTTAACTATGATTTTTTTTTTTTACTTCTTTCCTTTTGCAACAAACTTTTTACTCTGCTGCTCTTCACACTGCGCGCACACGGCTCCCCTCCTTTTCTGTTCCTACATGTGTCATGCCGAACTAATTTTCAACATTCGTTTGTTTACCGACGTTGCCACATCTTCGTCAATAGCATTTTCACTCTTGCCCCAGCGTTCACTCTTGCCCTGGTTGCCCATACATTCAGTGTTAAAAGTCTAAGCACGCAGTTCATTTTAAAGAATTTTCTGAATAAGATGCACTGTGCTCATACAAAACGATGTTTATCGGATGCGTTTTTGAAAATAACGTACACACACACACACACATATATATATATATATAGTGGCGGCTCGTGGAATAAAAGTAGGGTGGACCAAGTACCAAAACTAATACTTTATATTTACTACTCTTGCTGCTGCTGTTAATACTACTAATGTATTATTATTGTTATTATTGAGTGATTTGCTTCAAAAACTCGAAATTGCAGTCAGAAAAGAAAATATTATACTAACACATTAAGTATAATCATAGGGCAACAACACTATGTCCACCAGTTTTGACATATCAGAAAATGTATCCGTTAAGTCGTTGTCACCCAGATATAGTAATAAATAACTTTTGGCGTTAATTGCGCAAAGAATATAATTGCTCTATGCAGTCGGTAGTTTGGATTTGAACTCTTCTCTGTTAAGCGTCGGATAAGAACAGGATACAGCTGTTAAGTCATTTTCCGGGAAGGAGTATTTAAAAGTTGAAAGGTTCTGAGGATTCGCCTATTGGAGACGCGCGTAAAACTTTCTAACATGCGTACTTTATTCATTTTCGCACAACCACACGAAAACACAAGGGGAAAAATAGCACAAAAGACACTAAGAAGATGCACGTCTAAACTGAGGGATGGGCACGCGGTTTATTTTGGATCCCTTAAGCAGAAGTAACACAAGAGAGCAAGGTCAAGGGCCAAAACAACTGAAAGTGCGGAATCAACAACCTCTGCAGACAAAACGAATTTTGGCAACAAGCAAACTTCAAACTTTTTCGTTCGGAAGGAGTCGGGTGGAATCGTGTGATGAGAGCCTACGATTCTTGGGCCATGCCACATACATTCAAGCTGGATTTCCACGTTGTTCGCCACACGAGTCAATGCGAGATGATGCTAAGACCACACTGAAACATCTCAGGCCCCTTTCGCTTTTATTTTGTACGGACCGCATGAATATCGTGCCCAAAAGCGTATGCAGTACATGGAAAAACTGATTTGAAGGAGTTTGATTTTGGTTCAGAGGGAAATTATAGCAACAATACAAGCAGGATAACTCAAGATACATATATTTTTCTATGCTAATACCAAAACGATGGGAGGGCCGGGCCCATTGGTCCCCTTATGACGGGCCGCCTCCATATATATATATATATATATATATATATATATATATATATATATATATATATATATATATATATATATATATATATATCGGGTATTGCAAAATAAGTGTTACAACTCTTGGGAGGTGACTCCTGCCACTGAGACAAGAAAAAAGTTCTCTTCAACTTTCTGCTATCGGACATAGTTTCAGATCTACAAGGTGCCGAAAGCGTGGGAAAATGACTTTCGGACGCCAGTAGTTCGGAAACTATTCAACATAAAGAGGGCGGGTAAAAAATTCACTGAAGAAGTCATACCTGCTCTATTGAATTTTGCATGTTTCACAATCCTACCGTGCACGCGCAAGGGATTCCCCAAAGGAACGTAGGGAGTCCCGGATATTCTGCCAAATGAAACTTGGTTAAATGGATATGAATTGATAGGCTTTCTACCAAGTAACAATAATTCGTTTGTCTTAAGTCGATATCTAGAACAAATACAAAATGGCGGACACCTTTATGCCCGTTGTGTGTGGTTGCATAATCGCCAGATACGGATGCTGGCCAACAGTGACGTTCTGAGTATTATTTGTAGCGAATTTGTACTCAAATGCTCTAGAAAGACATCTGGAGTGTCGGTAGAGCATAGCAGATGAAGCAGGGTGATTCACATGTGTGGAAACAATTAACGAAAAATGCCAAGAAATGCACTCATACTCAATAAACATGAGTTCAAAGCGTCGGAAATGTAAGGATTAGCGTCAAGAACATGAAAGCCATTGCCAATTCACCAATAATATTCCCTCAAACCAATGCAATATGATGTGCACGGTTGCACACCAATAAGGATGCAACAACTGAGTCCAAGTTCAAATTGTGGAATGGACTCACCAAGAAACTGGGTGAACTAAAGGAATGTCACTAGTGGGATCGCATGATCGATATTGAAATGTGGCCAATGTGTGTGTTGATATCAACATGTAGCTAATGGACAAATGTGAACATGTCGCACTACTGCTGGGACACCATCTCACGTTCGAAAACTAGGAAAATAACGTTGTACATTCTGCTATTACATCTGGTGCACCTTTTGGTAGAACGTAACTAGAACACGATTTTACCAATGTCCCTCTTTGTTTGGGACATTGTCCCACAGTCGACACATGTGGAAAGAAATCTCTTAATGCATGGTTCAAATTGTGATAGAGCGTGAAAATAACAAACTTGTATCATGTTGCACTCTTCTGAGATATATGACGTACTCGAAATATGGGAAAATACCTCCAGAAATTCGCATCTTACACACAGTGCACATGCTAAGACAAAGACGAAAATGAACCGATTTGGTACATTTAACACTACAGCTGGAACAGCATACATATGGAAAATAAAACGACATGACAAATAGGAAGAAACGTCTTAAAGATCTGATTGTTTACAACTGTGCAGTAGGAATAACAAAATGAAACACACAAGTACCGGTATGTCGGGAGGCTGTACAAGAGGGCTTGCCAAACAAAGCAGGTACTCCTCAAAGAAATGAATACAAAGAAAGTGAGGCTCCTTCGAACCTCAGGGCTAGAGCGCTCGCTTTTTCTCGCGTGGTCGCAGTTTCCAATCCTACTGGGAGCCCACGGCCTCAGATTCAAGACCCGAGTAGTTATTTTCCTATTTTTTGCACGTGGGACGATGTCCCGGCAGTAGTGGGACATGTTGACATTTGTCCATTAGCTACATGTTGATATCAACACACACATTGGCCACATTTCAATATCGATCATGCGATCCCACTAGTGACATTCCTTTAGTTTACCCAGTTTCTTTGTGAGTCCATTCCACAATTTGAACTTGGACTCAGTTGTTGCATCCTTATTGGCATGCAACCGTGCACATCATATTGCATCGGTTTGAGGGAATATTATTGGTGAATTGGCAATGGCTTTCATGTTCTTGACGCTAATCCTTACATTTCCAACGCTTTGAACTCATGTTTATTGAGTATGAGTGCATTTCTTGGCATTTTTCGTTAAGTGTTTCCACACATGTGATTCACCCTGCTTCATCTGTTATGCTCTACCGACACTCCAGATGTCTTTCTAGAGCATTTGAGTACAAATTCGCTACAATTAATACTCAGAACGTCACTGTTGGCCAGCATCCGTTCCTGGCGATTATGCAACCACACACAACGTGCATAAAGGTGTCCGCCATTTTGTATTCGTTCCAGATAACGACTTAAGACAAACGAATTATTGTTACCTGGTAGAAAGCCTATCAATTCATATCCATTTAACCAAGTTTCATTTGGCAGATTATCCGGGACTCCCTACGTTCCTTTGGGGAATCCCTTGCGCGTGCACGGTAGGATTGTGAAACATGCAAAATTCAATAGAGCAGGTATGACTTCTTCAGTGAATTTTTTACCCGCCCTCTTTATGTTGAATAGTTTCCGAACTACTGGCGTCTGAAAGTCATTTTCCCACGCTTTCGGCACCTTGTAGATCTGAAACTATGTCCGATAGCAGAAAGTTGAAGAGAACTTTTTTCTTGTCTCAGTGGCAGGAGTCACCTCCCAAGAGTTGTAACACTTATTTTGCAACACCCGATATAACTAACTAACTAACTAACTCTATGGCCTATGGAACCCGGAGGTTCAATGCCGCGTTCACAAAAGCTCTCCACTGACTTCTATCCTTAGCTAACTGCATCCAGTTTCTACTTTGTATTCCTATCTCTGCGAGATCCATCTTAATATTATCCTCCCATCTGCGCCTAGGTCTTCCTAATGGTCGTTTTCCTATGGGTCTTCCAGTCAAGACTTTGAAAGCGTTTCTACTTTCTTCCATTCTAGCTACATGGCCTGCCCACCTAAGCCTCCTAGACTTGACGACCCTAACAATGTTGGGTAAACCGTATAAACTATGTAGTTCCTCGTTATGAAGTTTCCGCCATTCCCCATTCTCGTTCCTCTTGGGTCCGAATATTCTTCTCAGGATCTTGTTCTCAAATACTTTCAGTCTATGTTCTTCCCTCAGAGTAAGTGACCATGTTTCGCAACCATACAGAACAACAGGCATGATTATCGTTTTATATATTTTAAGCTTCAAATTCTTCGACAGAATTCGCGACGACAAGAGATTTTGAATCGAATAGTAACACGAATTCCCTGCTTTTAGTCGGCATTTAATTTCTTCGTGAATATGATTTTCGTCTGTTAATATTGATCCTAAATATTTGAAAGTATCCACTTTATCAAAAGTATTATTTAATATTTTAACGCCTCCACAATTTGCAGTATTACGGTCCCGACGCACTTCCATGTATTTAGTTTTCTCTGCATTTACTTCTAAACCCATGTCCCTGCAAGCATTTAATAAGATCTCTGCATTTATTTCTACTGTTCTCCTATCATCCCCTATTAAATTTACATCATCAGCATATGCCATCACCTGATGAATGCCGTTCAACTCTAGGCCCTGGTTGCTATCTTTGATTTTCCTTATAGCGTATTCCAGCACAAAGTTAAATAATAATGGCGACAACGCATCTCCTTGTTTCAGGCCATTTTCGACGTGAAAGCTCGTGGACAAAAATTTTCCTACCCGGACTTTACTTTGGGATTCACTTAAGCATAACTTAATTAATCCAATTAGCTTTCTCGGTATTCCAAGTTCTGTAAGAACGTTGTACAATGTTTCTCTCCTAACCGAATCGTAAGCCTTTCTAAAATCAATAAATAGTTGATGTACCGGCGTATTGTATTCCCACTTTTTTTCGAGTATTTGGCGAATGGTAAATATTTGGTCAATAGTTGATCGATTTCGTCTAAATCCGCACTGATAATCTCCAATAATTTCATCTGCGTATGGGGTCAGTCTTGCTAATAGAATATTTGAAAGGATTTTATAGGATGTTGACAGAAGAGAAATGCCTCGATAATTATTACAGTCAGTTTTGTCGCCTTTCTTGTGAATTGGAACAATGATTGATTCTTTCCATTCTTGTGGCAATTCTTCCTTGTTCCAGATAAGGAGAATGAGTTTGTGTATCTTGTTCCACAATTTTTCGCCTCCAGCTAAAATTAACTCAGCCGGAATTTCATCCACACCCGGAGATTTGTGTTTCTTTAATTTCTTTATAGCGGCTTCTACTTCTATTCGATTGGGTTCTGGAATATACGGTTCTGCGGTGTGTATCTCATTTTCTCCACGCGCATTAGTTTTTGGCTGCGTGTTCAGCAAATCGTCAAAGAAATCTTTCCATCTATTTAAGAGGCTATCCGTATCGGTGAGAACTGTTCCGTCAGCTTTCTTTAATATATAAGCACGAGGTTGATAGCCTTTCTTAAATTCGTTAATCCCCTTATACATGTCCCGAATATTTTTAGTTTTACTATTATCTTCAAGTTCCTTAATTTTAGCTTTCAAAAAATCGCGTTTCTTTGTTCTAAAAGTTTTGGAAGTTTCCCGCCTGATATCTGCGAAATTTTGTGTAGTTATTTCATTCGGATTTTGTAGCCACCGCAATTTTGCCTGTTTTCTCTTCTCTGCTAGTTTAATGCATTGTTGGTCGAACCATGGTTTGTTTCTTCGTATTTCCGCGTGTCCCAATTTTTCTACTGCTGAACTTTTAATGCTATCTCTAATTTCAATCCAAGTATCCTCAACACTAGTGCACTCCGAGTCTTCTAAAACCGAGAATCTATTCGAAACTTCAATCTGGTATTCCTTTCTTACATGGCTCGCTTCTAATTTCTTTAAATTAAATCTCTCCGTTTTCGGACATTGAATATTACCTTTATTGAACGATAACCTCTCCCGTATTATCGCTACTACCAGGTAGTGATCAGTGTCACAATCAGCCCCTCTAAACGACCGGACGTCAATTATGCTAGATTGCCTTCTTCTATCTACTAAAACGTGATCAATTTGATTATGTGTTCTTCCGTCTGGTGATGTCCAAGTGTATTTATGAACGTCGCGATGTGGGAATTTTGTACTTTTTACGATTAGGTTTTTGGATGTTGCAAAGTTCACGAGTCTAACACCGTTGTCATTACTTTCCTTATGCAAACTTTCGTTCCCTATGATCGGTTTGAAAATATCCTCTCGTCCTACCTTCGCATTGAAATCCCCTAATAGAATCTTCATATGGTATCGCGGGAGTTGGTCAAATATCCGTTCCACTTCTTCGTAAAAACTATCTTTTATATCGTCACCCTTATCTTCAGTTGGAGCATGTACATTTAAAACAATAATATCACACCACCGTCCCTTGAGAGTAATAAAAGAAAGTCTGTCAGTAACAAATTCAACCCGTTTAATTGCTGGTAATATTCGTTTGTGAACGAAAAACCCTGTTCCTAACTGGTGATTTTTATTTCCTTCCCCGTAAAAGAACGTAAAATTTCCGGAATTCTCAGACCCATTTCCTTCCCATCTAACTTCCTGAACTCCTACTAGGTCCATCCTGTATTTCTCTAACTCACTCGTAACAGATTTTAACGCGCCTGCCCTATAAAGACTTCTAATATTCCATGTTCCAAATCTCATGTCCATTTTCTTTTGCCGAGGTCGTGCCAAGTTATCAGTCCTTGTCCGAGGCTTTTGTGAATGTTTCTGAACAAGTACCTTTTTTTACAGGATGAGGGTGTTAGCCTTACCCAAACCCCCAAGCTGGAGGACCACTCCTAATCGTCTGTCCGCGACTGCTTATTCAGTATATTCGCAGCTAACCTCTATATCTAGAGGCCTTCTCCTCGATCCGCAACCTGAGGACGCGCCATGCCGTGGTGACAGGAACCCACGTTACACGGCAACACCCGATATATATATATATATATATATATATATATATATATATATATATATATATATAATGATACGAATATCCATGGTTTTATTGACATTGAGATAAATTTATTGAAGAAAGTTGCTTTTCAATAAACACATAACTATTTGAACAAAGAACTTACAACACGCATTGTTTGATGATCCATCGTTTCAACGACACCTTATAGATAAATACATATATATATGCGCGGATGAGATTTAAATAATCTTATAATTAACTCAAATGAAGGATTATAAACAAGTTAATTTACATCAAGTGACTATACATATATGCATATCAAATAATATACGGATAAATTATGCGGTATATGTAGTAGGTTATTTTTAAGGAAACACAAAGCCTTGCGCTGAGTTATGAAATTAATACCAGTAGCTCTATCTGCAAATCAATTAAAATATGGATCGATCATTCCGGGAAAGAGCCCAGCCTGCAATGAAAATTTTGTGATTCTAACAGGGCCTGAGTTCCTTGATTCCGACGCCACTGATTGATACGTAATACTACTTCGAAAGAAGAACTTGTCCGATTTCATTATTCGTTAAATGTCTTTTTGAAAATGCAAAATATTGGTATGCATTAATGTATTTGTAAATATTAAAAATGCAAAATTCGATAACACTAAACGATTTGGAGAATTTATCCGTACTAAGCGTATCTCCCCGGTTGCAAATATAACTGAAGGTTCCTGATTTGTATAATATTTGTAAACACCTACACATTGAGACAGAATGAGAAAAGGGAAGAATATAGTGTATATTAACAACAATTCAAAAATGCACGAAATTAACGAATAATATCAAATATATAATCATTATCAGAATTAACTCTCTAATTCGCTTTCTCCATTCATTTTTTTCCCTTTATTTTCAGGATTACATCATCACTAAATTTATCCGCTGGATATTATCTTTGTTTAGCAGCATCCAACTGGAGCTCAGCCTTGTAAATGGAACATTTAAATAGTGTAAAGGGATATGGGGAGAATCGAACCCGGAGCGGGAAATTAGGAAACGACAACGCTAACCATTCACCTAAAGCGTTACTTACTCTGGCTTGCCTAAATAAAGAGACTTTTCTGTTCGCTCAAAACAGTAGCTTCTTTATAGTCAAATTGATTGGAAAACAATACAGGAAAATGTAATTGATTACTTGCAGTTCATTATATCATTGTATTTACTAAGTTATCTGCATTACACTTAAAAAAATACAAAATTCATTTATTTTTAATCAAATACAGTGCGTATGTTATCCCTTTAATTGCAAAACGTGAACGAGTTGTGTTAAAGATTTCAAATTTGGGTGATTTGCATATTTTAGGGTGAAAATGAATTTATTGTCTACAATAAATAAAATATGAGACGTTACTTACAAGCAACAATGCAAATTTGTGGTATCTTTTTTGCCGTGTTACATCTCTCACGCTTTATATATATATAATGTGTGTGACTAAATTTCTCATTATGTGAAGCAATTATATAAATTTGTTTCTTGGTATATATCTATATAAGTAAGAATGTAATCACAGTGTTTTGTTGGTTTGGTATTATCAGACGTGTGTAGTTTGTGATTATATTTCTGATGCTACCACACAATTACACACTGCGTTCATACTTACGGAAATATATCCTGTATGTTTAATACACACACCATATGATACACTGTATTTGTATGTGTCTTGCATTATATCTGATAATACGAAACAACTGCACACTGATTACTTTCTTACATGCATAGGAACATATATATTGCTTGTAGCTATATTTCTGATTATACCATTTTGTCACGAATCACTGGGCAAGACGAACCTCGGGTGGTTTGCCATTGCTTTTCATTGAATGATGACGGACCTTTCAATTCAACGTGAGATACGAACCAATATTTTGCCCCCACAGGGAATCGAACCCGGGGATTCTTGATAAAATGTGCTGAGATTATCCACATGTACACCGGCAATAATATGAATGTAGTAGAAGTACGTAATGTATCGGTCTGCTAACCATAAATTTATTTGAAACAGCTATCTTACGTTGGTTTGTTTTTCACACAAATGGTCGTAGTAGATTCAAACCCCATAAACGAACCGAGAAAACCAGCCCTTGCGCAATGGACAAACTGCTTGCTAAGATAATGCACTAATTTTACACTATGTGGAGTAACGTAGCCCGTGTTGTGATTTTGTCTGGCATATTTGCAAATTGAAATAGCCTGGCCCCCAAATATAATGAGATTACAAATAAATATATAGAAAACTCATGACATTTGAGGGCAAGCTAAATTTTGGGGGACCCGTGCCCCCATACCACCTATCTACATCCTTGAATATATGGGAAATTGTTTCCAAGACCGGGAGATGGATGATTGTATAAGCACCAGCTTTTTATACATATTCCATATCACTTCCATATGAAAGGACACTGTCTTGAAATGCGCCATATTCTGCCACTGTTGCTCTCAAGCAACATAGTTTTGAATGACGTAGTTACTACTATAGTAAGTTAGATATTTCCACAATATTTTACATAAATATCAAGTGAACCTTCGCCTAGCTTGTGGTCAAACCGTAAAACGAAACCTTATTTTTTTCAGTGCTGTCCACAATAAAAAGAAACAAAAACAAAACGGAAACGGAAGGAACCAAATGTTGGAAACACGTCAGTACTCTAGTGACATATACGGCTAAATTTTCGAATTTCCGGAGCGCAAAAAACTCCTACATAAGAGATGTTGATTGTAAGTATTATTGCCGATTGGAAGACATACAATACAAACGCTCGTGAGGAAAGAAAACATAGAACATTCGTGTTGCTCAGAAGCAACAAGGCCAAATAAGGTCTTGTAAAGACTAATCAATTCCTGCGTAGTAATGGTGGTTCAGTGGTCAAGGCGCTCAACTTGTAACCTGTAGGTTCTCGGATCGGATCCACGAAGAGCTTTTTTTACTTTAGAATTTTTGATGGTGATTGATCGGCGATGACACATGTTTTATTATCTTCAGATATTTGAATACTCGGATGTTTCAATACTTGAACTATCAAATCTTCAGAAATAATTATAGTAATGATAATAATAATAAACTAATGGTAATAATTATTATCGCGTAGAAGGTTAAAAATTAGGAGCTAATTATCGTTCAGGTCATACCATTACAAGCAGAAATGTGACATTTGGCAATAATATTTTGGTTTTGTTTAATGTTGCCCACGAGAGGAGAAATTTCTCATCTCATTTCTAAAACAACAAAAACAAAATCGAGACTAAAATTAATATTTTACATTCGAGACGGGACAAAGCTAACTCAAATTATCGTTTTGCTCTGGAGATTAGAATCAAGGCAATACGAAAAGTATCGTAAATATTTTTCGTCTTATCTATATTCTCGAAATAGTGTATGTCCATTCTTTAAGTAACTATTCCTTTGTAAACTGAATCTTATACGTTATTTTGTTACTTCAAAGTTGTGTCTGAGTAATATGCCTTAATGTTCAGGGATATTCAGTTATTTTTATAACAGTTATTTTTCTTAAAACGTACAGTGGCGAAGCGTAGTCCCACAAGTAGGATAGGATAATAAAATAACATTTAATGTATCATAAAATGTTTACAATTATGGTCAAAATTCTGTTCTCCTTATTGAGTTAAAAAATAACTACCAAATCTATTTATTTTAAAGAACCTTTTAGATGTATTTCTGACACCGTTTACAATTAAATTTGTGTTCATGTATACATAGTAGTTTATTGCTGCTCTTTAATTTAACAAGAAAAATGAATATTTTATAAGCAAAAGTAGATGGATAGTAGTCTATTATTATTATTATTATTATTATTATTATTATTATTATTATTATTATTATTATTATTATTATTATTATTCAACAAATATTTACATCAAGGAAAACACGCAATTTCTATTAATGGAATATTCCCAAATATTTTGAAGTGCAGTTCATATTTTCTTATATTTCGGATTTGCAACGGGGATAAGGGGAAATTTCTCCTCACTTGCTGTTTTTATTTCCTGCATATTTGAAAGTGCAGGGAGAGAAAATGTAAATACATTATTACAGTTAACTGTCAAGTTTCTTGGATAAGCTTTGTTGCTTCCATCTCTCACTTTAAAGTAACTATCGTCATCCGCAATAAAATGTTTGCATATAACTTCCACATTTTCATTAATAATTCTATTTTCTTAATGTATTATTGCTTCTTTGTGCTTTCCTTAACAAAGCAGTATAGTAATGAATAATTATTTATGATTTTTGAGATAAAAATAAAGCAAAATGAGAAAATCATAAGCAAAAAACTTTGATTGTTATGAAACTTTAGTCTGTCAGACAATTACGCGAAGAATATTCCGAGGGAAGTTTAAAGGAATATGACTCCACACAGTGCGCATATATTAGAAACATTCACAAATAGGTAAAATTGAAAGAACAGAAAATCATGTATTTTTAAGATGAACATACAATTCACACTTCACAGAAAATTTCAATATGGGAAATTAAACAATATATTCAGTTGAAATTACTGAAAAAGACAGAATATGACTAGTTAAAACTCCAAGTGTAAATCTGCGCTTGGAGCAATTCTATTAGCTATATAATAAGCATTTTCGTGAGTTGCCTCTGTAGCGAAGCGTGTTTCATAATGTTGTTGAAGTTCTAGAAACGGAGAGCGGTGACTCGAGACTGAGTACAGTATTTTTTTTTTAATATTGGGATTTTTTTTTTAAAAAAAAATATGAAGTTATATTTTGAAGTGCTTGAAAGAAAATCAGATGATCTGTCACGTTTCAAAGCTAATCCGTACTTATTCGCTATGTCCATTAAATTATACGAAGACGCTAAAAGAAGGAACGTTAACATTCTTACAATGAGAACAGATTTCAATTCCCGGCGGGAGTTAGAGTACTCGCCTTTGGCGTGGGTGACCCTAACAATGTTGGATAAACCGTATAAATTATGTACATCCTCGTTATGAAGATTCCACCGTTCCCTATTCCCGTTTCTCTTGGGTCCGAATATTCGTCTCAGGATTTTGTTCTCAAATACTTTCAATCTATGTCCTTCGTTCCGAGTAAGGTACCATATTTCGCAACCATACAGAACAGGCATGATTATCGTTTTATACAGGGGCCGCGGTGGCTCAGTGGTAGAGCGTTCACCTCTGGTGCTTGGGGTCCTGGGTTCGATCCCAGCCCGCGCCAAGTGAACTTTGTGGTGGACAAACACCGTGTGCGTGGGTTTTCTCGGGGTTCTCCTGTTTTTCTCCCACTTTCTTCATTCCACCATTTCATTCATTACTCATCATCACCGTCTACTTTAGCCTAACCGGCATAACCGTGGGACGTAAAACACAAAGATTTCATTTCATTTAATTTCGTTTTATACATTTTAAAATAAGCTAATACATTGCACATACAATCAATTATAATGTCAGTGATATATGATGTTCATTGAGCAAAACACTCCAAACAATAAAGATTCAACTTAGATGGGGAAATGGTTTGTGAAATCCATTGTTTTTTCATTATAATTTGGCCATGAATAAACACCTGAGAGATATGCAGCCCCTGCATACAATTATACGGTGTAGGAATGCATACTAGGTAGGATATGATGTTTTAGTTCTTTCTTTTTTTTTTAATTTCAACACTTCTAGTGTACCCGTAAAAATTTAATAAATAAATAATGGCCATGCTTGTGTTTAATATTGAGTTAAAACTGGACAATCTACGCAAAATTTGCAATCGATCAGTGAAAACGTCATGTTTCTAGAGCCTGTAGTTTCCGAGATCTGACTGTCGAAAGGATTTGCCACAAACATATAAACGTTCACAAACCTATAGTTTCAAAAACTCCATAGATGGCAGCACAATTTATTTGCATTTATTTAGGAGAAGGCTTATTAGAAGGCAAGGGCTTTGAACAATAATTCAAAAGGATAAACTTTGTGACAAATATCTCTTTAACTAATTTATTTAAAGTACACTTTTTTTTAAGAATATTTCTTTCTTATAAACGTGAAATCACAAATAACCGTAAATCAAAGTTTGAAATCTATTGGAGCTCGGACGCTCTTAGTTGGTATTGTAGCATTTTAATAGATAGATGAAGATAATTATTTTGATATCTTTCCCTTTAGCAAATATCACATACTATTCATTAATTGGATAGTATCTATCAATTATTACTTGCATAACTAAATAGTGTTTAAAATATTGTAAAAAAAATATGGAACGGGTTGCAAATTACGTACACAAGAGCAGGCTTGACCAAATTTGATGACTCATAACTAGAGGAACAAAAACGTTGCATACAACATGCCACATGAGTACTAAATTCTCCAATGTCTACTGTCATGCTAACTCGTAAGTTTGATCCAGATGGAATGTATTCAGTTGAACCTGTTCCATACATAGTTTACTTATATTTGATTATTTTTTTTAGAAAAACTATGAAAGTGTAATTACTTTGTACCGATATATCTGAAATTTGTAAATACACAGCTATGATATTTTATTTATTTATTCTGATAATGAATATTGCTGGTCAAAGAAATGCCACGTGTTTAAATGAAATATCCATAATGAGTGTAATTATTCTAATTGTGTTTGAATGTGGCTTTCTTGGTTTACAGTAATTTTAATTAAGAAGATTTCCAACTCCATCATCATATTGGCTCAACACCAAAAATTTGCTTCCATGGAATCAAATCTGAGACAATGGTAAATGTTAGCCCTCTGTCGATTTGGCTGCACGAGAATACATAAAAAGCTAAGTCTTGTAGAAGTGAAAATTCTGCATAAACAGGTTTCTCAGTTAAGTTTAGACACAATACTTATATTCAATTTGTTCACAAAGACATTATACTATATATTTTATTTAAACATCCCGCGATTGTGAAATATCTTCACTTCCAAATTCAATAGAATATAAAGACTTAAAAAAAAAACATTGTTATGAAATTAACACTTTTGAACAACTTTGAGTGGAAGGTTATAGGTAGGAGGATATGCTTTGAACATGGGGTTAGCAAGAATGTTTGTAAATCCTAGATTTAACATGTAAATTAGTAGAGGTAAATATTTTGTTTGTTAAAGTTTAGCTTCGCTTTCAAATACCTTATATGAGGTATGGCTCTGCAAATAGAGGTCAGTGTCACAGTAACTAGTCCAGAGATTTTCGTAACACATTATTAAAATGTGTTCTTCATTAAATTTCAGATAAGCTGTTCTCTTTATTTGGCCGTAAACTTTTTTTTTCAGTTTGACATAATTTAACCACAGTCTCAGGTAAACAATTTTATTTTCTTGCAGTGCCAATTGACAGCATCAAAGAAATTCGTGCCGGGAAGAATACGGAAGTTTTACGAAGTCGGGAGTTCTCTGGCTACACTGAAGACTGTGCGTTTTCTATCCTGTACGGAGACAACTTCGAATCTTTAGATTTGGTTGCGGCAACTCCTGAAGAGGCCAATATCTGGGTCACGGGACTCAACGCTCTTATAGGTGCTCATAAATGTAAGTAGTCAAATGCACTTATTCTTATATATAAAATTGAAGAGCTCATTTCCAAATACCACTTAAGTCGGTTTTTCTCAATTTTAAACTTTTTTATGTTATTATGATATTGTGGATGAGATGCACATATTAATCTTGAATAAACTGCAAAACTCACTAGAGTCTCACTGGTGTAATGGCTTAGAAACTACGTTTTTTGCAAAGTCCACCTTAGTCATTGAAGTTTTTGGTGTTTCCTGTAAATTTTAAAAATATGACTTAAGTGGTATATGGAAAGGAGCTCTTCAATTATTTTTTTTTCATTCATATAAAGGATAAAATGTAAAGGTGTTTCACTAGTAAACATAAATTTAATTTAGTGGAGAACCATGGTTGATATATTAAGGGTGTTCATCAACCTGGCCTCATTTTTTTTTCTAAAAAGAAATTCCTGAATATTAATGCTGTGTAATTAGTTAGTACTTAGAAAATTCTAAATAGTGAAGTAGTTTGCTGTCGACATGTGTCACAAAAGTCTTAGAAACAGTCGTGACGTCGTAGACTTAGATGATCAACTGAGTAAGAGCAAAGACCATCTGAAAGATATTCACTAGTTTACTTTGTGTCAGGCGAGGCTTTTTCATATAGTTACAGAGTCAGGTGCCTTTCCAATTATTAATACGAAGAAAACATTTGTAAAACTATGGAAATATACAGAAATACAATGACTGAAAACAAATTACATTTATTTTAATTTGCAGTCTGCAGCTGCTCTTCCATGATATATTTTGCAATAGCATGAGGTTGCAATGATTAATGCATATCTCTTTCTACGTATTGTGGTTTGTATCATTCTAACTCCTGACTGACTGCATGATACAAGCACAGATTTCGACATCAACAACAAGGTAGTAGTCCGTTTAAATGCGTGGAAGTGCTTACATTATGATCATACACACATCTGTGATCGCGGCTTTTCTGTTCTGTACACCCTTTGGTACTGGATCATAAGAAACAGATCATGGGTTTACCCAGGTATCTTATTTTGTGCGCTCTGAAGATTCACGTCATTGGTAAGCTGCTGATTTGCGCGCTGAGGTAGGCTGACAATATGTTGATTTCAAGGTTAGCTAGAAAGGATCGAAAGCGCAACACTTGCGGTATCGACATTTGCGTACTTCGAGTATCGACATTTGTGGTACTGGGACATTTGCAGTAATACTCAAAATAACTTATTCTCCAAGTTCAGAGAATATATTTTCGGGTGTTCAATTGGAGGACAGACACAGAGTATCAACTGCTACGAAACGACCAAGTTTTATTACATTGGTATTACCGACTTTCATTTGATCTGGCCTTTTTGCGTACTAAAACCAGACTAAAAATCTTTCAGAATATAAACAATTATTAACTCACCATACATATATACAAACCTTTCTCACAGCACCTAAGAACATGTAAATGCAAATATAAAGATCAATTATACAGGGGAGTTGAGTTGTTTTTGAGTGTAACGTCCCGTTCAGCAGCGAAGCTATATGAGGCGTGGACCTACTGATTAACGCGGAATCCGAACCACATGAGGTCCTGCCGGGAATTGAACTCGGATCTCCCACGCTAAAGGCGGGTACGCTAATTGCTTAGCCACGAAGGAGCTTAATTATACAGGGGATTTAGGATTTAGATTTCTGGGCTCACGGCATCTTATATCAATTTAGCCCGTCACGTTTGAAGAATGACATCCGTCGGCGAGCACACTATCCGGGGAAAGGGAAGGAAGAAAGGATTGGGGAATCAGTTATACAGAAAATAGAAATAACAATTACTGAGATACATGGTGAAAGATATAAACAAATGATTGCTTATGATTGGATAAAACTGGAAAATGTAAATAAATCCTTATTTATGATTGGTCGAACGCCTCACTTTGATATTTAAAAGGAACTTCTACAAATATTTATATATTTTTGTTTTCTTTTATAATTTCCTTAACAGTTTTCCAATAAATATTTTCCAATGGTTACTCAGAGTTGAAATAAAATATTAATATTTTTTTTTTATTTTTAATATATTGAGATATTTGTTACACGTAAGTATTACGAGATTATCCGAAGCACACTTTGCTAGCAAAGTAATTAGTCACAACTGTTTCCATTGTTATGAGCATATTTAGGAACTTTTGGTCAGATCTAGCTCGAAATGAGTATAAGAAACAAAGTCAAAATCAACTTTCAGTGAATTAGTATTTAATTTTTGTGGATTATAATATAGTTCAGTTAGTACATTAGTAGATAGCTTCTTTTCTGGAACAAACTAATAGTACTCCCAACTTTTGAATGTGTGCCAGTTTCCTCAAGAATTTCGATGCTACATATTCAGTTAACAGATTTTCTATTCTTCTCTCCATATTATGTAATGACGTCGTCTACGTTTGCCTTAAACGTTTAAAATTCTTCTTTCATATAGGTAATCGTTGTACACAACCCCATGTTTTAGATACTTCACCAAAGAGTACACATTAGGAGTTGACTTACCTCATGATTTGAGTCTGTAGTTTCACCATTTAAGATTTTTTGTTTTGTCGTTAATTCCAGCAGTTGCACATATATATATCAATACTGGGAGTATTTAACTACAATTCCACAAAATAATCTAGAAATATCTCAAGTCTTTCGTGATGTGGTGCATCTTCCATAATGGAAAGCCATCCAACATCGACATCACCTACAAGGAGAAATACTAGAGCAGAACACATTCTGAGGAGAGCTTCACCTCTGGAACTGATTTATGGTCATTTGTAACTCCTAATTACGGAACCTTACTCCAGAAGTACTGATTAAAATGGAATCACACCCACTAATTTGCATTTCCGGGAACGGTGTTCTTAGAGATGTTATGGCAGCTTGATCGAAATCAAATTTAATTTCGGATTTCAATCATTAATATTATTCTTCACCAAAGTAAAAAAAAAAAAAAAAAAAAAAAAAAACACACACATCTGATACGTCTTACTACACTGCTCCACAAAACTTAAGCAACTCGAAGAAAGTGGCAGAAAATACAACGACACGAACACTGAACCAAGTATAATGAACAACCAGAGGGTCCAGATGCACAATGCAACACAAATGAAGACGAACAATACAGTTAGGATGTACAGAGTGACCAAAAAGTTCAGCACAACGATACCTCAACAGGTGAAGCTGGATTGTGCGAGGGCATAGGCAGTCAATATGGCGTGTGACCACCACGAACAGGTATACAGGCACGACATCTGGTCTCCATGCTGCAAATCAGAGTGTTGATCAAGTCTTGCGGCAGATGGCGCCACTCCTCGAGGAGAGCTGTTTGCAGATCAGGGAAAGTGCGTGCTGGTGGACTGCGCTGCGCTATTCCCCGCCTAAGAGCATCCCACACATGCTCGATGGGATTCAAGTTCGGCGAATATGCAGGCCATGCAATACGCGTAATGTTTTTGCACTCCAGATACTCGAACACAAGATGTGCACAGTGTGGGCGGGCGTTGTCATCCATGAATAGGAAGTCTGGGCCAAATGCTCCGCGGAAATTGCGCACATGTGTGTTGAGAATTTCATCCCGGTACCGTTGTGCTGTCAAAGTCCCATGCTACACAATATGGAGGTCCGTTTTCCCATCCAGCATAATTCCACTCCACACCATAATGGAACCACCGCCATAGGACGGCCATTCAGCAATGAAGTTTGGATGATAGCGTGTTCCTGGCTCTTTCCACACTAAAGTTCGCCCAGAATAAGACGACAGGCTGAACCTCGACTCATCGGAGAACATGACACGCCCCCACTGGTGTTCCCCCCACGCAACATGTTCCTGACATCATGTGTAACGCGCACGTTTGACTCCAGTTTCAATAGCACACACAGCACAGGCCTTCTTCTATACAGTCCTGCTCTATTGAGCCGCCAACGAACAGTTTCACGACTCACGCGTTGTCCTGTAGCCTGAAACAACTCATTGGCCAGTTGAGAGCACGAAGGTTGACGGTTACGTTTGGCAGCAATTGTGAGAAATCGGTCATCGACGGCCGACGTCTTCTTCGGACGGCCTCTTCCATGACGTCTATTGACTTCGCCTCCATTTTGGAAGCGACTCCACAGCCTCGACACAATTTTTTTGTTCACGTTGAATTCCTGCTCTATTTCCACTTGCGATCGGACCAATTCCAACCGACCAATTATTCGCCCGCGGTCAAAGACACTCAAATGTCGTCTACCAGCCATTGCAAGGTGTGTACCCCACACAAGAACCACTAACTCAATGATTGGAGCCTCGGACACTACTGGTCTGTGGTGTACGCCTCATGGCATAATTTGTTCACCGCGCTTGCAACGGTGCTGATTATGATATAGAGTGGGTGCTCGCCTTGCTTGTGTGTCTCTGTGTATGTGCATGCCACTAACCAGTGTTGAGTGGGCCCCACACGTCACTTATACCACGTTCTCTCGGGTTGCTTAAGTTTTGTGGAGCAGTGTATATCTTGTTGGTAAGAGACCAAAGATAAAGGGACAATGTTTGCTTCCTCCAAGTTACTTCCGATGTCTGCTTGTGGTGCCTATAATTAGGAAAACTGCCGACTACAACACTTCAATGTTCCATCCATTAAAAAAAAAGAAAAAAGAAAAAGAAAAACATAGCGTGCTCAGATGTACACTGTCTTCCCTTTGCAGTGCAAAATATTAGCATTCTCCTTCCTCTGTGGTGTCTGAAAGCAGGAAGTTTGACTCATCATCTATCGTCAGAATACATACACATTCCATGGTGTGTACCGCAAATGTCCCACTGTCTAAGGGAAAGTTTTGGAACAGTACCGCAAATGTCCCAGAAAAATTGGTTTCCTTATTGCACCGCAATTGTTGTTGTTAAACAACACATAAAAACACGTTCAAAATGTACTTATGAGGGAATGCTGAAAAAACTATTTCCTTCTATTTGTTTATGTAAAAACTGTTGATTTTATCGCTATAAAAACAAACGCATATGCATTATTAAAACTTTAGTCTACAGAGCACAATAATTATTTTTTTTCCACTCTCAGGCATTCTTTAAGTTCTAGTCAAAGATGGAAATCTGATGCAGCCAGATCTGGACTCTATGCAGGATATGGTATGATAGTAAAACCAAGGAGCTAAATTTTCCTATTTGTTATTGTAGTAGCGTCAGGGCGAATATTGCCGTGCTGGATATAGTATGGTTTCATTGGTGAACTAACTCGTCGAATCTGTTTTATCAGTTCTATGAATGTGAAGAGTAATTACAAAAGTTGGTGCTAGTATTCTCAGGAAGGAACTCTGTATGCACTATACCATGAACGGTCCCAGAAGACTGCCAGATTTTGCCTCCTGATGCCACAGACTCAAACTCCTTTCAACGCGCAGGTGATCTTTGTGGCGATACTCTGTTTAGATTATTTTATTTCTACGATCAAAATGATGTACCCAAGTTTCATCAATTGTGATAATGTTATTCAAGAGCTCATTTCCTTCGCGTTAGTGGTTCAGAATCAAGTGTTATGTTTTCTGTAAGGAGCCAACTTTCTCGGCACCCACTATGCACAACATTTTCAGTATCTTAGATCTGTAAGAATCACTTGCACTTGTTTCCTTGATATGTCACGCTTATAGGCATGCTCTACCTGTATTGTGTACTATCATGTAACTGTAGTAGGAGAAATTTCCTTCGGCTAATTTGACCTTGTCCTTGGGCGACTTACTAAGCAGTTGTTATTAGGCGTGTGTAGGCATAGACGTGTTCCTAAGTGTTAGGACCTCCTGTGGAAAAATTTTCGCCGTGGGAACGTTCCCTGGGGGACTAAACCGGCATGAACTAGTATGTTAGGATGCGTTCATGCTCTTGAACACCTACCGGCTGTAGAAACAAGACGAAACATGCTTTCTCCGCTTCTTCTTCTTCTGTATTTGATCGCAGACATGTATTGGATAGTTATTTTGGATCCCCTTCGGCGAAGAGCGTTAATGTCCATGGGAGCAGACTGTATGAAATTTACCCTTTGATCGAATTGGTCTTACATGGAATGTACTTGAACCTGAACATACTAAGTGGGGGTGATGTATATATTTCCTGAAAGCTTGGGTTAAGGTAAGATCAAAACCGGTTACCAAAATTGGGGAGGTCCCAAGCATTCCGCTTGAGGGCAGCACGTTACTCATTTTTATTAACACCTTTAAGCGTGTCTTAAAGTCCGTTGCAACACCGAAAAATCTGAAACGGTATGGCAAATATGAAAACAGAAAAACATGTCTTTCAGCATTTCAAAAGTATAACGTATCAAAGTAAAATAAATTTTCCCAGGGTCCACCGCAGAGTCCCAGATGGGGTCCAACTCATTTTTTTAAATGGAAAGGAGGCTCAACTTGCATATCGTATGAAAGTTGGTGTTAAATAAAAGAAGATAAATCAAGTTGCGACTCTCTACGAGAAGCCTGTGCAAAATAGCGTTGGGTCAAAATATCAACACAATCTTTATTACAAAGTCTATGGCCACTCGTATGAATCTGAAACGGTGGAATAGGTTTAACGTTGATACATATGGTATGGTATCAACGTATTCTTTAGAATGGTATGGTATAACGTTGCATCAGCTGTGAGACTGTGTGAAGATGCGAAAGGTAGGATTCGAATCACTGTGAAAGCCCATGTAGTTGATGAGAAACCTCTTCATAAGACGTTTTCGTTATCTTAGATTTTATGTTAAGTATTTTTCTTCAATTTCGTTTACCTTTAAATTGTATATTTATGCGATAGCAAATCGGAGAGATGTGATGGGAGATAATTTTTAAGAAAGCTAATACTTCACATTGCATTGTAGTGTGAAAAAAAAAAGACACACATACAATACAAAATTAGTTAGAGGTTCGTATTTTAATTCCTTGTTGTATCACGTTGCATGAAGTGTGTGTGTGTGTGTGTGTGTGAAAGAAGAAGAATGCAAAATCATAACATTTCTAACTGCGAACGAGTAATAAACATATCTCGTTTCTGAGAACTGCCTTTATCATAATCTGAACTGTGATACATTCATTCATAGAGAGGTATGACCGCGTTACAAAAAAAATGTAAATACGTTCATTACAATCTTATTGAGGTGACGATAGTGGCATTAAACGTAAAATAGTCTAAAGCGTGAGCGCAAAGTTAGAACTCACATTGTTTAAGTGTTCTGACAGATCGCGTAGCAGTGATGAAACCTCTTAATAGCGTTTTGTTTGTTTATTGGTTTTTAGTGTTCCTATTTAGTAGCGGAAGGGGGACCATGTGGCACAGCAACAGAGCCCTAACATCTGGTGCATGGGGATCCCTAGTTTGATCCCCGAATAAGTTTGGTTATCGTGGACAAGATCATGTCCGTGGGTTTTCACGAATGTTCCTATTTAGCAGCGGAAGGGGGGCCAGGTAGCACAGTGGCACAGCGTTTACAGCTGATGGATGGAGTCCTTAGTTCGATCCCTGAACAAAGTAAGCTTATGGTGGACAACATCGTGTCCGTGGGTTTTCACGGGCTACTCTCACATTCTCATTCTACCAATTATTCAATCATTCATTTGCCTTAATCACCCGTGTCCCTTAGCATGATTGGCATATACGTGGGACGCTAAACTGAAATAGTTTGTTTACAGTACCGGGACTATTTTTGGCATGAATCAACAGTTTAAACTGGAATACAGACAAGTGCGTTTAAATTGCAATGATCTCCCTCAGGATATTGAATGCAGGACCACTATCACCACAGGCCCGTGCTAGCTGTTAGACCAGCAGTGGAGGTTAAAACAGTTTTTTATTACTAGTTGTCCTGCAAAGTAGCAGAGCGTTTGCATCTGATGTATGGGGTCCCTAGTTCGATCCCCGCGCAAGGTAAGCTTAGGTGGACAACATCGTGTCCGTGAGTTTTCACGGGCTACTCTCACATTCTCATTCTACCAATTATTCAATCATTCATTCGCCTTAATCACCCGTCTCCCTTAGCATGATTGGCATAAACGTGAGACGTTAAACTAAAATATTTTCTTTACAGTACCGGGACTATTTGAGGCATGAATCAACAGTTTAAACTGAAATACAAACAAGTGAAGTGCGTTTAAATTTGAATGCTCTCCCTCCGGAAATCGAACCCATAAGCACGCTCACCACAGGCCGGTGCTAGCTACTAGACCGGCGGGGAAGGCTAAAAGAAGTTTTTTTTTTTTTATTACTAGTTGTCCTCTTATTTCCGAAGCCTTCGGCTTACTATACGCTATAGGTTAAAATTGCTTAACTGTACGTTCCAATTATTTACATTTAACTTTTCAAGTTTGTCCACTAACCTGCTGTTACCCGAAAATGTTGAAATATAATATAGCTGCGGCCCTTATCTTAATAATAAACAGTAAAGCATAGAGTTCATCATTATTATACAGTTTCAATACTTAATTGAGAGAATACAGTTATGAGTTGCAAATACATCCTCATATTATGTTCCTATAGAAATTCACAAATACAAGTATTAATGCTCAAATCTAAGTATGATCACATACCTTGTCCTATTTTCAAATGATTAAATTGAGAGAATACAGTTTTTGAGTTGCAATTAAATCATCATAATAGTTTTATATGCAAGTTGACTGCACGTTAGCGATATCTATTGGTGTCTAAGCATGTCTATGAACTATTAAGAATTGGCATTACTCATAGACTGATATGTTTCCCTTTTATTCGTAATACGGATTATTTACGTCAACGACAAAGATAATTTCGAAAGTGGTTATCTCCAGCTTTAGACAAAAGTAACTTTACCATATTTGAACGAAATTAGCTTATAGGGTTAAAACCTATAGGCTATTAAGAATTAGCTAGTTCATTTAATGGATTCAGTTTCTGTTGTAATGGATAGTACATTTTACCTTTAGTAAATTATGTAATTACGTCGTTACATTCTAACCATTTAATATTTATTTCATCACTTGCATCCTTTTTTCCCCTTGAATTGCGATTTCTAGAAGGAAATTTAGATATAAGACCGCACACCTTGTAAACACTCTTCACAGCAAGGAGTAGGTGGTGAAACTCAGCAGGAAGGGTCGCTAAGATCGGATTCCGTAGCCTTGCAACTTTTTTAGGTGCCACAAGTACGCGGTAATTGATTCGTCTTTAGTTTGTTTACGAGTATAACATGCGCGTCGTATTTGATTCATAATAAAGGAGTTTTGTATTTTGTTTTTAAAAATCTGTTATGTTGATAATTTAGTGAATGCAATGATATAATGTCCTCCGAGTCCTCAATTACATAGTTCTGTGTTTTGCCAATCAATTTGACTATTAACAAGCTACTGTTTTGAGCGATGACAAAAGGCTATATTTAGGTAAGCCAGAATAAGCAATGCTTTAGATGAGTGGTTAGGGTTGTGGTTTCCTACTGATGCAAGAGTGAACTGAAGTCAAATATTGATATTAATCGATAAATCTTATTAAGCTGAACAAAACCCTATTCTATCACATACAGGAAAAAAACATCTGTAGTTTAAATTTTCATCGTAATTCTGTAAAAACGGTCACAGATAACGATGGTTAAGAGAAAGGTATCAAGTAGTTTAATGACGTAAGAATATATACCATATTCATAATATTATTTTCACTAAACCTATAAGTGACAGAAATATACACTTTCACTTACAGTTTCAAATGTTCTCATAGAACATAACAATTCATCGTTCCTTGAATAGGTCATATCATCTCTTTTAACCCTCTTTTCAAATTGCAAATGGTATAAATTATTTCTGGTTTTAACGTTGATCGCCATAAAGCAAAGACGATAATAGACAACGAGAATCAGTTTTGATGTGAATTTAGCTCAGCAAAAATATATTTAAATCTCCGATCTTTATTTTTCGAGGGGAACCACATGATGTAGAAACATGCTACGATTTAGATTTGAATATTATCACCAAATAGCAACAACGGTAAGATATAACAAAAGAAACTCACTTGGTCTATGTTAATCATCGTTAAGACCATGAAGTGTTAATTTCTACAACTTTCAGCTCGTTTAGAGGATCAACGTATGAGAGAGTTTTCCTAGATGTTATCCTTTCGCAGATTCTTAACCTTTCATCTGGCTTTAATTTGTCCTTTTGAGATTTGAACAAAGTGAGTGATATATCGGAAATCGAACCATGACGAAGTCAAATCTTCATATGAATTGATGGATTATATAAAGCTGAATGTAATGGCATTAAAACATAAAATAAAGAATGACTCACCCAGATTCAAATTGTGGACTACGTCAACCAAAGGGAAATATTCATATTACTAGAACTCGGGACCACGCAAATGAAATCAAATATTAATATCAATCGATAGATCATAATGAGATTTGAACAAAGTGACATTAAAGCTGACAGTTTATACAATTCAATGGCGTATAAAAAGTTTATACGAAGAATTTGAAGTTGGCTGATTTACATTAGCGTTTTGACGAATTAAACTTTTTATTGCATGTAGCATAACCTTCCTGGGTGTCAATGTGAACTTTTGTATAGATTATAGAGTTTCTCCTCTCTTCGACCATGCTCCTTTTCGTACGTTATTGTAGTAGATAGCTTAGTGGTACAGTGTTCACCTATGATGCAGGGGGTTCCCAGTGCGATCTCAGGCCAACATCGTGTCCGTTGATTTTCTCGGGATACTTACGCTTCATTTCATTATATCATTCCCCAAATTTTCCATCATTATTCACTTACCTTAATCACCCCTCCACCTTAGCTTAAAGGAGATAATCTTGGGACGTTAAACTGAAAGATTTCATCTTCATCGTTGCACACTCTTTTTCAGTTCATCGCTAACAACATTCTAGAATTTAGTCGTGTTTCTGTTCTAGCTTTGGAATTATCACATTTTAATAAATTATGGTTATACAGAGTGTTGTTATAATAATAATAATAATAATAATAATAATAATAATAATAATAATAATAATAATAAAACGAAGCGAGACTTATTAAAGTATTAAACGGGACGAGAAACTTCCTTTCTCCTGATTTCGAATCAGCGAATAAAAAGAGAAGAGAAGGGAATTACATTTTTTATTGAAAAAATTGAGCACTGAACTAACCTGCCTTCAATTCTTTCAATTCATTTTCATGTATACATTATGAACTGGAAATAAGGAAGACAGTTTGTTTTTATGAACATATTATCACAAAAGAGCTAAATGTTACAGGCATTATTTCTAGCTTTGGTATAGACTCCCGAGACAAACAAACCCTCATTAAATTGTGAATTCGAAAGGCACTCCTTGTTAGATCCCTTAGTTTTATCTCGCTTCTTATTATCGGTCATCTAAAAAAAATCGGGAAGCAAATGTCGCATCTCTGAAGTGGGGGATCTCCAGGGGTGATATCGAGACATGTAAAAATAATTCAAAATGCTCGATATTAGTGTACATTCATAGTTTTCAGGGCCGCTGTGATCAGTGGTGAAACTTCGAACACATTATATCATCATGTATGGGGGTTAAAGTGTTGGGTTCCCCCTGGGTTGTAAAGTATCAAGACATATAAAAATAATTTAAAATTATCGATATTATTGTCAGATTCATAGTTTTCGGGGGCGCTGTGTTCAGTGATGAAACTTCAATCACATCAACACATGTTATGTATGGGGTGGAACTGGTGGGTCCTCCGGGGTTGTGAAGTATCAAGACATGTAAAAATACTTCAAAATGATCGGTATTAGTGTTAAATCCATAGTTTTTGGAAAGACCCACAAAATAAGACTGTTCTTGTTTTAAATACTTCTTTCTACATTTCTACTCTGAGTTAAGTGATAGTTTGCATCTGTCTACACTATATGCAGTTTTTCAGATATAAGGCGTACAAGAAAAAATTTGATTGAAATATATTGGATCTTTGATCAGGGGTCACAAACTTTTTGAACGGTCCCTAAATCGACTTTTCGTATTTTCTAAGGAATAAGAACATCATATTGAGTTAAGCGATTGTTTGGGTTTGGCTGCATTATAGGTAGTTCTCCAGATATAAGGCGTACAAGAAAGACCATTCTCCTTTTCGTACGTTATTGTAGTAGCTAGCTCAGTGGTACAGCGTTTATCTTTGATGCAGGGGATTCCCAGTTTGATCGCAGACCAAGTAAGTTTGTGGTGGACTACATCATGTCCGTTGATATTCTCGGGATACTTTCACTTCCTCTCACTATATCATTTCAAAATCTTTTCATGATTATTCACTTACCTTAATCATCCTTCCACGTTAGCCTAAAGGAGATATTCGTGGACAGTAAACTGAAATATTTCATCTGAATCGTTGCACATTTTTTCCCGCTCAACGCTAATAACACTCTAGAATTTAGTCGTGTTTCTGTTCTTATGGCTAGCTTTAGAATTTTCACATTTTAATAATAAAAGAAGAAACGATAAATCGTCTTACACGAGCCTTAATACGACCAGGAAATCTTTGAAGAAAATTTTGTGAGGATTGCCCTTTTGTTAAGTCCTTCATGATGCAGTTCCTTCTCAGTTAGTGTGCCATCTAATTTCCCTTTTTCTTTTCTCCTGTACAATTTTAATACTCTCCCACTCGTTTTCCATTGGCCAAATTGATTCCCTACATTTTTCTCTACATCTACATTTCAAAAAGCCAACAGTATTTTTACATTATTTTGTGTAACGTTTATGTTTCTGTTTCATAGAGCTTCAATATTTCACATAAAACATTTTATGAATCTTTTTCTTAACTTCTTATTCAAAGACCCACAAAATAAGACATTCTTACTCTGTTTTTAATTCAAGTTCACACTTTATGTCATATCTAATAACTACCGAGGTATGTAAGTAGAAAGAAAATGTACAAATGCGGTGGGGATTAAAAAAAAACTTGCTAGGAAGATCTAAAGCAGAAGTCTCTAAAATACTAATACTTGAGAGAACTAATATTGTACACGAAACGAGAAACTTCTCAGCACGAAAAGAGACAAGACTCGAATCGACAAGTACATACGAAACTCGTAGGGAACATTAGTTCAACCAAGTTTTAGATCTCAAACCTGTTTTAATGTTACGTGAGCCATGTATAAACACTATAAATTGATAAAGTATTTGTACGAACACGATGAACAGCATTTATCAAGGTTTAAAGATACACTAATCACTATGCGATATACTCCTATAATGAATACATCACCGTCTATATATTCTTCTATTATAACTTTTGTGGAACTCTAGTAAAACGAAATGATACTGATAACTTCTAGATGAAATGAGGGCATACATTTTGTACATAAACTTCCAAAATGAGACGAGACGACAAAAAAGTTTGTGAATGGAGACGAGACAGTATACTTCGAAAATCAAGACCAGAAGAGACTTCTACAAAATTTATTACGAATTCCAATGTCGGACTGAATCCGATAATAGGAGTCGTAGAAAAGGGCTCCATTCTTTTTGCACTGTTGTAAATTAAGGCTATAATCAAAATCGGATGGTACCTGCTAAATCGGGTAATATAGCAAACCTACATGGAAGCGCAACACATCACATACAATTGTGCCTTACATTCTACATTTCTATAGTTCCCTCCGTGTGACTGCATATACTTTGTAGGTAATAAAACATGGAGTCTTAACGTTGATTCATCGTTACTTCACCAACTATGATCTTATTACGAGCCTTCATATAGTCCAACATTTAATCTTGTTTTCTTCAATAATTACTTACCCTATCACCTCGGAAATCGATCCCAGGATCAAGATAATGAGACTTTTCTAACCAATTGTTATATGTGATCAGGAGGTCAATTATCTACGGAATATGCAAGATCTTGAGGGTTGTCTCGTTTCGGGCAGTTTCATAACAATAATCATCATCATAATATCCTTTAACCTATTATGCATAATTGTTCGATATCGGATATCGATTCCAGGACCAATGTTTTGAATGAATAGAACGAAAGAATGAAGGATGATAAAGGAAACAGAATTTAATAAAATGAAAGATAAAATAACTTTGAGTTAATTATGTATATGTACAGGATACGTTAGTTCATTGGTAGAGCGTTTACCTTTGATAAACAAACTGTCTTTCTTGCTTTGATTTCACAAAGTATGTACGAAAATGAATTTGAATGTTTCAGGGACATGGTATTTAAATAGTTCAGAGCTAGAGTACTCGTCTATGCTATTAGAGATCTGTATTTTTATTATTATTATTATTATTATTTTATTAGAGGATTCGTAATCATGAGAAAAGTTTCTCGTTTCATTTGAATTGTGGAAAGCTTTTCAGTGTTGTTACACATGGAAACTTGTATCGACTCAAAGCAGGGATTTCGTGTTATTAATCAGTTAAAAATCTTTTGTTGTACGATTTCTGTCGCCTATGCTATTAGAGACCTGTAAATGTATTTTCTTCTTATATTATTCGAGGATTCCTAATCATGAGGAAAGCAGTTTCTCGTTTCATTTGAATTGTGAAAAGCTTTTCAGCTTGCTTAGATTATATATTGTAAAGAGAGATGCTTGTTCCTTGCCTCTAAGTTTATGAAAACAAACTGTCTTCTTTAGTTTGAATTCACAAAGCATATATGTGTAAGGGACATGTCAGATCATTGGTAGAGCGTTCACCTTTGTTCCTTCTCTCTTTAAGTTCATAAAAAAATGTCTTCCTTATTTCCAGTTCATAATGTATATATGAAAATGAATTTAAAAATTTGAAGGCATGTTAGTTCAGTGGAAGAGTGATCAACTTTTCCAATATAAAACTGTAATTCTCTTCTCTTTCTACTCGAAGAGTCCAAATAAAAAAAAAAAGTTTTCCGTATATTTTATAATTATCTTTTCAGTTTTATAACTAAACCCACCAAACTAATACTCGAATAGAAGTGGTAATGCAATATACAAGCATATTACTTATTTGACTTGAGAAAGGTCTACGACTCGATTATGAGGGAAATTTTGTATAACAGTCTTACAGAATTTGAGGTACCAAAAAAGTTAATTAGACTAACTAAGATATGTTTAAATGAATCTCAAAGTAATAAAGTTTTGTTCACGAAATTTCACTATGAGAATGGCCTGAAACAAGGAGATGAGTTGACGTCCTTATTATACAATTTTGATTTGGAGTACACTATAAAGAAAATCGATTACAGCAATTACGCTTCAAAGCTGATTAGTATTTACTAGAATGCAGAAATCTTAATTAACGCTTGCAAGGATATGTGTTTAAAAGTAAATACAGAGGAAACTAAATACGTGGAAATTAGTTGGGATTGTAGTAATACTGTATTTTATGAATACGTTTAGGTAAGGTCAGTATTTCTTTCTTTCTTTCAAGTGTATGTTATGTTTGTTAGTCAGCATTATTTCTTACTACGAGAACGACACGTTCGCTTCTCGTCTTTTTTTATTATTGCCCTTATGATGACCAAGTACTGGAAGTTAGTTTGTTCATGTGTCTAGATATTTACAAGTAATAAGTATACTAATATTAACGACGTATAGAACTAAAAGATTCGTGTTTGATCACGATGGGGTGAGGGCACAATAAGCTGTAGGCTCAACCTTGGGGATTCAGGGTTCGACTGCCAATGGCTCACTCGAACGAAAAATGTTAAAAGCCTTTCTATTCAGGATGTCTGAACGGTACCGAACATTCATATTTTGGGGTGCGTTACATTCCCTGTATCAAAGTGGTCGAATTCAAAGTATTGATGTTTCTTTCTCCTATCATCATCTACTCAGAAATTGTTTCGAATATTAACTCTTCAAATCTAGTTAGTACCACCTTTGTTTGCTATCTACGTGCTTCAAACAATTTGATGCCACATAATTCGTGTCTACTTAGGTTATGACAAAAATTTCCGTGCAATTAGCATTTATTCTTCCTTGTTTTCATGAACTAATTAATTTAGTTTGGTAGTGGCATTTAGGTCTAGATAGGTATCAATGGATAGGGTTCAAACCTCCCCCAGGACCCACTTTATGTTCACAGCAAATGGTTGGGCATGTGTCGAACTAAAACTCTTTTCGACTCGAGTCAAAGGTAATTTTCTCGAGTCGAGTTCCGAACCGAGTCTCTTTTTTTTCGAGTTTGATAAAAGGCTCGCTCCTTCAGTTCTGTTTAATCCGTTTTAAGTTCAAGTAACAATACTGGCTCCAATCCAACAAATGTGGATGGACGACCTTCACGAAATTCATCACTGCGACTGGAATTCCACTCGAGTTTCGAGTGTAATAAAAGGTAATTTTCTTGAGTCGAGTTCGCTTTTGAGCACCAAGACGAGTAATAATTGATCTACAACTTAATGTACGACTCAAACTAGATGAGGGGCAAGGCGTGTCAATAATAGAGCATGCTTAGGGTCCCTCGTTCGATCTTGAGCGAATAGATTTGTGGTGAAGAACGTCGTATCCATGAGTTTTCTTGGAGTACTCTCTGTTCACATAGCCATTCCAACGTCATTCACTTACCTTAAACATTTATCTCCCTTACCCTAAAGGGCATAGTCGTGGGACGTTAAACTGAAAGATTTCATTTTATTTTCGAATCAGATAAGCTCCCATTAAGAATTATACTTCTATCTCTCATATCAAAGATACGACTGCTAACTATATATGGTCAGGAGAGGATCTCATACGTAAATAAAATTAGGTTAAGTATCCCAAGTAAACGCTAAAAGAAAAGTTTTTACGATTAATCTATTTGCTTTAATCATCACCTGTATTTGGAACGACGAGAACACCCACGAACACGATGTTGGTTCGCCATAAAGTTCACTTGTAGTGAGCTGGGATCGAACCAAGGACCTCATGCTCTTCCACTGTTAATAAGAAGCGAGATAAAACTAAGGGATCTAACAAGGAGTGCCTTTCGAATTCACAATTTAATGAGTGTTTCAGTTGGTCTCGAGAATCTATACAAAAGCTAGAAATAATATCTGTAACATTTAGCTCTTTTGTGATAATAAGTTCATAGAAACAAACTGTCTTCTTTATTTCCAGTTCATAATGTATACATGAGAATGAATTTAAAGAATTGAAGGCATGTTAGTTAAGGACCTAACTTTTCCCATATAAAATGTAATTCCCTTCTCTTCTCTTTTTATTCGCGGATTCGAAATCAGGAGAAAGGAAGTTTCTAGTCTCGTTTAATAGTTTAATAAGTCTCGCCTCGTTATTACTATTATTATTATTATTATTATTATTATTATTATTATTATTATTATTATTATTATTATTATTATTATTATTATTATTATTATTATTATTATTATAACAACACCGTGTATAACCATAATTTATTAAAATGTGAAAATTCCAACGCTAATCATAAGAACAGAAACACGACTAAATTCTAGAATGTTATTAGCGTTGAACTAGAAAAAAAGTGTGCAACGATGAAGACGAAATCTTTCAGTTTAACGTCCCACGATTGTATTCTTTAGGCTAAGGTGGAGGGATGATTAAGGTAAGTGAATAATGATGAAAAATGTTTGAAATGATATAGTGGGAGGAAGTGAAAGTATCCCGAGAATATCAACGGACATGATGTTGTCCACCACAAACTTACTTGCTCTGCAATCAAACTGGGAACCCCATGCATCAAAGGTAAACGTTGTACCACTGAGCTAGCTACTACAATAACGTACGAAAAGGAGCGTGATCGAAGAGAGGAGAAACTCTAAAATCTATACAAAAGTCCACATTGACACCCAAGAAGGAAAACGGAAGAACCCCCAAGGAAACTCCCGCATACACGATGTTTGTACACCACAAAGTTCACTTGGCGAGAGCTGGGATTGAGCCCGAGACACTACACATTTGAGGCTGTCTCGTTATATAAAATTTATTTTCGTATCACGTTGGACATGATAATAGGAGTTTCCTTGGAGGATTGTTTTCATTTACTCATGCCACTAGTAAAACAAAGCTCAATTACTTCTCATTCCTATTCTTCGTTGGTGTGGTGAGAAAGTGTGTTCAGGGTCCGAACCCATTTCATGCAGTCCGCGTTTGACTCTCGGTACGAATATGATCTCTCTCTCTCTCTCTCTACAAGGTCATACCTTTGCCAAAAACAAAAAGGGGGGGGTGTTCAGTCACATTTGTAAATAAAATATAATGATGTATTTACAAACGTCTCATCATCTTGGTCCCGGTCTCACGAAGCACTCTCATATCAGAGAAAGCCAACTTACGAGATTTCACATGCGTGAAAAGAATTTCAAGCTTACTACCTATACAGGACACACTCTCAATACACTCTGTACATTCTTGAAGAGGTGTCCTTACGAAGCATGAGTTCGCGAATTACGAAATAACTTACAACTTTCCTACAGATGTATGATTTTATGAGATAGGGTTCAATTTACTATGGAAGCTCACATGTTTTTTAGTGAGAAACTTGTTTTTAGTACAGTCTCGTTACCTTCGACGATTTTATTTTGTTCACGCGTTTCTGTGAATGTCGTATTTTGATGAGCACCTTTTGATTTCGTTTACGTTTTAACACTGATTCATTTACTTGTTCTCACACATTACCTGATTAATGTATCTATATACTACCTTTCAGCGAACACTGCAATTTAATGTCACTCTGAAATATTAGCTTTCTTTAAAAATTGTCTCAGATGATTCTATCACTGCACGTAAGCCGAAGCTGTATCTAAGCGATAACTTAATTTTCCATTCTCACGACGTTTCTTCTTACCTTTTTTTCTCTTCGATTCAGCGCATCTCACAACAAAATCAAACTTGACATACATTTCAAAGGGAACCAAATAGCAATCACATTTGTTTATTCTCCGTTTAACTATTATTTTATTCAAGTACATTCAGTTGGCTACCCTAAAATGATATGTTATTTCATAGCATCTTAAAGAAACTCAAACATGATATGCAATCAACCTTCACCTGATTTTCTTTCTCTTCACACTGAATTGCAGCATTATGTATGTGTGTGTATGTGTGGACTTGTAATATTATGAAGAATGCATTGTAGTGTAGACCATTATCACTTGTTGAAACACAGTCCTTCCTCTTCTAGTGGTTAGCATGTGTGCCTTACGAACACGGTCCTAGGTTCGATTACCGCTGAAAATTTGATGTTCTAGTGGTTAGCGCGTGTGTCATACACACATACAGTCCTAAGCTCGATTCCCGATTTCTTCTTTTTACGTTTGAATACCACTTTGTTCGATTATACACACACATACGCACACTCATCCACTAATACAAAGAGAAGAGTATAGAATTAGATTTTTTGTAGTAGCAAATGTGAACACACTACAACTGAGGAAATGAAACGAAACGAGACTTATCAAACTATTAAACGAGTTGAGTTGAGTTGATTTTGAGTTTATCGTCCCGTTCAGCAGCGAGGCTATATGAGACGTGGACCTACTGATTAACGTGGAATCCGAACCACATGAGCTCCCGCCGGGAATCGAACCCGGGTTTCCCGCGCCAAAGACGCGTATGCTAACCGCTTAGCCACGGAGGAGCTCCAACTATTAAACGAAATGAGAAACTTCTTTTTTGGAATTGATTAAGTTGATTTTAGTCCTAACACTTCGCAACACGTCTATGCCTACATACACCTAGTAACAACCGTCTAGTAACAGTCACCCAAGGTCAAGGTCAAATTAGCCGAAGTAAATTTCTCCTACTACTGTTCCAGTTACTGTGATATGGTTTATTTGTCACAGTTCATGACCTTCCATTTTGTTGTGATCCAAGACAAGTTTCACTTCCGTAAGGTTTTCTTCACGATTACGAATAAGGCCATTGTCTAACAATACTGAAGCCTACACAGTCCTCTCCGTAACTCTCCATAACAGTCATTCTCGAGTATGTCAATGAGACATGCCTTCACCCTCACCTGCATAGTGTTGTTACATGCCAGCATCTCTCTTCCTATAGCTTTTGAACTCCAACGGTAGTCTTTTTGAAACCTGCAACGTGCCAAGAGAAAATTTACGTTAATACAACAAAATAAAATGGTGCTCGTAATCAGATATTTGTTTAGATCCTAGAAAACACATAGCCGACATTAGTTTTTAACATAGTCTTGCAATATCGACATTTAGTAACATGATTGCTTACATGCAATATGATTGCTCACATGTTACTTTGTGACTTTCGACATGCCACAAATACCTGCCAAGTTTCTGGAACATTTACTGTTAGCAAACCTTTCGATCATTGTAATTATTTAATCCCCTGTTCTTCTTGTTTCCTCATTTTCATAACATAAGAAACAACTAACGGCGCACTCATAATATAATAAAATCAGCTTTACTAGAGTGTAAAGAATCTGCAGCGTTATAAAGTATGGCAACACAAGATATTGCTAATGGTTCACGTATTTCATTTTATAAATTATTTCAGTTACATGTTGATGTCCCTGATAGAAGCTATCATAAATACATATGACGTCGGAGGTCCATACATTTTCATTTCTCACGGATGAATTTACAGATTTCGTGGACGACCTTTTACATTTGACTGATATCATTCATAACTAAAAGCTAAAACCAGTAAACATTTCAAAAATGGCCTGAAAATAGGAGAAATACCAAATTTGGTACTAAATTATATTACTGTAAATTACTGTTAATCTCGTTACTGTATTAGTACTTGCAAATTACAGTTAATCCCGTTATTATTCAGGGATGCACGGTGGCTCAGTGGTAGAGCGCTTACCTCTGGTGCGTGGGGTCTTTGGTTTGATCCCGGCCAAATAAGCTTGTGTTGGACAGTATCTTCTCCGTAAGTTTTCTTGGGGTACGCGCGTTTCCTACCGCATTATCATTCCACCAAATTTTACATCATCATGCACCTGCAGTAATCATCCGCTTCCCGTAACCTACAAGGCATAATAGTAGAACGTTAGACTGAAATATATTTTTTTAGTGTTCTTATTCACAGATCATTCAGCAGGTGTTCGAAGAAACTTTGAAACAAAACATAATAAGAATAATAATAATAATATAATAATAATAATAATAATAATAATAATAATAATAATAATAATAATAATAATAATAATAAATTGACGCAAAACAGCTCTCAGCGCGTTGTTAATTGGTTGTTGATGTATTATTATTATTATTATTATTATTATTATTATTATTATTATTATTATTATTATTATTATTATTATTATTATTATTATTATTATTATTATTATGTTGTTGTTGTTGTTGTTGTTGTTGTTGTTGTTCATAATCCACGTCCGTACAACAGCATATTTGTGTAATGTCTTTCAAAACAATGTTACTAAGATTCTTTTGCTTTAAATACCTTTACTTCATAGCCGGGAGAATATGAATCTTCCAGCTAAGACATTTGACCCCTGTAATCAAATTATCGCGCTAGCGATCTGGTTCAGAGGTCATTAATATTGAACTTTCAGCCAACTATAAATATATTTCTTATCCTAGTTACAAAAGAAAAATTCTAGTACTTCTAGTTCAGTGTAGTCAAAATTGCTCAATCCTATCTCGAGAACAATGCATCATGGCATGTAACTTCATCTTATCACGAACTTCAAGGATCTTCCACTCGTATATTAGAGATGCTATTAAGCTACTTTGTAGCTACCGCTTGCTTTTTTTTCCTTTCTGACTTTCTTTGTACGTACTTTTTTTTACTTCTTTAAACTTTTTATGTGAACTGTCTGTGTTCAACTAGTTTTCTCTCCACAGACATTTCGTCGTTATACTTATTCAGTGCATTGCTCCTTTCGTTGGTTTGAAATTTTAAAATTTCTTTTCAGTACCGTTGCTTGAGATTCCGGCCTATATCCTAAAATAGCATCCAAACAATATGTGCTTCCACTGAAAATTGAATACGGCTTTCTTCCATCCAAACCAGGAGAAAGTTACACACAACATGAGAAGTGTTCAGGTCAATCCGAGACTTTCTTTCAGAATTAAAATTGAATGTCAGGCTAGAGGTAGAGCATGATATAGGAACTGGCAAGCGTCTCATATTACTGGTAGGCATCACTCATTTTGCGTGCCAGTCCAGAGAGAATTATTCAAGATGGCAGGCAACAATGAACGTTTATACGGAACAGCATATGAGGATAAAATGTTCAGTGGAAAGGAACACAAAACCCGTTTAAATTTACAGAAAACTTTAGTCATAATAAGACGATGAGCCACTCAACGACAATAAGACAACTTAATCGTGCAAGCGGTTCAAAGGTAGCCGTACATCTGTTATGATCCCGGTCATTGTAGATTCTTGCTCACAGAAGTCCTTTTTGGGAAAATTCAGGACGCTGAACAACGTTTCATTGACACTTATCTCATTGCTTGTCGTGGAATTGCAAAAGTGTGTAATCTTTATGATTGGATTTGAGGTTAGCGTCCTTTTCAACAGCGAGGCCACATGAAACGTGAAGTACAGCTTAACGTGGGATCCGAACCACATGAACTTCCACCAGGAATCGAACCTGGATCTTCTGCGGCAAAGTAGCATACGTTAACCATATAGCCACGAGAAGGTGTGCAATATTTCGTTACGGGCAGTAAATTAAATTCACAACCATTTGCTGTTCCAAAAAATGAGTCCACGTTTGGTTCCAAAACAGGTTTTCGAGTTCGACCAGCATAGAAGAGTTGACGTAGGCACTAAACTCACGGTCTGCCAAATGGTTTCCATCTATTTGCAACCTCAAAAAGAATTCTTCGGAGGTGAGTAATTTCTACAGTGATGACTAAATGAAGCAGATTGTCCTATACTAGACTGGTTCGGAGGTGGGGTGCTGACTGCCACGGGTGCTGACTGCCACAGCCAATTATTCGTGCTGATTGCCACGACTGGCGCTGATTGCCAATAGCAAGGTGCTGACTGCCACGATGGCGTGCTGACTGCCACGAGCCTGAGAGAAAGTTGCTAGACGTAACAATACCGGACGCCAAGAAGCATGAAAGAAACTAGATAATCCTTAGGATCGTGTTGTTCAGACCAACACCTAACAAAGGTAAACAGGTCTCTGTATGTACACTCATGTCCAAAATTATTGTCACATGATTATAAATATGTTGTTCTAGTAATATAATTTGATAACGAATTCGCCCGGTATTTCTTATAATGTTAGTATGTGTATAATCGGCAAAGACAAGTATGTGATTAATTTCATGTCAAAAGAGCAGTAAATGACAACAATAAAACGAAAATAAAATTTTCTTGTCCATTTAGTTACATTTTATTTTACTCATTATGATTTTCGTATCTATAATTCTTTTCCTATGAAATTTATCGCAAATATAAATTTCCTGATTATCCACATAATATAAGTATTAAAAGTACTCTGCAAAATTATCAAATTATATTCTTACAAGAAGACAGTTATAGATATGCGACAATAATTTTGGACATGAGTGTACTTTCAGTTTTGTCAGGGAGTGGTGCGTACAAAATTGGTACGATTTATGTATTCTCACTTGAACTCCCTATGTCAGCATGAACTGTGTACAGCTGGGAAAATTGTTTCGAGCAGCTCTTGAAAGTTCCATCAAAAAAGCACTGCTGGCTGTACCTCACAAGGGAAGTTCAGGAGAAAGCACTCGTCTGCAGAGAAACTAAGCATGCCATTTGAAGTCCCAATTCATGCTGAGTATAACAAGCTAATAAAATTCCTGTACGGTTGAGAACGGTTCGAGATATTCAACTTGGAAGTTTATATGAGAAAATGAGGATATACGCATTATACGCGCTAATTACAATATAATTAGTAACGAATATTGACATACGAATTGAAAGCTATCGGAAGTAACAGAAAAAAAGTGTTTCGCAATAATTAAGGGGTTTGTTAGATACAATTAGTCATTACATTGTTCACAATAATCATAGGTTGGAGATGAAAATTGATCACTGTTGTTCTTTTGTTTTATGAAGAAATGACGCAGGCAAAATACTCCCTTGCACCATGAATATTTTATATGTGCAATTGTGTTGCATCCGTCAAGAGAACAGTTCGCAGAACCAAAGCAAAAAGCAAATTCGACAAGTGATTCAAAAGTTATAGGCCTATAATTTGTTCGTAACCTGCCTTGCAGAACGCAAACTGAAACAATCCAATGTATCGCGGTGATCGGAAGTGATTCGTATAGACACGAACTTTGATTGTTTCGTTGGTACATTATAACGTCCAGATGAAGAAGATTCATACTATGTACAAATCTCCTGCCATATTCTTTGATTGATCGGAATCAAAACACATCAAATGGTTGCACAAATCGTGTGCAATTCTTTGGTATCTTCTCAACCATTAGGTCTTTGCCATCCGTCATGCAACTTGTAATGGACAATTTGTCTGTGAATGGACCCCAGTAATCAACCAATAGCAAGTTCAAACCATCAGGCTTCGCCATGGGTGAGAATACTTAACGCATTGAAACGTGCATCCACTCATTTTCTCATATAAATTTTCAAGCTGAATATCTCGAACAGTTCTCAACGTACAGGAGTATTATTACCTGTTGTAATCAGCATGAATTGGTCCTTCAAATGACATGCTTATTTCTCTGCAGGCGAGTGCTTCTCCCAAACTTCCCTAGTCAGCTGGCTTCAGACCATCATATCCATTAAATAATACAATAAAACAATTAATATAAACAATGAAATGTGCAAATTGTACATATAACAGAAAAAAACAATCCCTTTATAAACATCCAAGTGTATGTCGTTCCACTTAGTGAGCAACTTTGTAACTTATAGGATGCCACATAGATTTTCTGTGATGATTACTAAATTAATTAATAATCATAAATTTAGTATGAGGGATAATTCCTCTCTTTCCAAATACAGTTTCTTCCAGGCTCGTGGCAGTCAGCACGCCGTCGTGGCAGTCAGCACCTTCATATTTGCAATCAGCGACAGTCGTGGCAGTCAGCACCAATAATTGGCTGTGGCAGTCAGCACCCGTGGCAGTCAGCACCTATCCGGTTCGGAAATACTGGCAAATTGCAGTAGAGGGCTATGAGGCAGTATAAATTAATTTCCCACCTCTTGAGATTTTTTCTTCTAGGTTTTACAAAAGTATGTCCCGGATTGGCTTAAACGCTCCTCACATATATTATACTGTTCTTGTAGTTGAACTTCCATAAAATTTACATTTTACTACGAATATTAATCCAATGCATTTGTTAAATATAATATGTAGAAATGCTACATTTATAAACAGAGTTAAGAACCCTAAAATCTAATTCTATAAAATGCTAAATAAATTATTACATACTCATACATATACACAGGCAAGCACATATTGATGTGTTTAATTTAACGAGAAAAAAAAACAGGTTCGTGGTAACAGTTTGAATGTTGCGAGGAACAGTTCAGTCTGCTTACGTTAATTTTGTTATTGAATGCATTTTTTTCTAATATATGTGTTTATATTTAAGCTATACTTTTGTTATGATTGGTAATATTATATTATGGTCATGGTGCTTACCAACACAAAAAAATAATGTTGTATATTGTGGTATATTAATTAAAGTTATTGTTAAATTCATCAACAAAAATCAGGCAAGTTTGTATTTGACATATGATTATATAAAGTAGGGTGGGTGCACCACGTATGGAATACGTGCGTAATGCGAATTGCTGTACGTTGCCACCATGTGAAATTATTGTGAACGTAAAAATACCGGTATGGTTTATTTCTGTCTACGTATTATTAGTATTGCACACTTTTTTCTTTTAAAAAAAAGACTGTCTTCCAGAGACTAAGTGAAAACAATGAACCTAGATCATTGTGTCACTTGAGTTTGCTTATAAGGGATATATACTTTCCCTTTATCCTGGTATGGAATAGCATGTGTATACTTTAAGAGAAATAGACCATCTGGGCATTCCTGCCAAGTAAATATACAAGTGTCAAATAAGACTTGTCATCTTGTCATGTTATTAATGAAATATTATTGGCATAATATAAACAAATATCCTTAGTCGTTTTTGCGAAATCGTCCAAAAGAAAACACCCCCAAGAATAAACTACCTTTCGGACATATTTTCAGCACAAGTGAGTTACTATCCCGTGAAGTTCTATCAATTGTCGGTTTGTGATTAGTCGTTCTGCCATTATTATGAAGGACAAAATCTAGTGTGAAAATCGGATTTCAATTCTATTCAGGATTAAATCTGAAGTGTACTCATACCAGGGTTTTAAGTTGCGATCACGCTTTTATAAAATAAACGTTGTAGTCATGAGGCTACAGTGTCCAATTTTCGGTTTACTTGCAGCTAGCATAGAAACTATGAATTTCGAATTACATTGAGTCGATTCAAAGTTGAGAGTAATAGGACAGTAACAGAGCTAATGAGGTATAAACTGACCCAATTTCCGTGTGTAAGCACTCATTAGATTAGTATGCACGTAGGTGGATCAACGAGTAAGCTTACGAGAACTTACACTAGTGTAGTGTGTAATGTGTTTCTATTATCTAAAGTGCACACCAAAATCACATTTCCCACTAATCTAGTGGCTACTGCTGGCGCCTCGTATGCGGTCATGTGTTCGATTTTCGTTGGAGATAACGTGCTGAAACAAAAAAAAAGTAAATTTTCCTATTTTGTATTTTGTTTCGTTCTTTCTACGATTCATTCAGAATATCTGGAAGTTGGTCATATCCAATAGGTGAAAGTATGCTCCGAGCAGCAAGTAGTGCAACACACCGGCGCCCCTGGACGAAGGGGTCCCGGCCCGACTAGCAACCATTGTTTGAGCTCATCTAAATTACTCGTTCAGTCATTTAGTGTGATGTTTTTGACATTTTAAAGTTGCATATTACTACTTGATTCGATCCCTCCCCCATTACTAACATACAAGAAATGTTTAAAAAGTAATATATATATATATATATATATATATATATATATATATATATATATATATATATATATATTAAAACAACTGACACAGCTCGCATTACATTGTGCAATACGCAATATCTTACAGGCAGCCAGCTTAGGCTTGAGCCTTTGATGCAGAATAGCAAAGGAATCACTGAAACAAAGGGGAAGCTGATCATCACTATATCATAATAAATTTTCAGTATAAATATCACACTTCATGAATAATCGTCATTATTGATGATCTAGTAGGCTGACTTGTTTTGTTTTAATGATCTTACCCATTCGTGGATTTCAGGAAAGAGCTAGAGGCCCCAACGAAACAGTGCATCACGGAATGAATCGGGAAACAACATATATAAATTGACTCAAGGGAATCTGCTGTTATGGCTTCTGACAAGATAAAGTTTCAACTGTTATTCTTGAAAATAACTCTGTGATTGAGGAGGTGAAAATTTCCTCTTACACTTTGGACAATTCGCTGATTGAAAAACAAAAATGCATTTTGGCGCCAGTGCCCCGAAGGGATTTATTACTGCGCTGAGCATGATATGCAATAATCGAAATGGGACTTATATTTCGGTGTGATATACTCCGACATTTCTTATTTTTATTTAATTTTTACATCGGCACCTTTCTTTATGAAATTGCACGTGTAAAGTTTTTAATTGCACGGTACACCTGGAAATTATATGTAAAACATATACGCTACAAGTGTTTGACATTTCTCATTTGGAGCACTCGTTGTATAGGGAAATGGTAATCTTAAAGAAATGAAAATAAAGAGAATACCGTTTCTCCTAATTCGAGCACCTTTATTTGTTTGAAAGTATTTTTGTAGTAAAGAGATTATCAAAATTGCCAATTATGGTTGAGTTTTGAAACAATTTTATTATTTCAGAACCGAAACGAAATTTCGATTTTTATAAGATATTTGATTTCAAAGAACGAAAATTGGTTTCAGTTTTCAAAACCGAAAAATTGATATCCAGTTTTTGAAAGCGAAAACTAGTTTCGTTTTTCGTAACTGAAATTCAATTTAGATTTTTGAAACCGAAAATCAACTTTCAGATATTCTATTTTCCAAGAAAACGAAAATGTGAAATGTGAACAGCACTAATAATAATATAACAGTGCTTCAATAATAATAATATTACACAAAATAATGTTGTAAATGAAAATGAAATGAAATCGTTGAGTTTTACGTCCCCTAGTTTTGCCGGCTAGGCTAAACGAGACGGCGATGATGAGAAATTAATGAAATTGTGAAATGAATAAACTGCGAGGAAACGGGAGAACTCCGAGGAAACCCACGAACAAGATGTTTGTCCAACCACAAAGTTCACTCGGCACAAGCTGGGAACAAACCAGGGACCCCATGTACTAGAGGTGAACACTCTACCACTGTGCCACCGTGGCCCCAAAGGAATGTCGTGTGCGAATTAAATATCTTCATGTGTACCAATATTTTGCAATGAATCAGTAGATTTATGATTTATTTGGCATTCAACGTTACTATGTACTTAGTATTTTTTTTAATTATTTATTTAGACCTCAGCTGTAGCATCTTGTTGATTGTATGATGAGTACCTTATTTCCGTTCTTTTCTTTTTGCGCACCAGCAAAGCATGAGATCCTATCGGCTCTAATTATTCATTATATTCGTTTTGAGTTAATAAATCCCATCAAGATATTTCATCAATTAAATATGAAATCTCCCGTGGATTTCATTTTCATGAAGGCTGCATTCTAGTTCCTTGTTCTTTGTTCTTGATCCTAATCCAAAATATTGGAACTCTGATGGACGTTGCTTTGTTCATTAACCTTAGGTAGAGCAGCCATTTTCACGAAGGAAAGACTGCTTTATTTTGATGGAGAAGACAGAGAAAGCCGTTCATCCTCGTGGCAACACAGAGAATGAAAAAGTAGGATCGGATTAGGGTGTACTGACTCAATTGAAGCATTACTAGTTTCAGCATGCAAAAGTTTGATACTTGATGTCCTTTAGATATTGAGGAACAGTTAACATGTAATATTTTCCTTTTTTAAATATTTTTGTAGTATTTACCACTATTGCTCATTAAAAATACATCAAGAATGAGTCTTCTGATTAATTCGTATTTGTAGGATGTGTAGTGGATGGAAGATAACTAAAATTATAATGTGTTCAAATTTCAGCGCATCACGTGTAATGTCCAATGTGAAGTGCAGATTAATGCATATAGTATTTTTCATGTCAATAGTAAAAAAAAAAAAAAAAAAAAAAAAAAAAAAAAAAAAAAAAACTTAGTATCTGTATATCAAAATGTAAATGTAGGGCAATTTTCCTTTTGCTATTTAAAATTTCTTATTATTGGTTTAACATTTAAATAGACTGAACGCCTGACTTCAGATGACTCTATTTATCCAGAGGATAAATAATAGCAATATCTTTTTATACGCGTTTATTCCTCGTTTAACTATATAAATCACCACACCTTGGACAAATGGTACGTGGAGCTAATATACATGTGAAAAGATCTTGATCTACATTTCGAAACTTATTAAAACGATAAATAGGGATAATGCTGTAGCCGAATGACTAAAACTCTATAATTTACCTAAAAACAACCGAGATTTAAAAGAGTTAATAAGGGTATAAGAAATTGATAGTCAGTATGACAAGTTGGCAGACTGCTTCACTGTCGCCACAGATTCTATGCAGACTACTGTTTCAGAACATACGTTCTTTCTAGCATGTTGATGTTAGAAAAAAAAATGCTTACAAAGGGGTACACTTTTACACCTTTCTCAACTATTCGATAGCTTCTCCTCCAGGGGTGTCTCTTTTAACGGTCAAACTTGGCGAGCCTACTTTTGTAACCACGAACGGCGCTATGTTCAAAATTGTTACTAGCTAGCTCTTACTTGTATTTATGAAATTTGAACTACAATCATCTGAATTCAAGATTATCAATGGGGAAACCTCGAATATCTGTAAAAAATTGTTTTAATCACGGTTATCTTCGAACTTCCCTTCATCATTTCTTTATTCTTGTTTTAAAATAAAGAAAACTTTGGTTGTTTGAGAAACATGGCTGTATCCACTCACTCGAACAGCCTTGCAACTTTCTGCTGCTTGAAGAGAGTTGGACGATTGAAGGCTGTCAACTGTGTGTTCTTATCAGGGGTGTAGCCAAGGGGGGGCCCATCGGGGCCAGGCCCCCCCAAATGGCCAGCTTTTAAAACATCGTAGTAAAATTATCTCGTTTCATTCATTTAAAAGTAACAAAGTTTATTGACAGTTAATAATTTATTGTAAAATAGTATGGAGAAATATTGTTTTTCCATACCGATCGAAAAATAGTATAATATCTCTTCCTTATACCGATCGAAAAATAGGATATTTTTTTGTGACAGCAGATTACACAATTTACTGCGATTTCTAGTTGACAGTTTGAAGACAAACATTTTAATAAGGTACCACAAATACAGCCATAAAACAAAGGTACTAAACTGATTTGTAAGTTCAGTATATTTTTATATGCTTTAACAAGTGTTTTAATAGACATAGAGGATGGAAAATTTGGGGAGAAACAATGCTTTTATTCAATTTGGATTTCATTCGCTCTCTGTTTTATTTCTACTCAGTGTAATAAAATAATTATGTTTTCTTAGTCACGAACAATAAATAAATATTTTTGTCAGGAAACCGTAAAGAAATTAAGTGAAATTTCAAAGAAAATCAATCTTGTGTAGATAGGTTCTGTATACAAGGTCTTAAATTTAAATATAAAAGTAACCAATACAAGTTTTGTTGCTTTTTTTACCCACCACCTTCGAACATCGATATGTCACCTAACCTGGAAGATCAAAAATAGTCCCCATCAGCATCGACGACCTTTTGAAAACGTTCTGTAAGGCCATGCAATCCATCGCGGTAGAACTTGGTGGGCCGTGAAACGAAGAAAGTATCAGGTACAGTTTGGACTTTTACTAGGGGTTTGAACTGGCTTCCTCTAAGATGATTGTCCAAAGAATGGAACAGGTGATAATCGGACGGTGCAATACCCGGGGAATATACTGGTTGCAATATTGTTTCCCATCCAAGGCGAAAAATGGTGTCCTGAGTCATCCTAGCCAAGTGGGACTTCGCGTTGTCCCGTAAACGAGGACCGATTTGCAATTCAGAAGTGATTACTCCAGAGTTTTGAGTTTTTGTTAAGCACAGCTCAACTGCTGACACTACACAGTTGCAATGATACTCTGACCAGCTGGTAGCAGTTCCCGATGCACGATGCACCAAACACACAGAAGGACTTTCTTCTGGTACAGTGCTGGTTTCGGCTGTTTTGAAATCGGTTCATGGGATGTTATCCAATGATGACGGCACCGTGGAGCTTCGTATAAGACACACTTTTTATCACATGTCAACGCCCTGTCCTGAAATGGCTCCGAAACAGTAAATAAACACAGGCAACTGCCGCGTTGCCTTCTGGCCCGGAGTCAAAATATGAGAGACCCATCGACCCAACTAGTAATGCTTCACAAGTTGATGGGTGTGCTGCCGAATGGTTTCTCCACACACACACTGAATTGTAGTCCCAGTTCCTCTTTGTACATGTGTTGGTCTTCCGGCACGTGGTGTTTTCGCGTATTTCGTCATCGTCCGTAAACTTGTTAAACCATCGCTGTACTGTCCGCGTCGTCATGACACCATCACCAAAGGCCTAGCATATCTTCTGTCCCGCTACAGCGGCGTTTGACCTCCATTTGAACTCGTTCAGCATACATGCTCTTATGACGCTCTGTGGATGTCCCATGTTCCCTCTGTCTTCACGCAAGTTCACGGTGTGTCTGAATTGCCACAACCAGGTAGTATGCTGGATACACCCACACCAACAACTGACGTTCGCCTTATCTCCACTCGCATTCAACTCACGGTGTGAGGTCCAATTGAACACAGACCTCCACGAAAACTGACAGAACTCTCTTGGTTACCTTTATAGTTATGCACAAAAGTATAGCGTTTGGTCCCGGGCAGTAGTTCTTGATTAATCATAATAAAAACTAACTTGAATATAATTTATGGATAATAATAATAATAATAATAATAATAATAATAATAATAATAATAATAATAATAATAATAATAATAATAATAATAAGCTAAAATAGTGTTTTTAGTTTTCCAGAAGGAAACGAAAATTCTCCTTTCTTTCAGGTCTCAAAAACACTACTAGCAACACATTTTTTTTTGGCTTTGTACATTGTAGCTGCCCCCCCCTCAAATACGACTGCCCCCCCCTACACAAACCTGCTGGCTACACCCCTGGTTCTTATATATAAAAATTGCTTGTATAATAATCTAACTTTCTACATACAGTATGTGTGTTAGCTGTTATTTTCTTAATTGTACAGTTTTGCGCAATGTTTTCAAATTACTGTGTCTGTGTGTGAGCCCTCATGCACTCAGAAAAGCCGAAGGGTTGTTGTGATTCTACTGATGTAGCCACCGTGCAGAGAAGAGAGACAGAGTACAATGAACGGTGTGATTTGTAAATATAATTTTTGTGTTTATTATTTGCGACTTATATACAGGATGCCTCAAAAGTCCCCTGACATAGGGTAACTGTTATTATCAGAGTTACAACAAAATGTAAGAGGGGAAACCGTCTCAAAATATGATGTTTTCAACCTAAAGTGAAGGAATTTTTAAAATCTAACGAGCCGTTTCGGCTGTACATTCTTTATGTGCCCAATGTTAAATGAAAATGCAACGTTGTCATTTACCTGGACCCACAACATAACTGAATGAAGTTACTGTCTTTTATGCTAACGTGTCGATGGACAGCCCCCATTTCAAACAGTAAGTTAATTCACTTATGTTGTGAGTCGAGGTAAATGGCAACGTTGCATTTTAATTTAACATTGGGCGCATAAAGAGTGTACAGCCCAAACTGCTCGTCCGATTTTAAAATTCCTTCACTTTAGATTGAAAACATCATATTTGGAGATGGTTTTCTCTCTTACATTTTGTTATAACTTTGATAATAATAGTTACTCTATAATGGGGGACTTTTGAGACACCCTGATAGCAAAATATGGTGTATCTTTGTATATAGTTGGTTCAGTGTAAAATAATGCATACGAGGAATTATTTGGGCACAGACCTTGACATTTAGTGAAATTTAAAGTTGTGCGAGAGACCATTTAAGTATTTTACCCAGAGAGGGGAGTAACTACATTTAGTTTTTGTAGATGTCGATGTCGAAAGCGAGTGTCTTTCTTTACAAAAAAGCAAACAAACAAACAAATAAACAAAACAAGTAGAGAAAGAGGAGCAGGGGCTAGTTTTGTGAAGTCGAGAGCAGTAGAAGGTGCTCTATGTTAGTTGTGGGAAGGGCTATCTCCCTGTGAGCTATGCAGGAAAATAGCAGACTGTTGCTCTAATCGGAATGTTGGTATTCTACTATAAACAGTAACTTCGAAAAGTGTTGAATTCGCTTTTCGCTAGGTTTTATCCTAGCTGGACAAGGTTAGGTACTCGATGCACTCTACTGCATAGGCAGAACCATCGGAGTTAAAAGGTATTATACACAGTTAGTACCTTACAACAATTTTATTATTTTATCCCGTAAGTGGAGTTCCAATATTTAAGATAGGATCCGCTAAAATCCGCTAAAACTATTCTAGTGCCTACATAGGAGTGGTATCCGAGACATTATTGGATTCTATTGTGAGTGTGGATATAGTGCGCCACAGATAACAAGATAGACGGAAAATATGCGAACTAAAAACAGTGTTGCAAATTTATGAACTTTAGTAGTTCCTGTTGTTATAAGAATTATATTATGATATTAATACAGAAAGAAAATGTGTTGAATTTTCTTGTGTTCATGTTATTCCTTTCATTGTCGAGTCGTACTCGAGAAATATATCCTTCTCTTTGTCGGCTGTACAATGAGGAAATCTATATATAACTAGGAATGCAATGTATATACCCGATTGCAATGAAATGAGCTGAGCGAGCTTAAACTACGTAATCAGGAAGCGTTTTTCGGTGATTATTCCTCGATGGTACATCGGATTTTTTTTTTATTTCGACCTATGTTCTCACTCAGCACGACATACTCTATCAGCGTGCTAAGTTTGGTTGAGATCTGCCAAACGGTCTAGGAGGAAGCGTTTTTCGGTGATTATTCCTCGATGGTACATCGGATTTTTGATTTCGACCTATGTTCTCACTCAGCACGACATACTCTATCAGCGTGCTAAGTTTGGTTGAGATCGGCCAAACGGTCTAGGAGGAAGCGTTTTTCGGTGATTATTCCTCGATGGTACATCGGATTTTTTATTTCGACCTATGTTGTCACTCAGCACGACATACTCTATCAGCGTGCTAAGTTTGGTTGAGATCGCCCAAACGGTCTAGGAGGAGTTCGCGGACAACCAAACGGCTAACCCGAGTATAAGAGCTTCGCTTCGCTCAGCTCAATGAATATAAATACAATTGGTTATATGATTTTTTTTTAAGCTTGAGGTTAGCGTCCGTCCCAGCAGCAAGAGTATGTGGGATGTTGACCTACAGCTTAACTTGGGATCCGAACCACATGAGCTCCTGCCGTGATTCTAACCAGGGTCTCCCGCGCCACAGACGCGTACACTATCCACATAGATACGAGGGTGTTCTACAGTGAGTTATGAATTATACTGATTCCTAAACTTTTAAACCCTCTTAATCTATAGGTAACATTTTATTTTCAATTAGTATGCTTCAATAAGATCTGTTTTTTAGTTACAGAAGGAACTGAGCGAGCGTTATAGCAAGGGAAGGCAAGCGAGTATTATCAGGCAGCTTAACTTAGGATTGAAAACATAAGCTCCCTTAAGGAGTCAACCTATTAAAACAATGTGAAAAGACAATCATTTAACCACGATGGAGTATATTGCTTCTCTGGAATAGTTATTTAAGTAAGTGCACGAAATTACACAACAATTGAATGATTTTGCGAACAATAGGATTTTGTTAGGTCAAAATATAGACACTGTGTTTATAGTAATTTAAGATTTAAGTTGATTTGAATTTCGTGTTTCTGTGTAGCTACCTATCTTCCACTCTGTGTTTTATTGTTTTTGTAGGATAAAACGAAAGAATGTCCTACATCATAAAGGATTACCCACAATCTGCACTCACAACGAAAATAGGATTTTTCATTAAATAATATATATATACGAGCATATGAATCCTTATTTCAAAATAGAACTGTAATAATTATACGAGATTTTGTTCGTTCCTTCGAATTCCCTTTAGAAAACCTGCTTGGAAACATGATACTCGCAGGAATGCAAGGAAAACCCGAGATTTTAAAAGGGAAATGCTTATCGAACAAATGAAATGTAGGGTAGTAGCTACCTCGTGCCTAAGCGGTTATCGGCGGGAGCACATGCAGTTCGGATTTCTCATTAACCTGTAGGTCCGCGTCCCATATTGTCTCGCTGCTGAAAGAGACGCCCAACATCAAATAAAAAACAATCAATCAAAAATATAGGCTAGTGTTAGCGATCTTCTTTCTTAATGTGATGATGCCAGGTACAAATCCGAAGACTATTTATCCTGTCTGAGGTTCCTCCAGATGCTTTCCTCAAGTTCTATCAAGCGAATGAATGATATTTTTCAGTGCAGCCACTGGCCAGCTTCCTTCAACTTCGTCTTATATGGTTATAGATTGTTTCTGTTTTCATTACAAATTGGCGTCTCAGGCTATATCAGGAAGTTTCTTAGCGTTCAATACATGCTCAATATACACTATTTTAAAACATATGAAGTGTTCCGGGTGGTAATGGTGAACCCAACAAAGAGTTACTTTGGGAATGACGCACTTTAAACTTTCTTCACAATGAAGAACTCTACAAAAAGTTCTTCTTTTAATTAGTTATTATTATTATTATTATTATTATTATTATTATTATTATTATTATTATTATTATTATTATTATTATTATTATTATTATTGAAATTTCTGTTATGATTATTATACTTTGGGTAAATAAACAGTTGACCAGATGTTGAGTTTGTCCTTACTATTTGAAACGTTTCATACTGTATGTAGTAAATTTGTATGAAATTAAAATAGTTGTTGAAAATAATCTAGTGTCTTTTTTTCGATTCTTAAAGATTATTTGTAAATGCTATGTTTTCTTAAAAGACACGTAATGCTCCAAATATGTTCTGAAAATCAGAATAAACTTGCTTTATAATATTGTAGTACCTATCCTCATCACTTTGTCAACGTAGAGAAATGTTCTCAACTTTGCAACACTATTTTCACGCCTACAAGAAAGTGTCAACCAATAGAGGTTGCAAACACACTATCCACCCCCAACACGAATATCAACAGAGGAGAGTTGCCACATTTAACATTAAGATACCCAACACGGCACGGCTGCCGATGAAAGAAGAAACCATGTGCGTTGTGTTTTTCTCAGTTTCTCTTCGAAGTCCGTGGCGCTCAGATGACATGTTTACCTCAAATGTGTACGATTCATTTTGTCCTTCTCAACAAAGAAAGAGAGGGGAAAGAAATAACTCCGCAACTATACATTACTATGGTTATGTGAATATGTGTCGGTAAGATACAAGTGAACACGTAATTAAAATGCAATTATTATTATTATTATTATTATTATTATTATTATTATTATTATTATTATTATCATTACTAAATAAAGAAAACTAACCATGGCGAAAAATATACTTAATGTACAGAACATAATATTCGTTTCCCCTATCTCATTATCATTGCCTCCTAACGGTATAATAAGTATGTTGACATTTTTTGAAAATCCCGCCTTAAGTCCAGGCCTTTTGTATTATATCACATGCATTTTTCACTATAGACCCCTATTAATCGATATTAAAATAGCCCTTCCCTCTGGTCTAGTAGCTACCGCGTGTGGCTTTGTTGCACATAGTCCCGGTTTCGATTTCCAGTGAAAGCACAAAAGTACATGTAACTTTATAATTCACTTTCATCGATCATCCATTTCATTTAGCCTAAAGGACACAGTCGTGGGACATTTTTTTAAATAAAAATTGTCCACTTTTTTTTCTATTGCATGGTTTCTCAACCTTGGACTCGCTAGAATATGAGGGTTGAAAAAATGAAATTTTAAGTTTACTTCCTACGATCATGCCGGCTAGACTAAATGAGACGGTGATGATGAGAAATGAATTAAATGGCGGAATGAAGTAGGAAGAAACGGGAGAACCTCAAGGAAACGCATGCACACGATATTTGCACCACAAAGCTCACTTAGTTCGAACTGCGATCGAACCTATGACCCGATGCACCATAGGTGAACGCTGTACCACTTTTTCTTTTTTTTAAAGTCAACCGGGATATATATATATATATATATATATATATATATATATATATATATATATAACAGGGAATTAATTGTGATGCTCGCAGGCAAGAAGATGTGATAAAAAGGGTGTCGTGATATAAAATAAATAGATTGAGGAAGCCTAGTCTATTGCATCATTATATATTAAGTCTTTCGTAGTATTTTATCTTCCGTTTAAGGAAGTGCAAGAGAATTTACGTAAATCAATTATAACAATGGAACGGCAGAATGCATACCTAAACGAAAACGTGCCGGTATATAGGCCTAAAACGAGTAAAGAACGAGTTATAGATAGTAGATATTCTTAATGTACGGAGCAGGAAAAGAAGAACTAATTCGATGTTTACATAACACAAGAAGAACTATACCGACATTGTCTTAAAGATAAGACCTATGCGATCGGCTTAGATCTTCCAAAAAACTACGGTTTACTCTCAATGGAAGGAGGAAGTGACGAAAACATTTCTGAGGGCTACGTTTCGCACTTACACGGGGGAGAGTGCGACGAAGACCAATAAGCCATGGGAGATCTTAAGTTGACAAAACCAGAGCACCACACAATATGACGTCACTAAATGTGATAGTAAGTTGAGCAGTGTTTGCAACTGATTTGGTGTCAACTTATTTATTTTATACTAGAGTAACAGACCGGTAAAGAAAATATGTTTAAAAATGATTATCTGTTAATGAAGTAATATACTTAAAGAGATATTTGTATATTTGCATGAAAACATAGCATTTCCACATGTGATATTTGATGATGTTCTCCGCGAAAGATTTGTTAGCACAAAAAATGTGGAGATCCACAATATATAATTGACATAAAAATTAATGATAGGTCTACATCATATTAATATGTGACAGGCCCTTATCCATGGGGTCTTGGGGGCGGGCCCCTCTAAATTTTTACGGTACTGGTCCCCTAAAATTTTCATAGTACGCTTGCAAATGAACTATAACAGCGTTCAAAATTTCAAAGTCAGACGCACTCGCCAATCCAAAAATAATGGTCGCCAGCATCTCTCACGTACAAATTGAGATGTCCCCCCCCCCCAAACGGCCTTTGGTTTGACAAAGAAAGACTTCACATTCCGTATTTACACTTCACGACTTCACTTACAAAACAGAAAATGCGCTGCCCTGTGAGTTCAGACAGAAACCATTCCTACTGAACACTGGTCGCCAGCTCTAAATTTCTAGTCGCCAATTTCTAGTCGAAAATTTGTACGCTGAGCTATAATATGATGATTAACTATAATACGTTTTGATCGGGACTCCCTCTCAAACTTCTACCGGGCTTCCGCTAGATTTTTGGCTGGCTACCAGCCTAGTATGTGATAAGTGACAGGGCCGTATCTTGTGGAGGGAGAGGGCAAATGCTTCCACAAGGAAGCTCCCCGCCGTTCGAGGGGACACCAACATTTACGTCATTTTCTTACTCCGTATACGATACGAACACGAAATTATAAATGAAGCATCGAATATGTCCACTATATTACACAAACAAACAACACATAAAAGGTAAATAAAACAAAAATGAGTCGTGGGCCCATTTCAATAAAAAAGTTTCTATTAGGGGCCCTAGAAGTAATGTTTATTCGTATGGCTTTGATATTTGTCAATATTGCCCCCTTAATTCATTTGTCATGTATGGAACGAGATCAAAGGTGTAACTAACGACCCGGACCCATAAAGAGTAAGAGAAAGATGGAAAGAGGGAGCCCAAGATTAGAGAAACAACTTTTTTCTAGGAGCACCAAATACGCGTATTAACGCTTACCCCCCTCCCAAGAAAACAATCTAAGTTACGGCGCTGGATAAATGGATGCAGGTGTAGAATACATAAACATAAAAATAGTAATTTATGATTAAAATGAATGACTGCGTGTGAAAGAGGACTGTACTACTAATTTTTAAAAATTATATAACGTTTACTGTATGTAGAAAACGATGGTGCTGTCCTATTTTATGAGTTTGAATTTGCAAAATTTACGAAAGAAGTATGTAAAATATTTCTCGGGTTCTATAGGATTACGGGGGACCAAAACTACGTAAAAATACAATGTTTATAGGTGGAATGAGTTCATGTTGCGGAAAGATAATTGATATTGATATGTGAGTAAGTTGTGAACTGAGTAGACTGGAAATGCCGTGTGCTGAATGGAAAATTTTACAATTACTATTTGCTATTAATTAGAATGGACAAATATAACGTGCATTGCGGCGTTCTAACCCGACTTCGCTTGCTAGCGCTCGCTCGTCAATATTTATTTATTTATTTATTTATTGATACAAGTCATGGCCATTACCGGCATCTATGGCCTTAAGCACGTCAGGTTGGAGGGGCGAGCACACAATCACGGTACGGGGGAGAGATATAAGGAACGGATAAGGAAAGAAGCGGCCTGTGGCCTGTAAATTAGATACCATCCCGGTATTTACCTGGTGTGAATGAGGATATCCCAGGAAAAACCTCATTTAGGATAGCTAGCCTGAAAAAGCTGTTACACCTTTTTGACCGACTGACCCTGCCGGGAATCGAGCCCAGGACCAAAGGCGAGAGCATTAGCGACTACTCATGCTCAGAAATACTGTCTGAAACTCTTTAGTTAGTGGTATGTTTGGCTTTAGGTAGATTAACCTCAAAAACATTTAAGAAAACAGCAATGATTTTCAACAAAAAATGCTTTCTCCCAGTAATCCGACATATGGCTAGTTTTCAAAGCACATACTGAGAAAAAAAATGTAGGTAGCGTACTCAAAACGGTAGGTTACATGCATAATTCCTGTAGTTTTTGGACTTAACGTACAGCAAACGTATAACTGAAAATGCATGTTTTATAATACTTAACTTTCCGTATAAGTGTTCCATCTATACGTACTTTCCGTATGAAACAATATAGGCGGTCAGGATTTCACATACAAATCGACGCAGAATGTCCATAGTAGAATAGAATATAGCTGCAGAATGTAACATAGGTGATATAGGAAAACTGTTAGATGTCAGACATCCTGCAATGGCATGATGTAACATGTAAGGGCAGTGCGTATGTAGCATATGCTCCATACTGATTTCTGTAGTAAGCAAGAGGATTTTGTATATTTGTACAATATACCGCTGTCCGGAGAACGGATTTTTCTTAGTGTGCAGTTCATAAGCAAGGGTACCCATGTTGTGGTTTCCAAGGCGGGCAAGTATAAGCGACGTTTCAAATTTTGCTGTAAGTAATGTAAAAATTCTATTGGGTTTTCAGTATTCCCAAGTACAATTTCCTCTTAGGGGGCGAGCGCCTCACTTTGCCTCTCTTGATGGGAGCCCTTGTTTATAAGTAATGCAGTTATGTGGGTGCTGAACCTGTGGGTTCAGTATTTCTTGATAAATCCATTAAATGTTATGCGCGTAATCCACAACGCACACAGATATAGGCGGGAATTCATGTCACTTAAGGACCTCCTCATTTTAAGGCAGAAATAAATGCGAAAATTGTCGATAAGTTATTCGCTTATTTTGATTTTGCGAATTCGTACTATGTGCGACTTTGTCCATGCGGCGTCTAGGGTATGGTCGACGTCGATAAGCTAATAAAACGAAATACTTCAAAAGTTGAAACGGTGGGTGCGTAAACGTAAACCTCGTGTAGCTTAGGTATAGGCTGCATAATTACTTTATTACATCAATGTTAATGTGTATCCTTAAATTGGGATAGAGCAGTTTCCGCAGTTCAGATCAATAATACGTGGACAAATTCATATTAGTTTGAAACCCACATTTCTCTTTGAAAATAGTGTCATCACACCTTCTAGACTGTACATGTGTTGGCGCATGCCAGTGATCCACCAGGAACAGGTAAAATTCAGGAGCGCTACAAGAGATAATTGTTCAAAAATTACATTTTTTAAAAAAATTTATGGGTGCACACTTAGTAGTACAGTAGTAATAGTAGTAATGATAATATAGTAGTAGTAAGGCAGTAGTAGTAGAGTAGTAGTTTAGTAGTAGCCAGGCCCGCAACCAGAGGGGGGCAGGTCCCTCTAAACTTTTTGTGGCCCCTCCAGACTTCAGTACAAAATTTTATTATTAATACAAAAAACACAATTTAGATATTTATAAGATAATTTTAAAGACTTGGCCCCCCGTAACATATTCACGGTCCTCCCAAACCTTTGTAGCTGGTTTCGGCCCTGGTAGTAGCAATGATAATATAATAATAGGCTAGTAGCAGTAGTAGTAGTAGTATAGTAAGGCATTAATGGTAGTAGTTGAGTAGTAATAGTAATAATAGTATACTAGTAGTAGTAGAGTAGCAGTAGTTCGGGTTAGGTTAGGGTAGGTTCAGGCAGCGAAATAGTCATATTGCAAGTCCCTTGTACATTAGTTTGCAGCCCTGGAATAACGCCCGTATGGAGAGTTTCATAGAATTAAAGCAACACCTTATTGCTGTATCTATGTTCACAGATGACTTACATATTCTGCGCCTTCATAAATAAATTCCCTAAACATTTGTCTTTTGTTCTGAATTAACACCTTTTACCTGTAAATTATAATTTTAAAAATGTCCACGTATTTTTAATCCCGTTTCTGCCACTCCAAAACACTTACTAAACCTACAAGAGTTCATTTGGTGCTAAAATAAATTGATATATCATGAATGTCAGTACACTTATAAAATAGAACTTAACTGAGGAAACCTGAAATTTCAATCTTGATACACGTATCAGTGCACAGCACGAAATGAGATTTTTAAAAAAAATCCCGGCGTTCTTCCCGCCTTTGATGGGACAAGCCGCAATTATTTACGCATTATTCAGTGCAATGTTTGTGTATAATTTTGTTCGTTTGTTGAATGTAAAACGAAACTCACAACCGCTGTAACAACATAATGTGTTTTTTATTGTCCACCAGTACACGAACAAATTCCAGGTATGTCTTAAATTATAATCCACCTTGGCATATCATCTCAGCAGTAATACTGTATACAGAGCTGCCTTGCTTATGGATACACTGCGCATTAAGTGCTCCTGGGTAGTGACGACATTAAGTGACGTCATGTCCTGTTGCTGTGGTTATGTCAACTTAAGAACTCCCAATAAGCCATAGAGGACTAACCCTGCACATGTCAACGAACATCATGGAAGATTTGAACATTATTGTTTACACATATACATAATGTGATATCTGTCAGCTTATTTTATTATTATTATTATCTAACTCTCAATGCGATCACTTGCTATAAACTATCTAAATTTTATTCTTTGTGGATAGTGGAGTGTGAATAGTTAATGCGTACTTCAAGGTAAAGTGTCCAGTAATTATTCAATAAGCTTGTGTTTCATCATAAAATATATATATATATAATTTTTTTTTTTTTTTTGCTAACTTCCAAACACCGTGCACTTCACTGTACATTTTGACATAGTGACATTTTGAGTTAGTGACATATGGTGTCTGTTTAAAAGTAGATATGAGTATTTTATTTCTAAAGGAAAAAAAAAACATGTTTGTTATGTTTAGCTCCAGAAATAAAGATGACGAAAGCAAGTGTACTGACCACACGCAAAACAATTAAAATCCATCCTATTGACCATAGTTGTTTATGGACTATAATTAAAAAGAACTTAATTTAATTTTCAGCAGTAAAACAGTTCCTAGTTTTTGTTAATAGAAAACTCTAAAACAGTTTTTATGCTTGTAAAATTATACTACATCCTCTTCAGTTGATGATAAACGAAACGCAATAAGGCGCAGCAAAAATTCGAATCACACCTGAAATGGTAATCATATTTTCTTTTTGGCGTTGTCCTATCTAGTCAATAAAAAAGGAAAGCGCAGTGAAGAATTGAGCATCGATCGTTTGGCTGGAGTCATGTACGGATCCAATGAGCCACAGAGCAACATGCGGCAGAGCTTATATACTCTGTAAATGTGTGGCTAATAGCCGTAAGTTTCAAGTTGTGAAAGAACGTAGTCTCTCTCTTTTTTTTTTTTTTTTTTGTTAATTTTTAAGATATTTGTATACTGTGTTGTGTGATGCAAAGGGAAAAATTATGCATTCATTGTTTTTGTTAGGAATTTGGTCTTTTAAACTTGCAAAAGATTTCATTATGTCACGAAGTAATAGAGAAGTACGGATATTGATTTTTTTCTCATAGTAAGGGCAAAAGATAATATCTCGCGAAAAACGCACTTTTTTTATTGTGACAGATAATATTTTTCTGCTTTTATTACGTTGATTGCATGAAACACCCGTGTGAGTTGCTGTGTCACTGTGTGTTTTAAGAATTATACTTTAGTGTGTTCATTGTATTAATGAATATTGACTGTGAAAATGACAGTGATAAATGATAAAGCACTATATTTCCTCTTGGACAAAATATGAGTTTACCTGTTGTTGGCACCGTACATCACACGAAGAACAACCGTTCATCAACGTATCGAATAATGCTTTGAACATGATTGTAGCATTTAATAGGTAGTAGTAAGTTAGAAGTGCGAAATAATGTATTTGCGTCTGACATCCGAGCAAAATGATCATTGCGTTCTACATGTATATACAAAAATAATAGTGCTTTTGAAGTACTGTTTGGGGTTGTGTTTTGCCATGCCAAGTGGTTGAAACTGGTATTAAAACTTGCCACATCGTACAGTATTTAATGCAACAAGATTGTCCATATAATGAAAGCTATATATGCGATTGAAACAAATAAATACTTGCTAAAGTTTATATTGTAAAAGAGTTAATGATTTAGGAACAAAATAATAAACAAAGCTTTATTTTATGAACAGTATTCAAATGTAATATAATACATTTCATTTCTTATTTTATTCTGGCCTTAAGTCATATTTGTACGTTTGACAGCTTCAGTCAATATCTTCTTGAGAGTGTGTGAGACCTGAAGAATCAACAGACCGACAAGCTGGCCTCAGGGCCAGTGAATCTATCTTCTTTAAATATAAAGACACACGATGTAAAAAAAAAAAGTGCCCAACTATCTTCATGAAAATTTGAAACATCTAAAACACGTATCACCAGATTCGAGATGTTTCAGCACTTTTGTCTGAGCTGCTAAGCGTGTTGTAACCGGTGCTTCGATTGCTGACAGTGAAACACGTTTAAAACAGTTCAATCACGTGCCAAGGATTTGTTAATTGTGGAACCAGAAGCACGCTTAATCACAAACCTGCGAAAAATGTGCTTAGCAATGATTGTGCTTTATAATGAGAAGCTTTACAATTATACTTGGTTAATGAAGTTACTTTTTCAAACATTACTATTTAGCTGAAAATGAATTATATGGACCTTGTAAGTGGAAAATGCAATTAAAGACAATCATTTATTTTGTACAAAATGTAATAATGGAAATGAAGCTTTTAAAAGATTGAAATATGCATTACCTTAACGTTCTTTTTTTTTAAAAAAAATATTGCATGCAAACGGGATCTCTCATGTTTTGTTGTATGAACGAAAGGATATACGATGGGTCTTACTAGTGTATTAGCAGGCCGATTTCTACCGGAAAAGCTTTATAAAGTAATACAAAAATGTTATACAATTCTGACTACTAACACTACTAATCTTTTTCTTATTTGATTATTATTAGCCCACAAGTTAAGCTGAAAAATTTCATTTTATTTCATTATCATCCCACCCTTCTGGTCCAATGGTTAGCGTGTGTCCCTTCGGTGCATGAACTCCCGGGTTCGATTCAGGTGGGAAAATCTTGAAAACTTTGATTGCATTACGGTGGTTCGGATTCCACATTAAGCTTTATATCCAAATTCTGTATAGCCTCGGTGACGAAAGACACGCTAAACTCCAAGACAATAAACCATTCAACATGGGTAATTTATATCCATCCATGTCACTGTTGCAGTTTTGTTCTCTTCCCAGGGATACATATTCCAGGATGGAACATCTATTACAATTATTCCGCTTTATCATGAGGAGTTATCTGGAAGCTCTACCAACGTTGTACAAACTTTCTCCTTGGTTGGCCATTTAATATTTTTCACTTCGACATGTAAAACGTAAAGCGCAGGCTCATACGGGCCAGGTCTAATAGACCCACATGCTATGTGAAGGTAAAGGCTCACACACTTTATTTTGGCATATAATGCAGATGATGTAGTCACCTTTTAGTATGAAATCATATCGTCGCATGAGAACCAGAGGTGCGTAACTCCAAAATTGCGGATTTCATTTTCTTCATGTTTGGACATAATTTTGAAAGCTCCACTTTGTTTAAATGGAACGTAACGTCATATGTTCTCCTTGCCGATCATCTGTTGTAATGTTGTAATGTACCATCTTATTAAAAACACACCTTTCTAAGAAAATAATATTTTTGTCCTCTCGCCTGTAAATGTTTCATAAGCTTTTCCGCTTGATTTACGTGCTAAGTTTAATTTATTTTTTTCAGGATAGAGTACTTAGTGTGTACATTTCAGAAATCATTGGTCCTATATTGTCTTTAATGATTCTGTATTTTTTCCAAGATGGTATCCAAATAGCCATCACGTTTTGTGTTTCATACATGTAATATGAATAGTAAATGTAATGGTAAATTAGAGTTTTCAGTTATTCCACGGTCCTTGTTCTCTTCCAATAGTTGTCTTCATATTCCTTCTGAGAAGAGCTCATTCATTTCTGCTATAGAAAAGTACACCTCAATGTTCAGCTATCAGTGACGCATCGCCACCTCATCAAAAATGTTCTTCAGCTACTACGCCGAATAAGAATATGCCTGATTGATGGTATGACTATAGTGTAGTCTGCAAGGAAAACGATATCAATGAATGCTTGTGGAGATCTTGCAAGCTTTTGTTGGAGTCATTCAAAATATGATAGTTGGTTACGATGAAACCAGGCTAATTTTTGACAGATATATTGACAATTCATTGAAAGAACAAACTCGCATACAATGACTAGGCCAAAAAGTTCCTATAAAATGTTTCATCAAATACACGTCAAACATAAAGCTAGTTTCCATGTAAATATTCTGTCACACAATGAGACGAAAGTTCAATTAATAGGATACCTTGGGAAAACAGCACTAAACTACTTTACAGTTAGTGATTTTAATATTATGGTTGGCTATGGAACCCAAACATACAACAATAAGCCAGTCTCTTCAGCAATGATTTGATTGAGCACACACATGAAGAAGCCGATACTTTGATACCACTCCACGTACTAGACATTATTCTCAGGAATATGACATTGAGGAAGAAGTTGATGCATTTTCACCTGACACAGATATGTTTATTTTGCTCATGGACTTAGCCTTCAACCGTTCAGTCAAAGATGACATCTATTTTCTCACTGGGAAAGGAGTAGAAAAAATCGATGTGAGTGAAAAGTGTATTTGGATTGGTGATACTAAAGCCAAAGAACTTGTTGGCTTACATGCATTTACGGGAGGAGACTGGAAAGCTTTTTGGCATCTCGAAAGAAAGTACTGAACCCATTCTTCTCCACGAGTGTCTTCCGAAAAAGAGTCTTTCTCAAAAATTACAGAATGCATCATTACTTTCTGGTTCACTGGACACTAAACCTACATCGGATGAGCAGTCATTGTCTGCTTATTCATACCGTAGCGTATTCCTTGACCTGGACGTAGATTGGGACTTAGCCTTACTTATATTTCTTTTTGTCTACCTCCGTTCCGTTAAGCTTCTCTCTGCATCTTCTTTTCCATCGTACGTAATAGTTCTCTTTTTATACGGTGACGAGGTTGTTACTGTCGCTTGAGTAGCTTTACAGCCTCTAGTTGACAGGTTTGCAGATCAGTAAATGAAAGGGTATATCGGTTTTATAGAACACCTTACTCCTACATGTTTATGCGTATTTCACTACCAAAGATTATCAGTTGACATAATAACTGCGGCGATTTGCAAACTTAATAAATTAAAGAATAAAAGTATGTAATGAGTAAATGACTACCTCTAAATAATACTCGTTTTCTGATGGTGACGGATTATCAACAGAAATTTTAACACGATGAAAAACAAAACACTGCTCCTCATACACTAATCCACCCTGACCGCTGGTTTAAACTTCATTTGCTCCACCTAATGGCGATAGTAGAAGCTACTGATAATATATCCGCCAGAGTTCAGCGTCTACCAGCCCAGAAACGGCGGTATGTCAGTTTACGGACTTATGTCACTTTTGGTGCTTTTCATCTCTCTCTCTCTAGTATATCAAAACATTTTCACTGCATACACACATACAAATGAAGATACTAAAAGATGCATGCTAGATTATTCTAATTCTAGCCTCTGAAATCGAAAATTGGGGAAAAGGGAAGTCGATGCGATTCCATGAATGTTGTGCCAAGTTTCATGGTACGGTAGATTTTCACTAAACGTTTACAGCTGATTACGTCATAGGGCCTCTATGTAATTATACAACTCCAGGTGAGTGGTAGAACATTATAATGATGACTATTTGGTTTCTTGATACCAAAACCTTACGTTTGAAAAAAATAAATGTACGTAATTCGGTGAATTGAGTGAGAAGTTTAACTGCCAATTCCAATTTTTACTACCAGCTTTTTGCTGCTTGTCATAAAGTATATGAACACGAACTTCTTGGAGAGTGATAAATCATTCTGATGTTGACCATTGGATTTCTTGACCTGGAAAACTTGAGTTTAAAAAAAAATACTCGAGTTAATGCATTTCGGGACAAGTTTCAAATTTGTTCCTTAAAAAAATGACATCCTGATCAGGTTATGGGGTCTTTTCTGGCAAAGGATGCACTTTCATGTTTTCCGAGCAGGCGTTTCCTTCTGCTAATCGTCCTCTATCAGTGTATCAAGTGACGATTTCCCTCCAGGACCGGGAGTTTTGTCCCTCCGGTCCACAATCTGTAGATGATGATGAGAAAGCTGCGTGGGAAAGTGTTCACTGTTATGGGGGATACCCCAAACAACACGTTACAAAGAACTTGTAACTAAGTTGTCATGCTACGAAAAGCTTGGTTGTTTTATGTCCCTGAAACTTCACTTATACCCTCCTAGAGGAAGTAACCTTGCTGAAACGGACCAACTACCTTGTTCACAAACGGGAAAACGAAACAAAGACGAATTCCACCACCGCGACCGATACCACAGCGCAGGCTATTTCCGAACTGACAGATCAAATATCTCAACTCCGTCTCCATGTTAATACTCTTTCAAATTCCCAATACGCATCTGTCCATTTTGCTCCCTCTCGTTCCCGTTCTTTAAGTCCTCATAACCGCTTCTACTCCTCCAAACCATCCCAACCTTCTTCCACGAACCCAACTGACTCACCGTCCTCTTCCTTCCTCCCGCATTCCCATTCCACCAATTCTCTCACAACATTTTATGAACACTACTCTTTGCCAACTCCTCCACATTGTCATTCCATTGCTTCCATCTCTACCTCATGTGCATCTTGCGCTATTCACTCCACTTCCCTCCCACATTCCCATACCACCAATTATCTCACAACCTCCTATCAACACTGCTCTTCGCCGACTCCTCCACATTTTCATTCCACTGCTTCCACCTCTACCTCATGTGCACCTTGCGCTATGCACTCCATTTCCCTCCCACATTTCCATACCACCAATCCCAGTGCACCCTCCTGCACTAACTGTAACCCACAGCAACATCAATGCTGCCAACACGTTACTTCAACCCCTTCCCATCCTTCTCATAACTCCACAAACGAACCTTCCTTTACAAACAATACCTAACGAAAGAACCCCAAGAAACAGTGGCGCTCCCGTCAGAACAAACAACCTCCATCCCAGAATACTTTTACCACACAATCTACCCCAATACCTATTCCTCCCTACCCGTTTTATCATCCTTTTTTCCAGTATCCCCCAACTCCGTTCTCTCCTTCTGCCCCTGGGACGAGATAAAGCACGCCTAATAATTCAAAAAACGGCCTAAATTAGCGCGGGACTCACCCACCCGCGCGTTAACCACCCAATCTTCGCTTCATCCTTCCACTTCATCTCCCACAGCGACCAGCCAGGATTACCATACCCTTCCCTTGCAGTTTAAGGGCAATTCTCCGTATATACGAGGTACTTACGCAAACAAAGAATTACTTTTTTGCCTAGATAGTGGTGCAGACGTGGGATTATTCCGATTTGAATTATTGGAACCAAATGCGCATGCTTTCCATCTCCCATCCCTTCTTCACGGTTTGTCAGCCAAACCTGTCCAATTAAATCGCGCTACTATTCTCAAAATTAACTTTAATGGTCGTAATTACTCCATTCTTTGTCGGTTAGTTCCCTTCAAAAATTTCCCACCCCTTCTTTCGTAAGGTTTTTTGCAGGATCACCAATCCATTTTGGATTACTCACAAAGCACTTTATCCTTGAAATATTTTGGAAAATGCTACGTACTGTAAAAGATAAAAACCCAGTTAGTATTAACATCTCGCTTTTCTTTCAAAACCACTCCAAACCTCAGGCGCACTACTGTTATTCCCTCTCATTCTGTTAGATTTGTACCACTTGTTACTAATGGTTACTTCCCTGATGCACAATTTCGCCTACATACACCGATTTCTCGGAATTTAGGTAAATGTTATATGTTACATACTGTAGTTTCCACACAAAACCTTGTTCTCCCGTTAGGTAACCTCACAAACAAAAAGCAAACGATTCAGACTCATAATCCGGTAGTTATAGGTTCTCTCTTTTCCCAACAAGACAATGACCATAATATCCTGAATGCTAGGCAAATATAGTTTCCTACAGACGAAGATGCGGCACGCAACAAAGAAAAAAGTCTTAAAGAAATTGGTCACCTCATAGATATTAGTAAATTTCAGTTGTCTCCAGATATGAATGAGGAACAACAAACTAAAATGCGGGACTTACTTTCCGAATATTTCTTTTTATTTCAGTGGGCAAGTGACCATTTCACCAAGATAGATTCTTTCGTGGCAACATTAGATGTAGAAGACAAAACTCCATTTCCGTGTAACTCTTTTGTCATTCCGCACAAGTTAAGACCCAAAGCGAGAGAATTAGTTATACAACTTTTGAACCAAGTGATATTTGAAAAATCAGGCTCTCCTTATAAAAACAATATCCTCTTTCTTTTAAAACCGAATTCTGAATTTCTTAGGCCCGTATTTGATTTGCGGGTTCTAAATAGTAAATGCCGGACTTTGGCTTCTACATTAGAGGACATACAGGACGTGATAGACTCGCTTAGTGATTCCACTTTTTTTTTTACGAGTTTTGATCTTCATTCCTCTTTTTATCAATTATCCCTTCATCCTGATGATCGCCCTGCAACAGCCTTTAGTTTAAAGGGCTTCTCTTTGTCCTTCAATCATATGCAACTCACTTCTATTCCAAAAGGTTTCAAAAATTAATCTATTTTATTACAACAGGTACTGCGAACTATCTTTCGGGATTATATACCAATAACATCACTTCGTCCGTTATTGGCATCCATATATATCCATGCTGATTCTTTTGATCACATGATGGCAGTTTTACGCGCATTTTCTCATACAGCTGCAAAACATTCCTTGCTGTTTAATATCAACAAATCAGTATTTGGCGCTAGACGGATTAAATGCTTAGGTCATATTGTGGAAAATCATACAGTCAAACCTGATCCCGAGAAAACCGCTGCCCTCGCCAATACACCAAAACTAACCACCATAAAAGGGTTAAAGAGTTGGTTAGTTTCAGCTAACTACTTCAGGAAGTTCTTCCATCACTTTTCTCTCATATTAGCTCCACTTTATCAAGCTGTTTCGAATGGAAATCGCAAATTGATATGGACACCTGAACGGGAACGTGCCTTCGACCAGATGAAGCACCTCCTCACTTCCCCACCAATTCTTGCTTTGTACTCAACAAAGAACACAGAACATATTCTAATGTGCGATTCCTCAGCCCTAGGCGTTGGCACCGTATTGTTACAAAAAGACCTTAGTTCTAATGTCATTCAGCCCGTCTGTTATGTTTCTTCCAGGCATCTAAAAACTGTCAACCCACTCCCGATTTTTCATCAGGAATTATATGCAATTTTCTTTTCGCTTAAGAAATTAGAAAAATACCTTCTAGGAAAACATTTTACTTTGATCACTTACAACATTTCCCTCCTCGCTATTAGGAAAACTGTTGTCCCTAACGCAAAAAATTCTCCGGTGGATCACTTATATCAACATTTTCACTTTTACAATCAAACACGTGGAAACTCAGTCTAACGCAGTCGCTGATCTATTAGCCGTTTTTCTCTGGACGTCTCACCAGACGCCATTGCCTTAGAACAAGACGACATACTCCCGATGCCGTCCTCTTTGCCAATACGACCGATACTGACCAGACCCACCTATCCTTGGAGGACATTCCTCCTACTGTTTTAACTACAATAGGTGACAAAAGTGACCTACCAAATCTCCAGCTTCAGGACCGTTATTTTTTTTTTGGCAAAATTATTACGACTTTAAACAGTAAAAATGAATCAGACCCGGCATTTCAACGTCTCACAAAACAGCATGTTCTTAAGAACAACATCTTATACAGAAAAATGTATCGTTCCTCGCAAACCCGTTTGCTTGTTTGTATTCCGGACGCACTAAAACCAGCTTCATTTCAGGAATATCACGGTGAACTTACTCATGTAGGCTTTAACAAACTTTACTGGATGATACGTTATAAATATTATGTTCCACGCTTGAAATCTTGGTTAGCGAGTGAACTCAAATCTTGCAAACAGTGTGGAATTTTCAAACGCAATTATTTGCCCAACAACTCCAACATACAACGTTTTCCCCAAGCTCCCCTCTTTTCGGTTTATAGTTTGGACTTAACAGGGGAATTCATAGCCAGTGACCCAGAGAAATACCAATATTTCTATGCCGCAACAAAACATTGCACAGGCTTTACCATTACACAACCCATCACTACTCCAAATACTGAAAATTTTATCTCCTTCATGACTAACCAAATAATTATTTCCGTTGGTGTTCCTTCCTGTATTTATACTGACCGTCAGTCAAGCCACACTTCCACTTTATCCCTGAGCTTTCTCAAATCACTCAACATTACAGTTAAGTATGGATTACCATATCAACACTTCACACTGGGCTAAGTTGAACAACGTCTGGGCACATTGCAAACCAGTCTTAAATTTCTGTGTCAATGTAATCAAAAACTCTGGCCAAAATATTTACCTCACGCCACTTCCGCACTTAACAAGACTCCATTAACATCTTTAGGTGTCTCATCTCATGAGTTGTTATATGGAGTACCTCCTCGCCTACCAATTGATAACTTGCTGCATGTTGAGAAAGAACATCTAGATTTACAGGACCACCTTATGGCACTAAAAGACATGCGGGATTTAGTTGAATATAGGAAGCATCAAGCATTTCTTGACTTTAAGAAAAAAGTCGAATCAAGCAAAACGCCCACAGAGTTTCTACCGGACTCTCAAGTTATGATTTTGGACACATCCTCTCAGCCTGGTACTTGTAAACCACTGTCCAGAATTTATAAAGGACCTTATAGGCTCATATCAACTGTTTCTTCAAACGAAGTCCTAGTTGACATAGAGGGTAAACCCACACTTATAAGAAAAACTCGTTTGAAGCATTACGTACCACCAGCGACACCTAATCCAGAATTCGACATGAAATATAAACGTTTTCTAAAGTCATGTAGTTAATGTTCTCTGCTGGCAAAACTTCCAACTTTGTCTCTCTTTCTGCCATGCATTCATATTTCTAAAGGAACTTTATTATTTTAAAAAGCCCCTGTTAGGTAGGCACCACACTTCACAATAAATCTTTCTCTCGTGCAATAATTTTCTGTCCGTACAATTCATTCAAATCTCACCTCCCAAATCCTGATTTCCTGGGTTCACTTCCCGACATACCACCCTCTTATCCCTTTTCCCCTTTCTTCCCTTCACGTGCAGAACTCGCCACTTTACAAATAGCAGCATTAACTTTTTCTAGGTTTGGGTACAAAACTTCGCGGCCAGAACCTCGCGGACCAAAACCTCGTCTGGCCAAAACCTCGCGGCCCAAAATCTCGCCAGGCCGAAACCTCGCCTGGCCAAAACCTCGCCGCCCAAAACCTCGCGGGACAAAATCTCGCCGGGCCAAAACCCCGCCTGGCCAAAACCTCGCCGCCCAAAACGTCGCGGGCCAAAATCGGGGGGGGGGGGGCAAAACCTTGCCTGGCCAAAACCTTGCCACCCAAAACCTCGCGCCCCAAAATATCGCCATACCCAAAATCTCGCCTGACCAAAATGTAAATGTTCCAACAGATGATAAGGATGACGGTATAAAAGACGCAGAAGAAGTATCACGGGTATTTGACCAAGTCCCGCGACACCATATGAAAATTCTATTTCTGTATTAGAGGATTTCAATGTGAAGGTAGGGCGACAAGATGTTTTTAAACTGGTTATAGGGAAAGAAAGTCTGCATAAGGAAATTAATGACAACTAACGAGGTTAGTTTCGTGAAGTTTGGAACATCCAAAAACTTAAAATTTTAACAAAAATCTAATAATATTTATGAAAATATGAAACAATATATCAGTTTTTACGACGTCCCTTGATTATGTCCTATAGGTTAAAGGAGACGTAGATGACCAGTATGAAGGAAATGATCGAATAAAGAAAGTGGGAGGAAACGGGAATAACCCGAGAAAGCCCACGCACACGATGTTTTGTATATTGTTATTATTATTATTATTATATGTAATGTGGAATTGCATATTAGGAAACACATTGGGTAAATTTTAAAGAAAAGTTTCATTCCCGGCGAAGTTTTGGCACGGCGAGATTTTGAGCGGCGAGGTTTTGGCCCGGCGAGATTTTGTCCCGCGAGGTTTTGGGCGGCGAGGTTTTGGCCCGGCGAGATTTTGTCTCGGGAGGTTTTGGGCGGCGAGGTTTTGGCCCGGCGAGATTTTGTCCTGCGACGTTTTGGGCGGCGAGGTTTTGGCCATGCGAGGGTTTGGCCCGGCGAGATTTTGCACAGCAAGGTTTTGGCCGGCGAGATTTTGGGCGGCGATGTTTCGGCCGCGATATTTTGTCCGAATACCCTTTTTCTAAGCATACAAGGAAAGTCCTCCTATCCGTCTTTAATTATTTCCTTCCTGTATCTTAATCTTAAACAGCTGGTTCTATTTAAACACTTGCGCGCGCTTTGGGATACCTGAACGAAATCTGTTGAATATTTGAAACATCTCACGCTCAATAGATATTTTTTATATAAGGAAAGACACATTCACCCTTTACCATTTTCATCTATGCCATAGCATCTTAACACAAAGTGACTAACTTCCGTTTCTTTCGATTCAAATATATGGTTACGTCGTGACCCACCCCAACGAAATAATAACTCCGCCACTATGTCCTTTCCTCTCTTACGACCACTTTGCCTTCAATACATCAAAATCACTCACTAATTCAGCGTCGCCGTACTGTTTATCTTTAAATTTAGGAGTTTACTTTATTTCCACAACAACAACAACAAAGAATTTCTAGGTATTACTTACCAAATTTCTTCTTCCGGACTCTTATAATAACATCTCGTTCACACACCACTCACACAAACACTAAACTTTCACCCTTGAACCTTCCTTCTACTCACACACAATTACGGTACAAATCTCCAAGAATATACTTCCGCACAGGTCATTTACCCTGAATTCTCTATGATGCAGTATGACCTACTTATGCTAGTGGACAAAATAGCCTCTTCATCCCGTTACTCTTCTACCAAAATATTTTGTTTCTGTTGAGAACAACAACGAAAGAACTACGCCAGATTATAGGGACTACAATAATAATAATAATAATAATAATAATTCACTCCTACTTCCATTCTTTTTCCTCCTTGCAGTTTATTGTGTTATCCCTCGTTCCACGAGCTCCTGCCTTCGACTCCCGATTAGTTTCAATCACGGCTTTCTCCTTACATTTTACTTGCAATAATTATTGCCTCTTACAAACAAATTGCACTTTTTTCTGTCTGTCACCGATTACATTTTTTTACCCGTGACCTTTGTCAACAGTGATTTTGTGGTGCATACAGGGTATCGAACATGTCCCATTATTTCTTTTTTACTTCTCTCCCCATATTCTTTTTCTTTCCTCCTCCTATAATGCGATATGAAAATAACGAAAAGTCTTGCCTACAATCTAACTGAGTTACTCATGCACAAGCGTACTTTTACGTCCTTTTGAGTTCCTTTCACTTACGTCATACTTCCTGAACCCTTGCTTCAACCGCCCGGGGACAGCGACTACCAGTTCCTGGAGAATCCAGAGAGATGCAGCCAGCCATGCTTCCAGCACCTTCCAGTTCCTGGAGAATCCAGAGCTATGCAGCCAGCCATGCTTCCAGCATCTTCCAGTTCCTGGAGAATCCAGAGCTATGCAGCCAGCCATGCTTCCAGCACCTTGCAGTTCCTGAAGACTCCAGAGAGGCAGCCAGCCATGCTTCCAGCACCTTCCAGTTCCTGGAGAATCCAGAGCGATGCAGCCAGCCATGCTTCCAGTGCTCCAGTTTGATATGCAACCAGCGCTACTCAACGGCATTCCAGTTTGCAGCCTTCTGAACTTTTACATAGACTTTCTTCGTATATCAGTGTTTTTCCCCATGTGACAACACCCATTAGTGCTTTATTTTGAGATTTTAAAGTCAGTGGTTCATAAGAATAGATGACAGACATTTTTTTGAGCCGAGGATTAAGACATTGCTGATTTTGAGATTTTTTTTTAAAAAAAATAAACTAAAAGTATATAGTAAACAGATCACTTCCAAGTATCAAAGACAATATAGGAGAGTGAAATTATTTTAAAATGGAAGTGACAGCATGTCTTTTTTGTAAACACGGATGGTTTTAGAAAAGTGAAATTGAAAATCATTTCACAAACAATCCTAGTTTCAACTTTCAGCTCCGCGAATAGTAGAAATGAAAGTGCAAGGAAACTACTATATAAACCGTAGACAATTTAGTTAAATCGTTCAAATATCTCTTAGTGACTATTCGCGCTTACTTGAGACGGAGATCAGGACTTCGGAAAGTGCTGTGCAGATTCTGTTTGGAATGGGCACCATAATATTGTAAGTACGCTAACAAGAACTCTGTTGGTAAACCGTAGTGAAATTCACACTGGAGAGTCTTAACAAGAAAGCGAGAATGTGAACCTCATCAAAATCATGATACTGTTGTTCATTTCATAGGCACCTTGGCGATGGTTAAATTTATATTCATTTTGTTATGCATAATTCCAATAAATTATGCATAATTCCAAATTCCAATAATTCCAAATTTTCTTTATATCATTCCTTTAATGCTTAGTTACTAGCTCTATACTACCTGCCCTATGACAATCATTCAATCAATCTTAAACAATAAATCAATCATATTTTTTAAATTGTTGCTTACAAGGTTTGGCTACATTGAAAGGTAGTTGCTGATCTGAAATTTTAAATTGTATTGTTCTTTTCTCCATATTAAACTTTTGGATTTTATCTGTATCACGTGAGATTCTTTATTTCCCTACATCGGCTTTAGTTAATGATCCTATCATATGTATATGCTTATTTTTAAATTAATGTGTAATGTACACACACACACACACACAACTAATAATCAAAAATGAGTGAATCTATAATTCAAAGTTTTCGAAAAGTATGCTTCTGAACGGAAAAAGAGGCGCAATTTTTACAGTGTTCAAAGTTTTGATTTTATGTTTATTAAATCTTATTATTCTCTTGTGGAGTATGGGCACTTATGTTTGTTCTATTATAAGCATTCGTCGTTTGCTCCAATAGACATGTTTAAATAAACACCTAACAGTCGTATTTCACCTAGGAGGCCGGGCCCCCACGTACCCCTGTACCTTTGGATGAGGAAAGTCTCTCTAAACGCGTGGAGTTAATATGATCTATGTCCGTCAATAAAAATTATAGGCCGGCTGTAACATTGCTTTGCCATAGTCCTCTTATTAAATAGCAAATTAAAAAAAAAAAATAAGAAGAAAATTGTTCAACCCAATTAGCGTGTAGTTTAGCTGTCTGTGTGAGTCCTATTTAACTCATGCACAGCCTTTTGACACACACACACACACACACACACACACACACACACAAAACGATGTGTTAGTTAAATAGGTATAGCTAGCACGACTTTCAATGTGTTTGTTATTATCACGAACATGAATATAATTAACTACTTTATATAGAAAATAGACATGAGAGAGACTTAGCTATTTTATATAGAGACTAAGACGATCCTTAGTGTTATGCGTGGAACGTACTTCGACCGTACTTTACGGATGGCCGCCATATTGGATAGGGACACACTAGCGACATGCAGTTTCCAAAACTGGTCTCTACACGGAATTACCTTTCAAACGAGGTACCACACAGTGGAAGTTGTTATTTAAAATTTTGTAGTTACTCCTCGTAACCCCCTTGAGTCCACTTCATTGGGGGTTCTCGTTGTCAGCATAATGTCTTTTATGTCCCTTAAATGTTACAAAATCTTTCATGCTTCTATCCGCCTTGCTTTTTTTTTTTTTTCAGGAGATGGGCCTTAGTGTTATTCGCGGAACGCAACATATTATAATATGTTGCGTTCCGCGAGTAACACTAAGGCCCATCTCCTGAAAAAAAAAAAAAAAAAAACAAGGCGGATAGAAGCATGAAAGATTTTGTAACATTTAAGGGACATAAAAGACATTATGCTGACAACGAGAACCCCCAATGAAGTGGACTCAAGGGGGTTACGAGGAGTAACTACAAAATTTTAAATAACAACTTCCACTGTGTGGTACCTCGTTTGAAAGGTAATTCCGTGTAGAGACCAGTTTTGGAAACTGCATGTCGCTAGTGTGTCCCTATCCAATATGGCGGCCATCCGTAAAGTACGGTCGAAGTACGTTCCACGCATAACACTAAGGATCGTCTTAGTCTCTATATAAAATAGCTAAGTCTCTCTCATGTCTATTTTCTATATAAAGTAGTTAATTATATTCATGTTCGTGATAATAACAAACACATTGAAAGTCATGCTAGCTATACCTATTTAACTAACACATCGTTTTGTGTGTGTGTGTGTGTGTGTGTGTGTGTGTGTGTGTCAAAAGGCTGTGCATGAGTTAAATAGGACTCACACAGACAGCTAAACTACACGCTAATTGGGTTGAACAATTTTCTTCTTATTTTTTTTTTTTTTTTTTTTAATTTGCTATTTAATAAGAGGACTATGGCAAAGCAATGTTACAGCCGGCCTATAATTTTTATTGACGGACATAGATTATATTAACTCCACGCGTTTAGAGAGACTTTCCTCATCCAAAGGTACAGGGGTACGTGGGGGCCCGGCCTCCTAGATGAAATACGACTGTTAGGTGTTTATTTAAACATGTCTATTGGAGCAACATATTATATATATATATATATATATATATATATATATATATATATATATATATATATATATATATATATATATATATATTGTCACGGTACGCCGAAATTCTGGAAGATTTTAAGATCTAAATTTATTCAATCTCATTAATTGGCTTCAAAAGGAAATAGTAAAAATGTTTGTTTATGATTTAACTTGTTGTAATTAGGTTGCAGACATATTATAACATCGTATTACGCATTGCTGATGCTTGTTGTTTTCTTCAAGGAATAGACACGAGTCTGCAGTGTCATAAGAGCACAAAAACAAATATGAAACAAATAAATGTAAAACGTTGTAGAAATTTATGTCAACATGTACACATTATCAAAATTAGGTAAAAGTGTGAATTTCGCAGACATAAGCTGTCTGGAGAATTGGGTCAATAAGAGAAAATGCAGAAATTGTGTTTCAGCAGAATTTCGGCTCAGAGATGTAAGAGTTTCAGAATTTGTAATCAAGGAATAACAAATTCGTCATCATGAACACGATGATAAAAAGCTAATGTTTGACTGAATTGAGATCAGTCTTGGAGGAGCCTCAAGGATCAGTCTCCAGGATCAGTCTTGGAGGAGTCTTGGTGTTAGTCTCCAAGTATTATTCTCGAGAGAGCCACTATTGGGAATCAGCTGTTAACAACATTTCCAGTGGACATCCATCCACTGTGAGGAAGCTAGAAGACGAACTTCGTAGCCAGAAGTTCGAATCCAGTTCATCGAGGTATGTTATAATACATCTCTGATATTCTAACGTTGACCAATTCACCAACAGTTATATGAAATGTGATTTAATAGTTTTACCTAATAATTCACATCACAACATCCTATTAAACTCTACTTTAAAAGATCACTTAATAAATGAATACTCTAAAGTTAAACAGTCTCAGTGATAATTAATTTAATCACCTTTCGCATGTTGTTCTATGAAAACCCTACGCAGTAGGTTGGTGGAGATAGTAGTTGTAATGTATTCCTATCTACTCCAGATAGTAGGTAGAAGCAACTGATACTGTGTTATTTATATTGTACATCCCTGCATATTAGGCACGACGCACAGTATTTGTTGTCAATATATATGCAATTAAATTAAATTGATAGCGTTCATTGTAATGTCAAGCATTTGATCCGATTGAGTTCGCTCAAGAAATCAGCTTATTTGAAATTCCCAAAGTATCTACTTACAAGGGCTTGAGTTTTAAAGTTATTGTTGTGTGCAATAACTTTTGAAGAAAGAACACAGCAGTATTCAAACTAGTAAGTTTCGTCTCTATTCTTTAATTCATTAAGTAAATACATTTTATATTTTCACTTTTTACTAGTTTGTTTGTAATGTGAATATATTTTTGAAACCAACTTGTTTGCTTCAATTAGTAGTGAGTTCGCAGTCAATATGCAGTTTAGAAGAATCGAATTCATTAATATACAAGTTAATCGTTTTGCTTTATTATGAATACAAGTTGACAAATAGTGAGTCACTGACGATGAGAATAGTGCCATTAAAATTTGCCTTAATTCTTTTGAAGCATGGTGGTATATAAAATGTGGTATAATATTAGTACCACCGTGCTTCAAAGAGTTAAGATTTATTTAATTCCTGCATCTCTAGAACTCCATATAACTACATACTCTTCGAATACCAAGGATAAAATGTTAACGTAAAGTACCAAGATTCGGCCATTTTGACTGATGAACTATTTTTAATACATTTAACTTAAAGCATTTTGTTATATTTTCGGGTGTACTTAACAATTAACATGACAATGTGCTTCATTGTTTCATACATTACTGCGCATGTTATATACATATAGGATTTAGATTTCTGGGCTTTCGGCATCTAAGGCCACTTAGCCCTTCACGTTTTGAGGGATGACGTCCCTCGGCGAGCACACAATTTGGGGATAGGGAAGGAAGAGAGGATTGGGGAAGGAAGATCACCAAACGTATCAAGTTGCCAGCGCTATTTCCTAACCTAAACCCGATTAAACATACTTGGGACGCATTAGGGGACGTGTAGAAACCCGTCAGCTGCCTCCAAGATTCACCAGGAACTTTGTACTGCTTTTCGAGAGGAATGGAATTAGCTACCCCAAGACCTCTTCAACAACCTGATCTTGAGCATGGAACGTTGTTACCGCATACGTAGGGCTGTTCTGGGCGACCATATCCTATATTAACCTGTTTTCGATGCCGCCAAAGAGTCTCGTGGAATGTGCATTTTGGTACCAAGTTTTAAGTTGCGTTGTGTGACCCTTTCTGCCATGTTTTCTTTCCAATTTGACCTGTTACGTGTTAGTTTGGTCTTTACGTGTGATATGTTTTATGGTGGTTCCATCTGGTGTGACTTCTTTACGTTCTTCGTGCCCTATGTACTCGAACAGTCATTTTGTTTAAGTTTTGGACTCCTCCCCAATCTCAAGAAACACAACAAATACAACGCTTTGGAAGTGTTCAGGAGGCAACTAATATTCCAAGTATGTGGCTAAACCATCGGTTGGACTTTACAAGCTGTAGGATAGATGTCGCAAATATTTTGACTCACAGATGGAATATATAAAACAGTGTGGCGGTTTCAGTTTCCTAATTCAATTTCTTTAAGTTAGGGCTTAATCTTTATCAGCCCCTCACTCATATTCTGATTGAACTCATCTAAATCAAGTTTGTCATATTTATCCAGTGGATGATAAATTAACCATTGCTTCGCGCACGCATCAGTAGAGGCTGAGAACCGAAATTGCTCATATTTGGTTCAAGGATGTCCAAGTAATGTAATAATGCAAATCTCTCCCTTTTAAGAAAATCCATCATTTACTTTCTGGAAATGACAACAATATAACAACAGTGCATTTTGACAACAAATGACGACAGTGCATTTTGAAACAATTTTATGCACTGAAATTTGATTAAACTACTTGCTGAGAAAACAATACGTTTTATTTAAAATCTAATAATGTGTAACCGTTTCGCCAACTTTCAACTTCACCCTCATAAGACATTATGAATTACAGGAACCGTTATAGATTTAATATACAATACAGCTGTTTTACGATGGCGATGACGATAATTAATATTTAGAAGCTTAAACAACCTTATATCTTAATGTTATTACGTTTTTATTCGAATGATGGTAAGTGTCAGAGTCACGGTAATCCACATAATCTGGATATGAAAATAAGTATCAAAATATACAAGAATATACAATGAGGTAACGGTGTAGATTTCCAAGTCAACCGTTTCATTCAGCCGTTGAGCAAATACGCGAAGGTAAGGGGTTAAGTTATATAGAAAGCAATCTTCTTCTTTTTCGACGTATTCGGCCTACAATAGAAACGCTCTTACGTTCCTATTCAGCGTTCCTTCAGTGTTGAAAGTGAAAAGAAACACAAGACCAAGAGTCTCCAGTGTGGCGAATAAGAATTGCAAGCCTTATTCTCCCATCAGGTAGTTCTTTACCTAACTCTTCCATTTTCAGTGCCTTTGTCACAAGCGTAGATAGAAGTTGAAGCAATATTGTCGTCGATTTTTTTTCTCTTAAACCACTTTCGCACAACATAGTTGCTGCTAGTATTATGAAGGTCGTAAGCGCTCAGTTTATATTGACTGAGCTCAAGTTTCTGTCAAGAGATATAAACAATATTTACTGAAGTTCTTCCATTTATCTCTTTTAACCTCTGGGTGGAGGCTTGTTGTTGCCTTTTCATAATCGTGTCACATTTAACTTGATAAGTGTGTTAAAGAAAATAAAACCAATTGTTAAGTGTCTTTTTCCTTAAATGAAACAAGATTTATTGTTTCTGTATTCACCCATCCACGAGATCTGATCTTGGCTTGCATTTTATTATTGTGTTAGATCCCGAAATTGAAACACAATTGAAATCTTGTAAAGCTATTTTTTTTAATTTGTTCTTGTTGGCACTTGCTTTTGAGAAGGTTATTAGCTATTTAAGTGTTTGTTTTGAAGATTGTAAAGGTAAAATCATAATGAAGCCGTAATTGTATTATTTTATGTAGTAAGGTCCATTCTTTCCATACCACAATACCACTGTATACGAACATCTTGAACTCTTTAGGCTATGGGAGACGATGATTAATGGAAGTGAATGATGATGGAATAATTGGTGGAATGATAATGTGGGAGGAAACGGGAGTACTTTGAGGAAACCCATGAACACTAAGTTGTCTGCCACAAACTCACTTGGCCGAAGATCGAACCAGGATCCTACACACCAGAGGCAATCGATTTACCACTGAGCTGCATGTTCTCCATAGTTTTCTCTCCAAACTTCAAATTATTTTAATAATTGGTGCATGTGCATAATTTTACACTCAAATGAAAGCTTGAACCTTCTGCATTCCGAGGAGACTTTTGCTTTTCAAATAGTCTTCATCGGTGTCGACACACTTGCGCCAACATTGCACAAGTTGTTGCATGCCATTGACGAAGAATGAGGCCAGTTACTAACGATACCAAGAATGCATTGCCTTTATGAACTCGAATGGAAAACGCTGGCTTTTCAGGTTCCTTAAACTTTGGGGACAATTAAAAGTCACAAGAGGCCAAGTCGAGACTCCAGTGGCGTATGTATACTGGTTTGATGGCTTGGGCTACCATTAAACTTTATAACACCTGTACATTATTATTATTATTATTATTATTATTATTATTATTATTATTATTATTATTATTATTATTATTATTATTATTATTATTACTGGAATTTAGTTTCTACGTTATTATACAGTCTTCAAAATAAAAAGACTTACAACACACTTTCCTTTTATTAAGTAGATAAATATGATTCTCTAGAGTGTCTTATATTATCTTAAAAGTTAGTACAGGAAAATTATTGTATATTTCTGTCTTCATTTGCTGCACAAAGTGTCCTACATTTTGCTTTGGACAAGTTGTAACCCTATTTACACCCATAAATTTTTGCTGGATGGGTCCAAGCTTAGGAGTTCAATACTAGAGGCCACTACGCATATGTATTATTGAAAGGATATTTATTATTCTGCATCCGAAAAGACGGTAAATTTACTTCCACCTATATTTTCAGAAAAAAAAATATCGAACTAGATTGTTTTTATAAGACAAAAATAATGAAATTAAATATTTGTTTTACGTGCCACGGATATGCCGGCTAGGATAAAGGAGACGGTGATGATGAGAAATGAGTGAAATGGTGGAATGAAGAAAGTGGGAGGAAACAGGAGAACCCGAGAAAATTCACGCACACGGTGTTTGTTCACCACGAAGTTCACTTGGCGTGAGTGGGGATCAAACCAAATACCTCATGCATCAGAAGGCTTTACTACTGAGCCCCCGCGACCCCTTATAAGAAAAAGAATACAAATGAAGTGTAAGATCAAATTTTCATGCTACATCAATCATTTCCCTGTTAAATATAGTTTTTTTTTTATAGAAAGTGTACAAATATATGTTAGGATGTTTTGAGGGGGTCTGGAACCGTGGAAACAATGGGTGCGAGTTTTAAAGAACGCTGAAATAGGCAATTAGCAAACAAAGCCTTTGCAACGTAAGCGAGAAACATTGCGGGGAAAAAGTTAGTGGACTTCTCTAAAGTCATACATTTCGCAGAAAGTTTTAACATTGAAAGAAGGTAGTAAAGTATAAAAATATCAACATAAATTAGTTTATATTATATTAACTTTATTTTATAATATTCTAAGGCTACCACCGATAGGCCCGGTAGCCCACAAAAGACATCATTGCAATACTCTATGGTGGGTTCGGCAAAACATTCCCGAATTTTGGAGCTTCCCCAACGCGCCGGTGATATCCGGTCTTGTGTGCGGGATTGCATTCTATTCTTCAAGGATGGTAAATTGTGAGGACGAACTCTACGCAAACGTTCACGAAACGTGCTTTTGTACGTAGCTTTCGAAGTTGACAGTTGTACTGTGTTCCAAAAAAAAAAAATCAATGAGCACCATACATTTACTGTCCTAAAAAATTGCTATCTTTTTACGACGCGGAAAGGATGGATGTCTGTACTCCATGGAGTAATGTTCATTCGGAGTGATAAGCCCAGGTCTTGTCCCCAGTAACGAGATGCTCGTGAAAGGCATATCCTTTTGTGTTGAAATGGGTCAAATTATGCCCACGCGTTTTCGCGGCCTTTTTTTTAATTTCCGGTGCAAGCTGACACGGAATTCATTTTAAATAAACTTTCTTGAACCCAGGCTTATTGTGCACGATGTAATGCACTATTCGAGTGATATGGCAGTAATCCCTCTGATCACTCCGAAACAGTGCATCCAACTGTCCAACTTTCTCTGGAATGGATGCACTCCTTGGTCGTCTACTGCTGTCCCTTTTATGCAGACAAGATGTAACTGGATTCTCTGTGTACACAGTCACTACACCCCTCCTTAATATGCTAATGTCCACCCATGCTTTCCCACGGACAGGACTCATGCGACATGGATGATGAATGGTGTCACACCATCCACAATCAGAAATTCGATGACAGCACACTGTGTTTATCGGAAGTTCATGTAATCCGGCCGCAGATCCTGCAATGAGCGGAATGACACAAAATTACACACACATACACACACACAATATATATATATATATATATATATATATAGATAGATAGATAGATATAGATATATAGATAGATATAGATATATATAGATATAGATATAGATATAGATAGATAGATAGATATAGATATAGATATATAATATACCCGCGGATCCAGGGTATGATCAACGGAGGGGCTATACAATAGTTTGCCGCTTTTAGTCCGGCAGTCAGCCCATGGTACCGTGCATGTGCGTCCGCATAAAATATTTTTGCACTTTCATGTCCTCTACATCCTCCTAAACAATATTAGGAAGGGTGTCGCTCTTACACCCTTGGGCATTTTGCATAATACCCATTAACCCTTTCGAATCCAATGATGTTAAGCAATTTTTAGGACTTTTTTTTTTAAGTATCTACTGCTTCAGCACAATTCATCAGAATTTTATGGTTCACATTTCATTCTCTTTAAAACAATGCAGTCTTTCAAATGATATAAAGATCATACTCTTACAACGTAAGAGAAAAGAGAAATTTAGAACAAAATCGGAAAATTACTCTGAAAAAATTCCTTTTTCGACGTTGGGGCCCTGGGTGAAAGCTAGTGCTGTTGAAATCGGTTTTTGAAAAAACCGAAAACCGGTTTCTGAAAAAAGTGAAATTTCATAAAACCGAAATGTCGGTTTTGAAAACCGCTTTTGCGGTTTCGGTTTTGAAAACCGCTTTTGCGGTTTCGGTTTTGAAAACCGCTTTTGCGGTTTCGGTTTTGAAAACCGCTTTTGCGGTTTCGGTTTTGAAAACCGCAATTGCGGTTTCGGTTTTGAAAACCGCTTTTGCGGTTTCGGTTTCGAAAACCGCATTTGCGGTTTCGGTTTTAAAAACCGCATTTGCGGTTTCGGTTTTAAAAACCGCATTTGCGGTTTCGGTTTTAAAAACCGCATTTGCGGTTTCGGTTTTGAAAACCGCTTTTGCGGTTTCGGTTTCGAAAACCGCTTTTGCGGTTTCGGTTTTGAATTGGTTTTCTGAAAAACCGAAAACCGCAAATGTCACAAAAATACGACAGCAGGAACGACGAGAAAACAGCAAAGAATCTGTCCCCACTCCGGCTCACAGTTGCCAGATGGAGGGAAATTTCCCTCGGCGTAGGGAAAAAATGATCAAAATTTGCAGAAGGAAAAAAAGATATTTTTTCTTAAAATGTCTTAAAGTGTGGGAAAATTCTTGGTGAATATACTTTTACAATTGGCAGAATAAAAAAATAAGTTGCAATTTCTCAAAGAGGCACGGCTATCGTTATTGGGAAGTAAAAAGATAGAATAAAATATGATCGGTGTTTCCTTCACGTATAAACTACTGCAGGTGTCTGGGACTTGCGATAAGAAGCCAGTCAACACATGCAAAACCACAACATTCACATTTATCGGAGTGGCAACAAATCAACAATAACATTGTGTATTGAGATAGAGATTTTCTTTTTTTCTTTTTTATTAAGAAAGTGAGGTGCTGCCTTTTTGTTAACAAAAGAAAGAGTGGCAGTACTATTTTTAAAAACAAGGGGAAAGGCAGTGGCGTAGCACACTTTTGCGGGCCCCCCCGCAAAGTATAGAGAAGGGGCCCCACTTGTAAAGCCGACACAAGTAAGGTGGAAGTTCTACTTCTTTAAAACTTTATTCATCGCAAGACTTCGGGGCCCCTATACATCGGGGCCCCCGCACTGCGGGGGTTGCGGGGGCAGCTGCTACGCCACTGGGAAAGAGTAATAATAATATAAAAGATGACTGTCTAAGTGGATGATATTTCAAATTGAATTTCATGAGTTGCATGTGTATAGGGATATATCTCATTTCTATTGAGCTTTGTGTTGGGTTATTAACCCATTTTAGCGGGTACCACCCGATTTTCAGGTTCTATATTCGTCCCCCGCTTAAACATATCTTAATTACGAAAAACCACCCGCTTTTTGGGATTGGAGAAAAATCTAAGAGGACTTAGTTGGTATGGTACAATCAACGTAAACCGTTACACCTCTGACAATCTCAATCGCGATTGAGTTAAATTTGAACTCGCGCTCGGGCTCAGGCTCAGGCTCTGGGCTATCTGAGCAGTGCGCGTGTGCAAAATCATTTGCTAATAAGAGATCTGCTCTAATGCACAATGGTTTTCTTTGTGTAGTTCATGTGTTTTTAATGTAATGTATTGGAAGTTCTATACGAATGAATATTCGTTTGTAGATGTTGTGACAAACATACTTGAATTAATCATGCCTTCATAAGCTACAAGAATGCCGAACGACAATTTCAAGTGTAACTTTCAAGACTCTTATAGAAGCGAATTTACGTTTCTTAGCCAGGGCAGAACTCAGTTTGAAGCAAAATGTACACTCTGGAAAACTGTTTCGTTTGAAAAGTAGGATGCAGGGAAGCAAATTGGACCTCCCCTGATCTTTATATAGTTTGTAAATTAGACCACAAGGAACACGAATCTGAAGGAAATTGGACATTCCGAGTTTCGGAACTCGAGATATTAAAACTTAAAGTTTAATATAGACGCTATCTATCTATATGAAAAAACACAATATTCTCTATACGAAACATATTATGTCCTGTGAGATATATAAAGGTAACCAAGAAAGTTCTGTCGCTTTTTGTGGAGGTCTGTGTTAAATTGACCTTCATACCGTGAGTTGAATGCGAATGGATATAAGGCGAAGGTCAGTTGTTGGTGTGGGTATATCCAATATTCTACCTGGTTGTGGCAGTTCAGTTACAACGTGAATTTGTGTAAGGACTGAGTGAATATGGAACCTCCACAGAGCGTCATAAGGGCGTGTATGCTATACGAGTTCAAACTTGGATCGAACACCACTGCAGCAGAGCGGAAGATACCTCAGGCCTTTCGTGAAGGTGTCGTGATTACGCAGACAGTGCAAGGGTGGTTTAACAAGTTTAAGAACGGTGACGAAACACTCACGAAAGACGCACCACACGTGCCGGAAGACCAACACATGTACAAAATGAGGATCTTCAGGTAGCAGTTGAGCCGAACTGTGGACAGACATGTGAGGAACTGGGGCTAACATTCAATGTTAGTGGAGAAACCATTCGCCAGCACCTCTATCAATTTGGGAAGCACTGATTTGTCTCCGGGCCAGAAGGCTACGCGTGCAGACACCTGTGATTCTTTGCTGTCTCGTCTGAGGAAGGAGCCATTTCTGGACAGGATGTTGACATGTGTTGAGAAGTGGGTCCTGTACGAAGCTCCACGGCGTCATCATTGGTTAAAATCCCATGAACTGGTTCCAAAACAGCTGAAATCAGCAATGCAGCAGAAAGTCTTCCTGTGTGTTTGGTGGACTGCTCACGACATCGTGCATCGGGAACTGCTACCGGGTGGTCAGAGCAGAACATCAATGCAACTGTCTACTGTCAGCAGTTGAGCCGTGTTCAAGAAAAACTCAAAACCCTGGAGCCAACACTTCTCAATCGCTATGGGGTTCCCCCGTTACGGAACAACGCTATACCCCACATAGCTAGAATGAGCCGGGACACCATCCTACGCTTTGGATGGGAAACACTATTACATGCCCAATACTGTCCGGACATTGTACCTTCCTGTTATCACCTGTTCCTTTCCTTGGACACTCACTTTAGAGGACTCCAGTTCAACTCCGTAGTAGAGGTGCTAAATGCACTTGATACCTTCTTCGCTTCACGGCAAACCAAGTTCTACCGCGAAGGAATCCATGCCCATCCCGAACGTTGGCAGAAGGTCATTGATACTGATGGGTACTGTTTTTGATCTTCCAGATACGTCTTAGGTGATATATCGATGCTGTAAGTCATAGGTCAAAAAGCGACAAAACTTTCTTCGTTACTTTTTTACATATTACATAAAACTACTGTATAAGTTCTAGTATCTCGAGTTCGGGAAGTCAGAATGTCAAAATTCGTTCAGATTATTGCTCATTTTGGTCCAGTTTACAAAATATATAAAGATCAAATGGGGTCATTTTTGCTTCCTGGTCAGTTTATGATCGAATATCTCGAGTTCCGAAATTCGGAATGTCAAAATTCCTTCAGATTCGTGTTCCTCGTGGTTTAATTTACAAAATATATAAAAATCAATTGGGGTCTAGTTTGCTTCCGTGTTCACTTTATGTTCGAATATCTCGAGTTCCGAAATTCGGAATGTCAAAATTCCTTCAGGTGCGTGTACCTTGTGGTCTACTTTACAAAATATATAAAAATCAGGTAGAGTCCAGTTTGCTTCCATGGTCAATTTATGTTCGAATATCTCCTGTTCCGACATTTGAAATGTCAAAATTCCTTCATATTCGTGTTTCTTGTGGTCTAATTTACAAAATATATAAAAATCAGGTAGAGTCCAGTTTGCTTCCATGGTCAATTTATGTTCGAATATCTCGAGTTCCGACATTCGAAATGTCAAAATTCCTTCATATTCGTGTTCCTTGTGGTCTAATTTACAACATATATGAAAATCAGGTGGGATCCAGTTTGCTTCCCTGCAGCCGAAAAGTACATTGGAAGTGTCATCAAAGAAATAACTAAAAAAAAAAAGTACTAAGGATCGCAGGTCAGTATTTGTAACACGGAAGTTCACATCAATACTTACGGTTTAGAACCCTCACTTTTCTGATTTTAAAATATGGCAACCCTAATTTAACTGTGACTTGTACAACCATCGAACTATCCCTTTCGCACTGTGCTGCACATATTACCATAATAGCCTTGGAGCAAAAAAAAAAAAAAAAAAAAAAAGTTAAAACACACATATAAATCAATTCATTTGTCTCGATCGATAGATGCTTGTTAAATTAAAAACAGCACACAATTGTTAAAAGGTGTAATTAAAAACAGCAAACTTTGTTTCTGCTTTGAAAAGGGCAATCCCTTATAAAACCGCAAACACGGTTTCGGGTGGCTTTCGCTTTCGAAAAGAGCTTTTGCGGTTTCAGTTTCGAAAACCGCATTTGCGGTTTCGGTTTTGAAAACCGCTTTTGCGGTTTCGGTTTTGAAAACCGCATGTGCGGTTTCGGTTTTGAAAACCGCATTTGCGGTTTCGGTTTTGAAAACCGCTTTTGCGGTTTCGGTTCTGAAAACCGCATGTGCGGTTTCGGTTTTGAAAACCGCTTTTGCGGTTTCGGTTTTGAAAACCGCATTTGCGGTTTCGGTTTTGAAAACCGCATTTGCGGTTTTCGGTTTTCAGAAAACCGGTTTTCTGAAAAACCGAAAACCGCAAATGTCACAAAAATTCAACAGCACTAGTGAAAGCACGGTATCCCAATATACATTGAGATATTGGTAATGTTCATGCCAATTATTATTTTGATATCTTATATAATGACGTAGTTATAAAATGTTTCTCAATTCTCTGTGCAAGTAAAAAAAAAAAAAAAAAAAAAAAAAAAACAGGTTTCACCGTTGCGTAGGTTAGGTTTTGATGCAAACTACAGGCTTTGTTACAATTAAGCAGCTAATGTTTGATACTAATTGTCTGTAGTACTTCACGACGTTGTCTTGTCGTCATAGGATTCGAAAGGGTTACTATGGAAATTAAGTGCTGCTATTACTGATAAATCAAATTTTGTGCATACACCTCAAAGTTATTATCCTTCCAGAAACTTCCCGTTGTGTAACACTCAAAGTTTTTTTTTTTATCGATCACAAGTTGCTTTAAACATTTTAAAAGTGTTGAAGAATATGTTTTTAAAGTATATATATTTTACAGAAACTATATATATATATATATATATATATATATATATATATATATATATATATATATATATATATATATATATATATATATATAGTTTCTGTAAAAAATATCCTTGGCTTCCTGAAAGCATTGAACGAATTATGTGGTTTTTAGCACTGACCTGAACACTTGTGTATGAAACTAAACAACACTTTCATTTTCACAGTCACTGCGAGCAAAACGAGTTTACAAGTCATGAATAAAATATTTGGTCTCCTCTTCGTTTACGTTTGTATTTGCAGCGGCGATTGTTTTATTTATTTATTTATTTATTTCGTTATTACACCGTGCTTCGTCATGACAGTTTAGCTGCATTGCAACGACAATAAGCTGTTAAGAATGGTTTATCAGATGAACAACGACAACGAATCATATCAAACACTTCCGGAGGTGCCAATGCAGTATTTGATAGCAGTAGCACAAGAACCAAGAGATTTCGAGCATCTTCACGTTTCCAGCCATACAAAGGGGGATCAAACTTGGGAGGCTAAAATTCACAATCCCATATGACAGTTTGAATGTGTGCTCTACGTACATTTAACTCGAATACTCCCGTTGTAAATGAGAGACTTTTCAAATCAGGAGATGACGTAGCCTTTCGCCTTGATATCTTTGCCATCCACGCATCGACTAGTACATCAGATATATTTTCTCTCCTTTTGCTTTCGTAGAAACAAACATGAAATACTAAGTTTCTTTTAGAACATCACCGATATTTGCATGAAATTTTCCAAGTAGTTTGAGTTTGATGCCGCAGTGCACTCCCTTTTCGATGCCAAAACACTGGGCAACCCACCCTGAGAGAGCATGTGCTCCTGGAAGATCTGGAAGAAATGCCTTATCTTATTCTACGCTTGCACCAACGTCGATAACGGTCCTGATAGTCCCACTGCTTTCTATAGTTAACACTCGCGACAGTTTAAGCGTGAGAAGGAAGTACATGAGAAGTATGAAAACATCGGCATTGTCGCACGTAACTGTGATACTCTTCACTCCCTTTTGGGCAATCTTCACAACTTGTTGCACTATGATCACACCTGCTTCTTCGTATGTTGTTCGCAAATCAGTTCTGTGTGCTATCTCTTTGGAGTGGGGTCCTTTCCAGTTATGACCAATTTATAGTCCAGATTTCTGATATGAACATCAGTTAGAAATTGCTAGATAATTAACTCTGTCAGTTGTATCTTGTTTTCAGCGACAGTAAGTACATATTCCGGGATGAAAAAAATGTTCCCAAACTCGGCTTTTGCCTCCTGCTACCAAATTGGACAGCTGGGACCAATCGTGTGCCAGTCTTAATGCTGTAGTTGCAGTATCTGTCGAATACCAAATACACATTAGAGAACCTTGTCTTCTGAAACACGTATTCACATACGTAACTGGAATAGCCATGAACAGTTTTATTGTTCGGACAGTCTACTACCCACAGCATAGCACTTCCATCAATCACTGTATCTTCTGGTCTGAGGATTACTCTTGCAGATGCATCAACTTTTAGCTGATTCATCATGAGTGATTTCGCCTTTGTTATTCTCATGTCCCGGTAGTCATCAAACATGGTAATTGGTACCGGGGCAAGTTCATGTTTGAGGACAGGTTGAAAATTGATGTCTCTTGGCCCTTGTAATTCAGGAACACGAAGAGCAGATCAACGTGGCATCACATACATCTGTAGTTCCAACGCATATGGACTTCCTGTTAATAGTCATCGTTATAAATTTCTTTGGCATGGAGAAACCTGCCTGCCAAGAAGCTGAATATTTAACCATTTGATCCATTCTAATATTCAACGCATTGTGAACATTCACTTTTTCTGACGCGATTCTGCCAGTGGCTATGTTGGTAAGAAATTGGGAATGGTCCTTCGTGTCAAACGGATCAATACACGTTTCTAGCTTACTCCTGATTTTCTCTTTGTCAATGCTATCTGCTCGAATCCTTGCTGGTTTCTCTTCTTTGTGAGTAGTGACTTCATCACTGTGACTGTCGTTGGTCAAGTCGGATAGATCTTGCAAAATACGACTAAAAATGCGCATGCTGTATGCCCACATCTTCAAACTTTCTGGTTTCATTGTCAGTTCGATGATTCCATGGGATCCTTTACCGTATCTCGTAAATGTCGTTTCGATATACATGTCAGACCAGATGCCGTTCCACTTCCCTTCCTTGTGGTGTATGACGTGCTCCCTTTCCATGAATTTCTTTAGTACATCACCATGATATTTTTGCATTGACTAAAAATAATACAAACGGTACCCTGTATATTTGTGATGACCAGCAGAAAAGAAATACGGCAGCATTTGCTTTACTGCTCACAGCTGTAGTGGCCATTCACTTTCACGTTCAGCTCTCACAAACACCATCATAATAAAAAAAGAAGGTTTACTAAATTCTCCCCACCATAGTTTGGATGTAGAGCTGCTTGATGTTTTTTTTAATATAAGCTCTTCCTTTGAATTTACCGCAAGAAAAATAGGCCCCTAAACTTCTTCAACAACCAATTGAAGAGCTTTGAAATTCTATGGGAACATATAACCAGATAGCATTTTTGGAACACTTCCAAATGCTGCCTTCAAAATATAACCAAGATAATTTCATGTCATCAGACATCCAACGCAACCAATAAAGATGATTAGTCTGTGCATTCCCCCAAGTTTTGGAATGAAAGTTGAAAACCGTTTGGGGTAAAACCAGCTGATGTGCACAGCCAACTTGTACAGTTGCTGGTCGTTTGTAAATATAGTCACATTTTGTCCGCACATATTGGTAAGTCGTATATCCTCAACCATTGCTGTGAACATGGTATCGAGGTCTGCAGGATCCATGTCTATTAAGGTGGTATATATGGCCCTTGTGGCTGTTAGAGAGTCTTGTCCTTGCTGGCGGCACAATTATGTATTAAATCTAGCAAATTCTAGGGTATCGCGCTCAGTTACTATCCGTTTTATAAATTGGAAATCAATGTCTCTACATCTATACATTATTCGGCGTAAGCTCTAAACTGCGATAAACAAAGCCACGTGAAACTAAATCTCGCTGATTTGCTGTTGTCCTACCGACGCTTGTACTCCTCCGCAAGATAGTTCATGTGATTGCATTATTACTTTTACTATGAAGCTTCATATAAAACTGCTATATTATTATAAATGACAAAAATGTAATACGGATTGCCTAATAATACTGCAATCGAGTGTGGCTAATGAAACAATAGAAATAAACACTAAGCATGCGCAGTAATTCTGGCGCCAACTCAACTGTGGACGCGTGTTCTGCTTTTAAAGTCTGAAAGATGACTGGCATGAATCCCGGTTCCGCGAGTGTTGTGGTGAAACACCAACAAGGGAAACCTTTACTCACTAAGCAACAATTATTTACGAGCGAAATTCAAATATTTTTTTTTAATCTTTCGAGTTTCTTTTCTTTTTTTTCTGCTGCTGCTGTAAGTATCTGGACAACACGAGACAGTATTGTCAAAATGCACGTGTATAATTTGCTCCTCCCCGTGGGGAGTGGGAGTGATACATCACTAGCCAATCGTATTTGTAACAAGCGGAAGGATACACATATTTTGTTTATCGGAGTTTAAAGCTTACGCCAAGTGTGTGCTCTAAAATGATTATCTATAGAAATATCTTTTTCTTACTGGCAAATTAATGTTTTCTCGTCTCACGCATATTGTATTTCCTATGGTTAATATATATTGGATTTTCTGTATATACATAAATTTTACATTATTAAATATGGACTCAACAACAATGATAAACTGCTCAAAGTATTCTTTGACCATTAAAACATAGGTATATACACCTATATTCATATGATAGAACAAAAAGTTGAAGAGAGATTAATGAAACTAGAAATTCCGTTAATGGCGTCAGTCATTTCATATTAACGTGTTTTATACTAATTGCCCAAGGGTGTTAGGGCGACACCCTTTCTAATATTACTTGGTAGGGTTAAAAGATTATGGAAACGTGAAAATATTTTATGCGGACGTGAATGCACGGTACACTCAAAATCAGGGGTTTGACGGCCGGACTATTTATACAGTGTAAAGAAAGTATTGGAGCTCATTTTATTCAGTGTATATCTGAGCGTCAAGGGAGGCGGGGCTATAATCCCTATAGCCTCCCCCTTGGATCAGCTCCTGTATATAAGTACGCAAAGCAAAAAAAAATAAGTTTTTGGTTGATTATTGCACATATAATAACTAATAAAACAATTAAGAGGTTTGCAGGGAAAACTTATTGAGCAGCATTCTTAAATTTCATAAATGAATTTAAGTTGAGTTGATTATTTGTTTTTAGATCATTCAAAGTGAAGTGTGCTGGGATAATAAAAGGTAGGTGGAGGAGACAAACATCAAAAACTGCTGGAGATTGCCTTATTTATTTACTTTTCTTCAGATTATTTTCGTGTCATTGCACATAAATGTACTTTGCAACATTTTGCAATAAAAATGGTGTTAGTAGTGAAAAAACTATAAAGTCGTTTAGTATACCTATGCATTTTTGACATTCAAGCAAATATTAAGAAATACGTCCAGTATTCAAACCGCATAAATAAATAAATAAATGTACAAAAGCCTAGATAGGAACATAAAGAAGCGCGTGCTATTATAATTACGGAAATAGGTCTGAATTCAACGAAAAACTATGCCCACTTTCAATAGATAATGGTCAGAAATGTTCACCTTCGAAACATTTCTTCCTGACAAATGACTTAAGAGTTATTTATTGTCCGTATTCGATCCTGAATAGAGAGAACCTCAAATCCGAACTATAGGCCGCGTAGGGCAATTATAGTATCTGCTCAATTAACAGCACCAGTAATTTGTTATTGTTTCTCTTGGTGGACATAGTACTGCCAACGCCTGGAGGTGCAGAAGAATCGATGTTGTCTTAGCACATTGGAAGGTTATCTATCTATATATCTATCTATCTATCTATCTATCTATCTATCTATCTATATATATATATATATATATATATATATATATATATATATATATATATATATATAGTTATTACTTGTGCCAATAGAAACACTCCACACTCAGGACCGGCTCTTGAATCATGTGAACTACGTGTTCGCAGGAGGCGCCAGGTGAAAGGGCGCCTAACTGGAAAAGGAATTTTGTATTTTAAATGTGAATATTTATTAGAGAAAATGTTATGATAAAAAAAAATAATCCAAATAGCTTCAAATAAATATTGTACAGACTAAGATATAGATTAAACAGATCAAAAGGACGATAAAGTTGAATCTGCGTGGTTGGTTGTAAAACACCCCTTTGCAATTGAAATGGACTCATAACATCAATTGACGCCAATGCCACACTCACAAGTGATGTTACTTTGAGGAAAGTATCCCGCGGCGCAGAGAGATTTAGGGAATATTTTTAAAGAGGGGAAAAATGAAGATTTTACGAACAGGGCCGGCCTTAAGCCGATTGGACCGATTGCTCCCAATCGGGCCCCGCGCTAATGCCGTTTACTTGACTGTCCAGTCTAATCTATTTTCCAGTGCCGTTTTAATAGCATATTAGGCCCCAGCGCAAACATGTGTATTGTGGCTTCTATGTCTAAAATTTTGCTCCTAATATATATGTAATTAATACATGCAATGATGTAATTCTACTCGTGAGGCCCTCAATGCTTCCGGGGCCCCCGATCAAGTGGTTACCGGTATGTTATGTTATGTTAGGCTAGGTTAGCGATAAGATGGCTCTGCTACTCTCGTCTCTCAAGTACACACAATAACATATTGCAATACAGGTACATCTATGGACTCCACAATGAAGAATATGGCCTCTCCCTAACAAGTTAGTATTAAGTTTCCGGGCATAAGTATTTTTTTCTTTTTTTTCTTTTTTTCTTTTTGAATTTGATGCTGCAATAGTTTCCTTTTTATCTTACGTTTACAACTTCTGGTGTAAAAATAGATATTATGTTCAGGGAGTATTCAGCACATGCCCAACACCCTTAATACTCCTCCAAGATATTCCCTATACACGCCCCTGGGCGTAAAGACATTGCTTTCTTTGAGTTTGTGTAAAAATGTATATCATTAATCTGGGCGCACACGCTCTTTTATTTTGAACACCCCACTATGTAAAAGTTCCTGGAGTTCTTACTGATTATGTCATGTGATACTACCGTGAATACCGAGATGATATAAAATAAATCAGTCTCATTGTGACTTCTTCGCTTATCCTTTCTTTTATTATCCATTTATCAAAATGCTACAATAGCAATTAAAAGCGACTAAGCTCCAACCTATAACTTTGGCTTTCAAGTCTTTAATTTACGGTTATGTGTGATTTAACACTTAACAGAGACAAACAACATTTTATGTGTACTTTAAATAAATTAGTTAAATACATCATTTTCATAAAGTTTATGTTTTAAAATTATTGTTCAAAGGATTTGAATTTTAATAAGCCTTCTCTAACATCAATGCACGTGAATTGTGCTGCCATCTTCCGAGTTCTTTTAAACTATATGTTGTGGACGTTTATATGTTTGTGGTCAATCCTTTCGACAATGAGATCTCGGAAACTACAGGCGCTAGAAAGATGACGTTTTTACTGATCGATTGCAGATTTCATATAGATTGTCCAGTTTTAATTGAATATTAAAAAAAAAACATGGCAACTATTTCTTTATTTCATTTTTACTGGTACATTGGAAGTGTTGAAATTAAAAAAAAAGCATGACATCCCACGCATTATGCATTCCAACACCACATTATTGTATATATGGTTTGTATATGGCCCAGGCGTTTGTTTCATGGCCAAATAATAATTGAAAAGGAAGGATAACCATTTCTCCAGTCTAAGATGAACCTTTATTTTCGGAAAAAATGAAATGAAATCATTAAGTTTTACGTCCCACAGTTATGCCGGTGAGGCTAAAGGAGACGGTAATGATGAGAGATGAATGAAATGGTGGAATGAAGAAAGTGGAAGGAAACGGGAGAACACCGAAAAAACCCACGAGCACGGTGTTTGTTCACCACAAAGTTCACTTGGCGCGAGCTGGGATGGAACCAGGGACCCCAAGCACCGGTGGTGAACGCTCTACCACTGAGCCACCACGCCCCCAACTTTATTTTTGGAGTGTTTTGCCCAATGAACACCATATATAACTGGCATTATAATTAATTGTGTATGTAATATATTTGCTTATTACATACTGCATGCAAGAAGAAAGAAAACACTGGTCATACATGAATTAGAAAGTCCAACCGGAAGTAGGCTCAAATTTTGCAAACGGTTCGAGATATTGAGAAAAGATAATCAAAAAACTGTCCCCTTTATGATACCTCTTGACATTTTTAATGAATTACGTCTTTCACTTGTGTCTGTAAAGGGACATGTACAGATGTTGTGAGGAATGGGAAGGAGATTTATGCTCATATGCGAATGATGCGCTGTGAAGAGAGCGCAGGTTCAGCTAGTAGTATATTAAAAATACAAAACCAGAGGACAAACTTTGTCCTCTCCTGCGAAAAATCCCGTAGATTTTTTTTAAGAAGTCAGGCAGGTAAGCGGAATGTATACTTGTGGGTACTGAGCAGGTGGGTGTTGCAAGGGACCCCTTCAGGGCCACTTGCTAGTTTCTTATATATTTATATTATTATAATTATTATTATTATTCATATAAATTTTAAGGTAACTATATATATACATAAACATGAATATATTCTTGTATATTTGTAATTACAATATAGTTATAAGATAAACCAGCGCTGGTTTCAAAGGTAAAATGTTATGTGATATATTACTATTATTATTATTATTATATTATTATTATTATTTCATGCAAGATGCCTTGTATTTACTGTGTGTAATCCATATATTAATCTAGCATATTCCTTTCGCAGCATAAAAAAAATCTTCCTCTTTTCTAGATAACGAATGTTAGTCGGAAACATTTTCCGTTGCCAGCAACGTTTAGGATACAAACAGAGGGGAGCAGAGACCTTATTTTACTTTCGTTTTCTTTTATTCCGCCTATGCCATCTATATGGGTCAATAGGTAGTTTTGCTAGAAAACAGTTGGATATGTTTTCAAACCTCTCATATATATAGAAGGCATTCTCTTGAGGCGAGGAACCATTTAGTGCTTCGAATGGCGGGAGAGGCAGTTTTGACCTTCTCTGGTTCCATTTCAGGGATGGGAGTTCCTTGCTTAGAACAGTCTAAATGATGACTGTCGTTAGAGTATCTTCGAAATGAGCCGAAAAGTTCATGTATAGTATAGCGAGTGGGCAAGTGAGTCCACGGGGTAGCTTAGAGCTTTATTTGTTTCAATTCTAAATCTAAGAAAATAAATAATTATATTTTTATTTTGGATAATGTTAAGCTCGCGATTTCTCTTTAACCATTTTATTTAGGATATCTAGTGTTTGTAGTTTACTCTAGAGTTTGCCTGGGCTCCTAGATTCGGTCCAGTGGATAAGCTTATTGATTTTGAATTGGAGGGCTCCGGGTTCGAGTCCGGCCGACGTCTGACTATATAAGGCCAGGCCGATAGATTGATTTTTAAAAAACACATTTAGTTCCGCTCTAGAATGCTAGGAGACGGGAACGGAGTGAAACTTAACCTATACCTATAGATATGAGTGCTGATCTAGAAAAGCCTCTTATTGAGGTCTATTCCTATATCCTCACTAAACCTAATCCTAGTAAATTTTGTTAGATAGAATCCTTCTTGAGGAAGGTCTGGTTCCGGACTTTTCCTCGCTTAGGTTTAGGCCAGGTGCTGGATAAGTGGTGAAGGCACCTTTAGAACAGCAAATTGGTTCACTTCATCAGCTTGTAAGAGAACGCTTCCTGAGTGAACCCTGATGATTTAGAGTATTAGTTTATGTAATCTTGTGTTAATGGCTGAAGTAGGAATCTTAGATCCATTATAGTAGGGACTAATTTCCTATTCTTTAGGGATTAGGATAAAGATATACTTAAGTCCCTCTCTGTATCCGGGAGGGCAAATGTAGACAAATAAATGTTTTATCTAGAGATCGTAAACTATTTTCTCAACTATCGTTCGTACTTTATTGAAATAAAGGTATCTAAAAGAGGAAATTTGGTGAGTTTCCATTATAATTTGAGTATGTATGCTAGTTGCAGTAAGAACTCTCCTAGATTCTTGCAAACAGGGTGAATAAATTGGTTAACTTAGAATTGGTCGACAGAAAAGGTTGTACGAGGATATTTAAATGATTAAGAGATATTTAACTCATCTTTTCTCTCTGCCTCCCTTGAGTAAGCTAAAGGAAATAAGGGAGAGAGGAGAATCTTAAAACCGATCTGGCCGTAAACAACTTTTGGTGAAGTTAACTATTTGTAATTTGTGGTTCTATCAATCCTCCAGAGAAATATTCTTTTAGAAAGAAAGCTGTTAACTAGTGGGTGAGGTAGTAACCTTAGATTCAGGGAGTCTGGTAATAGCACTCGCACGCAGAGAGGTACGTCCATAACCTTTACATCTGAGGGCTCGTAGAGAGAGCCTTTGCAACACAGTAGGCGCGTAGACCGCTACTTACAAACTGGAGGGGCTCGTAAGCTGCTTCGTACAGTACTTATGAAGGTTTCTCTTCTAACTCGAATAATCCAATGGAAAATATGTCATCCATCTTCTATCAGTTATTTTTTAAGGTTTCTGATCGTCCCATCACCATTTCATTTGTTTCTGAAGTCGATAACAATTTCAAGTTGGTTATACATTTCATAAGTAGCTACCTACGATATTCTCACTAGCGTACATTAGGTTTTCCTGACAATTTTTTTTTTCAAAATGATACAGCTATTAAGTAATCTTTGAACCAACGAATTTATATCAGTGCGCATTTCATTATGTCTTACAAATACACAATCTACCAAAAAGTCGCCGGTCACCCCACAACTTTCGGAATGAAACAAATCATAACATACTCAATATCGGATAGTGCTTCCTTTGGCCTGGATCACAGCATGCATTCTCCGAGGAAGGCTTTCCACCAGTTGCTGAAAAGTATCAGGTGGGATGGCAGTCCACTCCTCCTGCAAGGTGGTTCCAAGTGCGGCAGATGAATTTGGACGAGTTGGTCTGGACCTCAAATGCCGCTTCAATTCATCCCACAAATGTTCCACGGATTTCAAATCATTCGACTGAGCAGGCCATTGGAGTCGTTGCACATTGTTCTCGTCATACCACGACATAACATTGGCAGCTTTATGGCAAGGGGCATTATCATCCTGATAGTAACATGGGTCCATTCCAAAGAATTTGCACAATATAGGAATCACTGAATTGTCCAAAATGTCCAGATAATTTGCACTCATCATGTTAGCAGGCATAACAACAAGCGGGCCTAGGCCAAACCAACAAAATGCACCCCACACCATTACCCCACCACCACCAAATTTCACTGTTCGTACAATGCAGTCTGGTAAAAAGCGTTATCCGGGTTGTCGCCACACCCACAGCCGACCATCTGACATGAAACATGTGTAACGTGATTCATCACTTCATAACACATGTTTTCATTGGTTTAGGGTCCAATTTCGATGAGCCTTACACTATGCCAACCTCCTTGTTTTGTTCGTGGGATCGATTTTGGCTTGTGCGCAGCTGCTCTACCATGGAAACCAAGTGCATGCAGTTCTCTCCTGACAGTGTTCAGTGAAACTGATGTGTCCGATGCAGTGTGGAACTCATGCTGGATGGCAGATACTGGCCGCAATTACTGAATACAACTCTTTTCAGCACTCTCCGATCCGTATTTGTCAATTTATTGGGTCATCCGGGCAGTTTAGGGACACTGCTGACACCGTGACGTTTCTATTCCAGGATTTTGGGTGGAACAATTGGGCACTAATGGCACGATTCGACAAACCCGCAATATGGCAGCCGAGATGACTCCCCTATCGAACTCACTAAGTTCTTGTCTGTGCGCCATTCTCAGTCAAACTGACTCCTCGCCTGACATTCGATCACTGATAATGCCTTCTGCATCAAAACAAATGACTGGCGTCGTGCAGGTTGTTCTGGATTCCTTACGGCGATGTCCTATCAGACTGACCTTGACTTTTGGTAGATAGTATCCCTTTCAGAAGTAAAATGAAATTTTATTGCTATGGCCTATTCTGATCAATCAGGATTTTGGCCACTGCGGTCGTCTTTATGGACGGAAGCACTTTAAATTTTGCTGACGCTCGTTTCTTGATATTCCACACTTCTCTGCCAAGTTTGGTCAAGAAACTAGATTTCGATATCGATAGGTTTACTTGTAAGGTAAGAAAACTATGAAATACTAGTGCAGAACCTCCTTGAAAAATTGCGAGGCACGAGGGTGAAATATGTATTTTAAAATCATTCACTGTCTGCATTTCCATTTGAGTTACTTCTCTGAAAAATTAGCTGCTGTAAGCAATGAACAGGATGAGCGTTTTCACCAGAACAGATGGAAACACGTTAGAAAAAGAAATGAGTATAGTCACTAGACCAGCTGGAAGAGCAATATATATACGTACATGGGTCAATCCATTCTAAGTGATCAAGCATGTGCCGCTCGACCATCACCAAAAAATCTATTTTTTCATGAATGTTTATCCTATATCACGGTACTTCAAAACCACAATTAATTAATTTTTACAACATCCAATGGCGACGCAGGGGCTGCCGCCATTTTTTTTCGATTTTAGGCGTTTACGTTACGATTACATTATGAAAGTTAAGCAACTAGGCTTCTGTTTCCATTGACCAGGGAGGGGGCGAATACGAAGAACGGTACAATTGAAATTTTTGATCGTCTCTGAGGGAATTTTTAACTTAAGTTCCTAATCAGTGGCTCACAAACGCTGCCCACTGCTTAATGCTCAGTTTGTTAATGTCTATTAGTCCATTTGTTGTTCGTCAACATCATCGTTTCTTTCCTGAACGTTTCAGCGGAAAAGAAAACTACGAAACTTGAAGGAAGATGAGAGACAAGCGAAGGCTCTAGAAAGGTTTCTTTCGACTTCAGGACAAAATTTCGAAAGTGATACAAGTATTGAGCTAGAGGAGTTCTCAATACGAATTACTTTTAACGAAGCATTTGCAAGTCTACAAACTTTTGAAACTGTAAGTTTATTTTACTTGATTGCAGTAATTTAATTAAAATGGAGTGGATAGAGCCTCTTCGGTTAGGGGTCTGAATTAAATTCAATGTATTTCAAAATTTGTATGAATGCAATTAGTTTTCATGCAGTGTATGCGTATATAATTCGATAGGATAACTGTAATTGAAATCAAAACTGTAATCGAAAGGTAATTAGGATTATAAGTAACATTATTTTTCAGTACTGTCAATCTCAGTAGCGTATACATATGCTTTGTATTATAACAATGTAACAATCATTATCAATTCATTCTCTCGTACATTAAATTTAGATGGAGTGATATTGTTAAACATTTGGTAATAGTCCTAATGCAAAGTAAAGTTTTGATTATTAGTTACTTGTGTTCAGGGATGCACTGACGGAAGTGGAACCAGAGTCTGGATCCCCTAGAACTTTCAATTTTTAAGAAAATTAACACAATTTCAGGGGACAAATACATAAAATTATTTGCATTTTGTAGGCTACTCCGAAAAATATTCGGACCCAAAAGAGAAATCTTGGTTACGCCACTGCTTGCGTTCACATTATATTACTCATTGCCAGATTTCGAGCGTCTATGTTGGAAAGAAACATACATGAAAGGACTGAGTTGTTTTATACTCCTAAGGGGTCCTGAAAATATTTTTTCGGGAGACCTGATTTTGAAGTTCCGCCACTGGATCGAAGACAAATAAAATATCGATTAACGCACACACTTTTGCCATTTGTTGTGCATTTTCCAAGTTAAGCTAAAGTTAATAATGAATTATTTGAGATCAACTATATCTCAAGAACGATTAAATGGATTAGCTTTGATGGCCATTGAAAATGACATAGCCAATGAAATGAATACGTATGCAATAATAAGAGATTTTGAAAAACTGAAAGCCAGAAAAAGTCTTTATAACATTAACTTTTCACTGTGAAAGAAAACGAGAAATTAAGGGGTAATTACCATAATCGTATCACTAGAAAATACTATGTAAATATGCTTTTAACGAAGCATAACAGCATACATCTTTTTCAAAATCAAACCTGTGTTAATGTTAGACTTAAAGATCATTATTCTGTTTCGACTTCTATGTTTCAATTCTACTTGTCAAAAAACATCTTAGGTATATATCTTAGTTGTGTCTTGTGCCTATTTAATAAAACATTTTATTAATTATTAAAATTGGAATTTTGTTCAGTATTCATTCACAGTCAATTAGTTATAATTTCGCCATTGTTTCGTTAATATTCACAAGGAGACTACAGATATTGAAGAAATTTGCAGTTGTAACAATTATTTGAGGATCTGTTGTCCATTACAACTTACTACTCTTTTATTATCATTTAGAAGGATGTGCCTCAATATTGTTTGCTTACACTTCAGAAGTGTCTGGAACCGGCCCTGTGCACACTAACAAGGAAAATATTTGGGCTCGAACGGGTGAATACGCATGAAAAGGAAAGCATGCGTAATGTTAGCACCCTGGAAGCAAACAGTGATATCCGTTTATCTGCAAGATGCTGTAAACGTCCGCAAGACCACGGCAAAGTAGAGCACGTGCCGTAATTACAGGGTGTCTATACTGTCTGACCCCAGGCCATTTTCTGCAGAAAAGGGTGGACGAATGGAAAAATAGGCGAACACGTATCCCTTTATTTTTGAAGCACACATTTTGAATGGAAAAGTTGTGTCCCAGCGTCACCCGAAGGGTAGCAGACAGAGTCCAACCAAAATTTTCAAATGGTAAGAGTGGTCAAGTAGTATATTATTGAAAAGGTATTTGAAAAGAAACAAGATGAAACAAGTCCCGAGTTTCTACGCTCATTCTGTACAAAATGATAAACAGTCAAAATGTCAACACAGTTGTCATGAAAGAGTCTATGACCACCATTTTGCATAGGGTGCGCATATAGACTTGGGACTTTTGCAGATTGTTTCTTTTCACAATACCTTTCAAACGATAAACTGCTTCACCCACCTTACAATTTGAAAATTGTGAGGTGGACCCTGTTAGTACACTACGGGGGCCCCTGAGGCAATTCGTTTTCATTCAACACGTGTGCCCCAAGAAATAATGGGATACGCGTGCGCCGATGTTTCCATTCACTCAAAAGTTTCCCAAAAAATGGCCCGGGGTCAGACTTTATAGACGCCCTGTCGGCATGGCACGTGCTTTTGCGGACTTTTATATCAGTTTGCAGAAAAACGGACATTATTGTTTGCTTCACGAGTGCTAACATTACACATGCTTTCATATTTGTGAGTATTTGCCTGTCCAGGAAGGTACGTGAGCTCGACCGAAAAAAAAAAATCAGAAATAAGAGTATGAATAGTGTTAGTACCCTATAGCGATAGGCGATGTCAGTTTGTTTGCAAGATGGCGGAAACTTGCACCAATAGATGGGTACATAGTGGCAGAGAGAGCACACCTGATGTCTATGACTAGACTACTCCCAACAGTAAAGCTGCGAACGCTAGTTCTTCGCATGAGGAAAGATTGAATATATAGTGAAACGCGAAATGGCGCGGAAAGTGGTCATCAATCCAATGAATGTAGTGCGACTCGTTGAAGTGAACGTGCGACGCAAGGTGCGTCATTAGGAAGGAATTGGTCTGGAAGATGAGACATTTGCATGTTTTATAGAAGAAATAATAATGCAAAAATATGGGAATCAGTTAGAAACCGAAAGTCTCCGAGCGCAGTGGTGAAGAGTGTAAATAAAATGAAGAGGAAGAAGTGAGAACGTATAATGACACAAGTCCTGCAAGAGAGAATGAAAGTAGCCACAGTGAATACGAACCGTCGACAGTGTGATCACACAGTTTACTGATGTCACACTAGAGAACACATTCGAGGATTATCATGTACGCGGATTCAACTCATAAAAAAACTCCAGCAACGATAACCGAAACTGAAGAAAAAAGCAATATTAAATGCGTATTACAATATGTAGCAAAGAAACAGCAAAACACGGCCGCGTTCGAAGGAAATTGTACACTACAGTTAAAGACAATCAAGCAGGGTGCCATAGCGAAGTTTGATTAAGCGCGAGCTATGGGAGCTAACGTTCTGTAATTATGGCACGTGCAATACTTTGCCCTGCTCTTGTGGACGTCTACAGGATCTTGTAGAAAAACGGACATAACTGTTTGCTTCCGGACTGCTAACATTACACATGCTTTCCTTTTTGTGCGTATTCACCCGTTCGAGCCCAAGTACTTTCCTTGTAAGAACGTTGTCTACACCCACACACAAACACACACACACACAAAAAAAAGACTATATCACTACAGTAAAAGCATTCAATACAAAAGTGATTTAGTTTTTCAGTCTTAAACATAGAACAGCTGAGTTTATATTCAGATAATTACGAAATCCAACTTTTAGTTCCACGATTATGTAACGATGGTAAGGAAGATGATGGTGATGAGAATGAATGCAAATGGTGAAATAAAGGAGGTGGGAAAAGCGGAAGAACCTCTTAAAAAATCCACTTGACACAAACTGGGATCATGGTAGGGACCCAACGCATCTGCTGAGCCACCAAGGCCTTTGCAGATAATTCTATGAATGCCGTTAATCACAGAAATGATCTATGTTATATTGCTGTTTATAATTAGATATACTTAATATACGACTGCAATTTCAACTTTTTAAACAATTCAAAAAATATGATATCATAGTAGTAGCAATAACATATCTTGTGTTGAGGTTAGCACACCCTCCTCTTTCTTCCACGAGACACCAGTATATACATGCACATATCAAAAAGTACGGAGAATAATTTTATTAGAAACAAAATAATAAGCTTACATGAAATTTGCAATCTTCTCCAAAGTACTGTCATTGGCTAGCAATGCACTTATCCCAACGTTCAATCCATGACTGGAAGCATTTCTGGAAAGCTTCTTTTGGAAGGGCATTCAGTTGTTCTGTCGTGACCCTCTCAAATGTCAGGAATGATGTTAAAACGTTTTCCTTTAAGCACGGTTTCAATTTTTGGGAAGAGCCAGAAGTCATATTGTGCTATATCTGGAGAGCACAGTGAATGTGGACAGACATTAATATTTTTTTTCGGCCCAAAACTCGGGGATCAAAAGCAAGGTTACAACGATATATGTACAACGAGCACAACAAATGATATTGTATAATTTCTGCTATTGGCAACGATGGGAAATACAAATAAGAAGAAGAGGAAGAAGAAAAGGATATAGATGAACAATGACGCCATTATGTACAAATATACTTTCAATTGGTGATGAAAAATACATATAATTGTAAATATATTATTTAAAATACCATTCTTTGCCTAAGGTATGTTATTTCATTTAGTGATTTGTTATAGAATTAAAATATATTAATAATACATAAGCGAACTGGAGTGATAGTTATAACATAAATGGTGGACCCGTCCCAGGATTTTTTGGATTCAATCTGAAGTTTAGTAAGGTTAGCCAAAATTTTAGACTATATGATATTAAGAAATAAACGAGTTATTAATACCAGTCAAAAGATGGAAACCGTTCAACAAATTGAAGGAGAACAGTCGCATGAATTATCAAACACGGACTTTCAAAATTTTATACTTCAAATGAAAGAGTTAATGGAAAGTAAAATGGAAGCTCAGTCACTAAGATTGGAACAGCTGACGAATAATTTAGAACAGCAAATGATAAGGAAATTCGAACTGTTTGAAAATTCAAAAACAGCAAAGTTGGAACAGTTGGAAACATCGCATAAAGATCAATTAGAACAGTTTGAGAAATCTCAGGCTCTCAAACTTGAACAATTATCCCAAAATTTGAAAGATAAATTTGATAGAATTGATGCTCGAGTTGACAGTAATACAGCACAAATACATGAATTACAGAGGGAAGTTTTGGAAGTCAAAAATAATAGGAGGTCTAATAAAGAAGATAGAATAAATTTCTTAATTCCAGAAATTGATACTGAAATGCAACGTCCAATAATGCATCAAGCAGTACACAGTAGTGAAGTAAATCCTGCCATACCACAGTATGGATATGGAGATTGTAGTCAATTGGAAAATCACAGTGATGATACCAGTTCCAATTCTGTGAATGAGAAGAATGAAGAAGGAACACATCGGAATTCTGTAAAAGTAAACAGTAGGAAGTTAAAATCTGCTAAACCTAATCATATAAAATGTCTAAAAGTAGCGGTAAAATTTAGTGAGATCAAGTCATTAACTAAATTTAGTGGTCGAGTTGATGACATACCGGCGAGCACTTTTATTGAAAAATTTGAATCAGAATGCGAGTTAGTAGGAATCGGTAAGTCTAACTTTCTTAAGATCCTACCTCATGTCTTATTACCTCCTTGCTCTATATGGTTTAATGCAGTTAAGTCAGGCATACGTAGTTATAATGATTTTAAGAAAATGTTATTAGCCAACTTCGAGAATGATTTCATACTGGCTAACAGGGATGCCCACATTAGAAGTAAAAAGTATGACCCACGTGTAGACAAGAGTGTTATGTACTTTGTCATTAGCACATATAATGAGTTGAAATTATTGAATCCATATCAACCTGACTCAAGAATAATCGCATCTATTAGAGTTTTGTTGCCTTATAGACTGCAACAAGTTTTGATGACGTCGCAATGTATATATTTCAATAACCTATTGTTAGTAGTCCAAAACTTTGAAAATCAAAGAGTTACACAATGCCATACAAACAATAATGCACGTAGTAATCCTTTACCTATACATAACATAAGTGTTCAACAAAGTAACTGTGGAGGAAATAGAAAGTCTAGACTTAATAGTAACGTAAATCAAACTAATCGAAGTTCCAGATTTACAGGTAACGTAGACGAATCTAATAAATGTCATAGATTTACCGATATTACGAATGAAGTAAATTACAGAAACAATAGGTGTATTTTTCCTAATACAACGAATGCAAACAAATTTGGTCATAATTATAGCCGTGCAAATTGCAGAAATTTCTATAATCGCAGACAGATAAGAAATGAACCGAATCTTTGTAACAGTTCCACAAAAGAATGTGCGATTCAGTGTGACTTAGTAGATGTGATGAACAATTCTACTTTAAACTATTCTCTGTTTCACATAAAATGATAGGAAAAAGAAGAAGTTTTTCCCCCACCACGCTCAAGTACAGGTGAATGTTGGTGTTTCGTCTTCCACCATCAGCCCTCGCACACGGAGGTATAGAGTGTATCTAAATATGTCTAGTCCTAAATAATAAATTACAACTTTCATAATAACATTGAGTATTTTAAAACACTTAACTACACTTACCTGCATTAGTGAGTAAGTAGCACATGTGTCATTTTAATAGAAATTTTATTGAACAGTTGTATTGTTTATTTTCCTTCTTTTCTGGCAGTCGGGGTTATGACATAATGTTGGAATGGCAAGGGATGTCAGGGTTGGTAATTGAATTGGTATTTACTGCTTTGATACATGAATTTCATAATATAAAATCGGAAACCAAGTACAATATGTATGGGTAAATTATCAGTGCGTTAAGATAATAACAATAGCACCTGAAATAATAATAATAATAATAATAATAATAATACACTTCTTGTTTCCTCTCTTATACACATGTGTTCTTACATTAAAAAGAACCAGAAGAAAAATAACCATATGTATACACACTGATAATAGTGAATAAATGCGTCTCGCCCCGGGCGCCTCAACTCAGCAAATGCCCTGGTTTCTATTGATTATTTTTCAATGAAATCATTTTCCTACGTTTTTCTCTTCGTACGTACACCTGATGTGATGGTGGCAAAGTATCTTTATTTTTTTTTTTTTTGTTTATTAATACGCGGTGATAAATTTACGGTAAAGCATCATACATACAAGATTCATCAACATTGAAGCCTTCTGAGTTTACTAAGGGGGAAAATTTGTTATGGTGGACTTAGAAAAACAATCCCAGATTGATTGAAGCCTGACACGAAATAGTAACTACAGATGCTACGTAATTTGAACAGGCCCATGTCTGAGTCTGCCGTTTCAAGCAAATTATAATATTGGAGCTTAACCATCATAGTGAATTTGACGCCCCTAAAATCCCTTAAAATTTGGCGCCTTGTGCGGTAGCAATCTTCATCAGGCCCTTTCGTTGGCCTTGAGCTTAGCCAATTGATAATAGAGGAAATTGACTTTTGAATTGTTACTTGACTATTTTAATAAAAACGGAGTTGTCAACAGTCCCGACGACCGTTGAGGGGGAGGGAGAGTAACAGATGTTTGGAAATGAAATTAAATCTTTGAGTTTTACGTATCGCAGTTATGCCGGGTAGGCTAAAGGAGACTGTGATGACGAGAATGAATGAAACAGTGCAAAGAAAAAAGTAGGAGGAAACAGGAGAACTCCGAGAAAATCTGCAAAAACAGTGCTTGTCCACCACAAAGCCCACTAAGCACGAGCTGGGATCGAACCAGGGCCTTATGCCCCAGAGGTGATCGCTCTACCACGGAGCCACCACGGCCTCAACAAAAGTTTTTAGTTCTCACAGAACTCTTGTCTGGAGGTCAATGCAATTAATGGGTGCTATACATACTTGAATTTCATTATTTTCAACAGTCTATGGAGAGTTGAGTGAGAAAAGCAGGGCAGTTCATCATCGGTATTTATAGCTATCAGAATTTTATTTAACGTTGGCAATTCATTACGGAAAAAGACCTCATGTACCTTTGATCGAATTGCCGATTTCGTGAAGTCGTCATGGTTTTCCGAGAGGGGAAATACTTGTACGCGTATTTTTGGGACTTCTTAATTTATTTTCATTACGTTTAGCCTCCCGCCTACTTCTATAAACAGTTGCCTTTCCTACACTTGTCTGTTTCCCAGTCATGTCGGCGAATTCTTCAACAGTTAAATTAGGGTGTTGTTCTCTTATAGCATGGAAGATATTCAAAACGCAACGCTTCTCACCACTTCGTAACGCTGTCCTGGGCTCATGTTTTATCGCAGAACTACTGCAAGCATCATGAATTGTCGCTTCACAAAGCACGAAATACGCAATTATTTACAATTTAATATGCACTAAAATTTGTTTCAGATAATGTAAACTATACAAAACATAATGGATACAGAATACAATTTAATATGCACTAATTTCACACGACACTATATATAATATAGTTACCACACACGCTAAATTCATACAATATTTGCACAGGTCGATAGTCTGCGCACTCGATACTCAGACAACCAGAAGATTACTTTCCTTGAAATTGTAAATAAAGACAGAATGTCGACAGGATTGGTTTGCTTTCTCTCCCGATTCTTAAGTGAAACAATGATGGAAATTAACTTTATAACGAATTAGTTCTTATTTCTAGAAATGCAATTTAATAAATAGGACTAAAGCCAAAACTTTAATACATAAGGGCCGCGGTGGCTCACTGGTAGAGCGTTCACCTCTGGTGCTTGGGGTCCCGGGTCCAAACCCTGCTCCCGCCAAGTGAACTTTGTGGTGGACAAACACCGTGTGCGTGGGTTTTCTCGGGGTTCTCCCGTTTCCTCCCACATTCTTCATTCCACCATTTCATTCATATCTCATAATCACCGTCTCCTTTAGCCTAGCCGGCATAACCGTGGGACGTAAAACTCAAAGATTTCATTTCATTTTTTAATACATAAATAGTAAAAAATACTTTTCTTAAAGACAAAAATTAAAAACAGTCATTGTTTGTTATTCGAGGTTGACAGGTAAAAACACCAGTGCTTTCTCACCATCAGGTGCGAGCGAATTGACGTTCGAATTTAGTGTGTACACGATTATGTTTATAAGAAAAGCTTCCCTCCCTGTGAAGGTCAACGGCTTGATTTCCCCTCCGTACTGGAGAGTGGTGGGAGGAAGGGGAGTTTCCTATCAGGTTGCCTGGAATAGATAATAATGACAGCTGGTGGGGAATGGGGTGAAACCACGCCAGCAACTGAAATACCAAATCCTAAAATTATGAGTTCTTCTTTTGATAACAATACTTTAAAATCTTGTGTTAAATTTTCTGCAGATAAAGAATATGATGATAGTGATGAAACAATTCCAAAGACTCTAAGTTGTACAAACAATTATCAATATATTCCTGTACGTAATTGTTTTTTGTTATCAGATGATAATATTAGTGATAATTACGTAACTGATAACGATTTTATTTTCCTAAAAACATATTGTACAGCCAGGATACAAATTAAAGTTAATGATATTTCACTGCAAGCTTTGATCGCTACTGGCGCTACTGCATCTCTTATTTCATATTCATTTTGGCGTTATCTCACAAAAGATATTTCTAACCCAAGGCTGCAAAATGTTGACAACTTAATTTTGGTTGATTATACTGGAAAGCATAAAAAAAGGGTTATGGGGAAGGTTCAAGTAGTAATTTCTTTACAAAATTACGAAATTTCTATGCCAGTGCTAGTCATTAAAGAATTAAATGAAAATATTTTAATAGGTTTAGATTTTCTTACTCAGCTACGCGCTGTGCTAGACTTTGAAAATAAAACACTTACGGTAAATTCACTCAATGACAAAATTATTTTGAATTTAATACCGGCTACAGATAATATAGCAAGTCAATGTCAGCCTTTCATTAACAATATGAATTTAGATGTAAATAATTGTGAAATTAGTACAGAAAATTCAGCAACCGAAACTCTTATAAAAAATAACACATTTGATGATATTGTAAAGGAAATTACTGATTCTTTTGTAAATTTATTCCGGAATTTAAAAACATATTTTACCAACATACAAAAGTGTTCTCAAAAGTTCCAGGGTGCTGTAAGAAAATGAAAATGAAATGAAATCTTTGAGTTTTACGTCCCACGGTTATGCCGGTTAGGCTAAAGGAGACGGTGATTATGAGAAATGAATGAAATGGTGGAATGAAGAAAGTGGGAAGAAACGGGAGAACCCCGAGAAAACCCACGCACACGGTGTTTGTTCACCACAAAGTTCACTTGGCAGGAGCAGGGTTTGAACCCGGGACCCCATGCACCAGAGGTGAACTCTCTACCACTGAGCCACCGCGGCCCCAGGTGCTGTAAGAATTTCATGTATACGATTGATGTAGATACAAATCAAACAATTGTAACCAAACCTTATATCATACCGTATAAATTCAGGGATGAAGTGAGGAGACAAATTTGTGATATGTTGCAAAATGGGATTATCAGACCATCACAAAGTATGCATCTTAATCCTATTCATGTTGTACAAAAGAAGGATGGAAAACAAGCGAGAATAGTCCAAGATTTGAGAAAATTAAACAAACATATACGGTTACAACAAGTAAGGTATCCTCATATTGATGAAATTCTCAGTTCTCTACAAGGCAATACCATATTTGGGAATTTGGACCTCGTCTCGGCTTATAATCAGCTATTATTAGAAGAGAATTCTAGACATTATACAGCTTTTTGTTTCGAAGGACAATTGTATGAGTTCAATCGAGTTGTTTTTGGATTAATTAATGGAAGCGCTGCTTTGGCAGCTTGTTTAAGTCAAGTATTAGGGCAAGATCTTCGCTCCAATGTAGTTTTTTATGCGGATGATATTTTAATAATGGGAAAGAATCCTGAAGAATACTTGAAAAGTTTGAACACTGTTTTAGATCGTCTTGAAAATGCAGGACTTACGGTTAATTTAGAGAATTCAAAATTTTTCAAGACTTCTGTTGAGTTCTTTGGATATAATATTAGTGGACGGGGTATGTGCTTTAGTGAAGCAAAAATTCAAGCAATAAAAGATTTACCTCCACCTTCAAATTTAAAAGAAACTCGACAAGTTTTGGGTTTGTTTAATTGGTTCCGGAGATCGATACCTCGGTTTGCCGAAATTGCTGAACCATTATTTTTAATCACAAAAAAAAAGAGTTCCTTGGCAATGGAGTAATGCTCAAGAACGAAGTTTTAATAACTTGAAAACCAGTATTATAAAAAAATATTCATTTGAACTATCCCGATTTTGATCGTACTTTTTACGTTCAATGTGATGGATCGTTATCCGGAATTTCTGGAATACTTTGGCAACGTAATGCATCTGTTGAGGATCCCGCAGTGATACATTGTGTTAGCCGAACTCTGAAGAATGCGGAAAAGGGATATACCACAACGGAAATTGAACTGCTAGCTGTACGTTTTGCACTTCAAAAGTTCGCCCCATATCTTATTGGCCGTCATTTTATAGTATTGACTGATCATAATTCATTACGGCATGTTAAAAGAGTACAGGGTTATAATAGTCGTCTATTGAGGTGGTTATTAGAACTGCAATCTTTTGATTTTGAAATACAGCATATCAAAGGCGTTCATAACATACCTGTGGATACGTTATCAAGGTTATTTCCAAGTTCTGAACATATAGTACTTTCTATAAATTCATTTAAAGTTCTTCAGGATGAAATAAATAAAATATTGTTGCAAGAACTAAAAGAAGAACAAGGAAATTATGAAGAGTTTGCGAAAATCATAAAACACTTAACAGTGTGTCCGAAAATTTGTGACTGTCCACGTAACTGGAATTCGTTATATCAAATGTCAAATGATGTACTAGTGATTAGTGACTTTAAATATAAAAATAGAAAAAAAGATATGTATACCACTAAAGCTAGTACCTCGCATATTAAAAGCATACCACGATGATTTTGGGCATTTTGGATATCATAATGTATATTCGCTAATCAGTAAAACTTTTTATTGGAAATATCTACGGCCTCAAATCAAGAATTACATTAACGACTGTGAGGAGTGTATGAAAATCAAGCACAATTATCAGGCCATATACAAACCAATGTTGTCAATCATACCTGAGAGACCTCATTCTTTTATTTCTATAGATCTTTATGGACCTTTACCACGAGCACCAACTGGTGACACTTTTTTACTTACAGTAATGGATGTATTTTCAAGATATTTGGTAGCATACCCTTTGAGGAAAGCAACTTCTGCAGCAATTGTGCATAGGATTTTAAGCGTGTATATTCCTCATTGCGGACCCATTGAACATATTCTTTGTGATAATGGCGCTCAATTTCGCAGTAAAGTTTTTATACATGCCATGAATAACGCTAATATCAAAGTTCATTTCGTCACGCCATATCATTATAGTAGTTCAATAGTTGAAAATATTCATCGAACTCTTGGAATGATGTTCAGACATTACTGTAAAAACAATCACTCTGACTGGATTAAGTACGTAACTGAAATTACATATTTCTTAAATTATTCTGTTTCTGATACCTTGGGTGTTGCACCAGCAAACATACATAATGGTACTGATTCTATAAAATTAATTGAACAAAATTTTGGTATCAAGCTTAACGAAAATGATTTTCTCTGCAGACGTTAACTGCCTGTAAGGTAATATGAGATGGACTCATTGCAGATACCAGCAAAGCCAGGAGGAGCATTGTTCAGAAAGTGTTCCTGCATACGAACCTTGGAGAAAATAAGGAATGGTGGGACGTAGTTGCCAACAGCACTAAAACAACAAGCCCCACTTACATTCACACCTCTTTCAGCAGAAGAAACTTCAATTACTCTTCGATTTCCTTTTGAACTTAATACGTTTGGGGTTTTCGTGTGTACAGTTGAACAGTCCGTTTCATCAATGTTAAAAATCTGATGAGATTCAAAGTGTTTCTCATTTAAAACATCTTTATAGACATTAAAGAACGAGCTAGCCTCCCTGCAGATGTAGGTTCCGCTTTTCGCGGAGAGTAATGAAATTTATCCATAAAGGTCTTGATGAAGTCTTTGCCGGCCTTCTTCTTTTCTTGGTTGAATCGGTGAGGAATCTTCATAGTCTCAACATAGTCATAAACTATTCTTCCAAATTGCTCCCTTGTTAGGCTCACGCAGTTCGGGCAAGATGACGAATTCGCCATCTTGTCCGCCTATTTGATTCGTCATCTTACGCGAAACAGCCATTTTTTATTGCAAAAGAGACAAATCTGTCATCAAGTTATTTCTGAATTACATTGAACTATTGATGTATTTAATATACTACATTGTTTCGAAAAAAACAGAAATCATGTCCTGGGGACTTACCACAATAGCTTCAGACGTTATTTTCTGACACCGGAATCTTACAACGAACCGACATGCAAACAGTCAAAGCAATCCTGGTCATCTGGAACATGGCCGATTGGAATAGTTTCTATCTCCCAACACGTGTGGCACTAGTGCCTTCCGAACCGCATGAAGGCTGTGTTGCCATATCCCTTCAGGTTTCTGAAATTGACAATTCGTCATCTTAAACACCTCGTCAACTTGCCCTCCTTTCCCCTACCATTTCTTTGAGATTTATTGCAAAATAGAGGGTAACTCGTTTTTCTCTAGCTTCTTGAAAGTTACACATGAGTATTTATACGTACTTCTCTGTATCATCTTTTCTTTCAGATCAATGAAATCTGCTGATTAGGATGTGAAGGGTTGAATAGAATAAAGCAGTCATCGCCAAACCGTCGATCGCGAGCTACCACAAGCAGAAAATTAAGCTTTCGGTCTTGCGGGGACATTTTTGGTAGATTGCGTTAACACTCCGGTTGGCTAACGCTAACCTTGATTCTTATACTGAGCTGACAGTAACGACAGAGGGCGCTGATTACAACTGCTTGTTTCTCTCGCGCAAATGCCATTGTCAGTCTCATCTCACAGTTGATTGTATACGGATGAGGTTGTGCATGTTATGTTTTTCGTGTGTATATTAGACATTTGATAACTTGGATAGTTTAATTTTATATTTACTAGAAATGTAAGTTTATAGGCAATAAATAAATGTAAGATTAAAGACAAATGGTAGTTCTTTTGGTTGGTAGCTCACAGTAAGATTTAAAAATGGTACGGTAGCTCAGAAGCTTCATAAGTTTGGCAACTACTAGAATAAGAGCTTGTGTAGGAGTATATTTCAAAATGGCTCTCATCGTATAAACGACAGCGTTTGAATATGAACAAGTGTCGACACAAAGCTTATCAAGTTATACGACACCATAAGGATAAGACTTTACCCGTACAAAACATGTAAGAAATGAAAACGTCGATACAAAAACTAATAAAAGCACCCATGAAAATTATAATTTATTACATTACTTCTTATCCAAATTAAACCTTTGTGTTTCACGTTTTCTGACATCTTTCTCGCAATAATGTTGAAGAATTTTTTAGAGATATATACGAAATCTTATAATTATGCACTGGGCTGACACAATCGGTTTTGTTCGATGGATAAATAGCATAAAATTAATGAATATGTTTTAAAAATGTATTGCATTTTAACATTTAAATAATGTATTATACTCTTCGTGACTATAACAGCTTGAAAGACTTCTTTCTTTCTTTTTGTCTTTCTTTTCTTCTTGCATGTGATGTTCCCATCAAAGTGTCAGTGTCCTACAAAAAAAAATCAATTATTGGAAAATGTATTTTCTTTAAAACACAAATGTCAGTGACTCAACATGAAAACTAGGGTTTCTTGTGAAGATGCGAAAAGGTCGAGCCAATACGTTTATCACGAAACACTAGCAATTCACAGTGTTGTGCTGTATTATATGTAGGTAGTGATTTTGAACCATTTGAGCTGGAAAGTTAAGAGTATAATATTAATAACAAATGTCTATGTGATAATGGTATTTCAATTCCCATCACCATTTGAATATTATCCAGCATACCTTATAGTGGATTGCTCAAAAGAAAAAATAGCAAAATGGGATATGTTTCGTAGAAACCTTGCTATTAACGGTTTTACTAGGAAATATTTTTAGAAACGTATCATTATAAAACTTGAATGCCAATAACGATAATATTGACGAACTTGTTAATAACCAGTTTTGTTATCAGAGGGAACTTTTTTCCCCTCTTAACAGTATTAATTGTTGTGCCCAAGCTTTCGACCCTCTGTAGGCCATAGTTTAAACTATTAGGAAATTAATTGTTCTAATTCTTTGCATCTGACTTTTCTCTGTTTACCCACTGTTAAATCTAAATAATTTTACAGAACAATCCCTTGGCCTATTAATAAACTTCAAAACGCGCTCATATTAAAATTCATAATATATTTTCAAATAATTAAATTGAAACAATATAGTTTATGTTGTGATATATTGTGACGATTTAATTACAATAGAGAAACACAAATACGAGGACCGTTCGGAAAGTAACCTCCGATTGGTTAAAAAAGAAATACCAAAGTAAATAAGAATAATTTATTTATTATATATATCGGAAAACAACTATTTTGCTATATTTTTTTTAAACACGGTGTCCATACACATTGAAGCACTTATCATGACTCTGCACTAACTTAGAAATTCCATGAGCATAAAAATCTCCCGCCTGTGCCTTGAGCCAGCCTGTGAATTTCCACTGTGTGAACACAGTACCGAAAATTTGTGGAAATTTATTGGAAAGCTCTGAGATTGTGAAACGTCGATTTTCACGAACTTTTCCATCAATTTTCTGAACGAGTTTATCAGTGACCACTGATGGCCTGCCACTCCTGTTTTCTTCATGGATGTTGGTTCATCCGCTTTTAAATTTACGAATCCATTCACGAACAACTTGTTTACTCATCACAGTTGGTCCATACATGACACAAAGTTCCCAATGAATGGTTGCTGCAGAATATTGTTTTGCCGTAAGAAAACGTATAACAGCTAGCACCTCGCACTTGGCGGTATTTTCTATTGCAGCACTCATTTTGAGACGGGGGCCGCGGTGGCTCAGTGGTAGAGCGTTCACCTCTGGTGCTAGGGGTCTCGGGTTCAAACCCTGCTCCCGCCAAGTGAACCTTGTGGTGGACAAACACCGTGTGCGTGGGTTTTCTCGGGGTTCTCCCGTTTCCTCCCACTTTCTTCATTCCACCATTTCATTCATTACTCATCATCACCGTCTCCTTTAGCCTAACCGGCATAAGCGTGGGACGTAAAACTCAAAATTTCATTTCATTTCTTTTTCATTTTGAGACGCTACAAAAGCTGAAGTAGTGATCAGACAACGTTCACTCTACCACGGCTGGATGCAGACTGATTTACCTCACACGTTTGCGCAAAGATGGTAGCGCTGCCCAACTCCTTCACGCACAGTGACCAATCGGAATTTACTTTCCGAATGCGCCTCGTATTAATCCTCACATCTAAATATAGTTGTGGCCGTTGCCCTATTAAAAAAAAAAAAACTATTTTTTTAAGTTCAAATTAAATTCTTAAAGTAGTTATATGTTTATAAGTTGCCTGAACGCTAGCAACATAGATTGACATCAGACAAACAGCATAACTAACGACAGCTATCAGCGTGACTGTTTACTATTTTAATTAATGACGCACTAGCATCCTAGTCTTTTGTAAACATGATTATTTAATATATATGACTAGCTGAAGCAGTCATTCCTTGAAGGAGAAAATAGGTTTATGAAAAAGTATTTGAATTTCCTTCCCACGTAGGATACTTATTTCAATAAAAATGTATTCACAGAAGTACAGAAGATACTCTACTTTTGGCACAAATGTAGAAAATCCTTGCTCTCGCAGACACACCCTTTAATAATCAGATTGAAAATATAAGATAAAAATGAGCATAAGACGGTTACTAGGTTCCAAAATTCATTTCGAACGGGGCAATCGTTTTCCCTACCCTGAAACCTATGAATCGGACACTAATCCCAGTCATTTTTAACATGTTTTTACCTTTCTTGCTCTTTTGTCGATGTGGCTAAACTTGGATTTAACGTCACTGGAAACGTAACTATTCGTTTCACGGACCACAAATGCTATGGATTGTACAGTCAGCGACAGTAGAAAATGGAGGTTGGATACATAAGAAATGATAGCTTTTTCCAGTAGCAGAATAGTTTCACTGTATGTCTGATAGTTGGACAACCAACATGACATCAAATACATGCCCGGAAACATAACATGCCAGGATATTCCTCCATTTGGAGGAAAAAGTATTACTATCTGAGAGCATCACTTAGAGAAACAACCACAAGATAAATCTACAGAAATTCCATTCACTTTAAGATCAAAGAGATAGGAATTAATACAAAGGAAACGAAAACAATAATACGCATCATGCAGAGACCGAAAAAGTATGGAAAGCTAAACAAAATGAGAAAAGAAGGAAAGAGGGAAAGGAAAGAGCAAAAGACATGGGAATAAATTAAATTTTAACACTTAAGGATAAACAGTGTCCGTCTTTCCTCCTGCCCCCTGTATCCGTCCTGGTTTTTCTCCCTTCATAGGATAAATTTCATTCAGCATCAAACGTGAACATCATTTATAGTGTTTAACTCCTTGAAAAAATGTAACTCAGTCCAGGCCGAGACTCGAACCGGCCCGGACTCTTAGCATAACAGTCAGACGTTGTAACCACTTACCTACACACGCTATAGCAAGTGTGTTTATAAACCAGCCATTACCCGCGCTATCAAACGTCTTAAATCAGCCATTGTAGGGAGTTACCCCAGTTACACTTGAAGTTTGAATTTTATTTACGGCCTTTAGCCATCTACGGCAACAGGCCCCATGTTTTCATCAAAAGCATTTGTTCTGTAGATTAAAATCAAGAATAACTTAATCTATACTCTTACTTACTGTTGTCAATATATATATATATATATATATATATATATATATAGAGAGAGAGAGAGAGAGAGAGAGAGATAGGTAGGTATATAAAAATCGGATTAATGGGGGTTAAAAGAGTGATTTCGTAACTGCGAAATGGTTCTTCAAGACGGTCATCGCACCACTACTGACATCTGGTAGCGGTGTTACGTAACACACGCATTAGAAATAAAGCTTCGAAACGACAAGTTGCACTTTGTACCGTGGATAAGTCGGTATATTGAGTAGGCAACTCGAGTTCGAGTCTTGAGTACACCAATTACTTTTCCCTTCAAAATACATTTCTATATGTTTATATATGTTATTAGTAATTGCTTTCCTGCATTTTTTTGTAAATTATCTTAAAATAGTGAAGGTTCAGTAAAATCAAGAAGGTTAAAATACATATATATGATTGTTTTATCCGTATGTACAGTCCAGAGATGGAGCGGGTCGGGGGGCCGCGGGTCAACAGAACGTGACCCACTGCAACCCCCCACTCTGACTTAACAACGTATTATGACCCACAGACTCATTCTGCTCAGTGCATTGTAGACAGCTTCTGAACACTGGTGAATTTGTCTACTTTCAAGGCATCCTTTTTGTTTTCATTTGTTTCTATTGACAAAAGAACTTCAGGCAATTTTAGATATTGATATTTGAAACTGAAATAATAGCAATAGGACTTATTTGAGACGCAGCCTGTGATTTCTTAGAGGAGCTAACTACTGGGAAAAATGTTTCAATCATGTGTAATATATGAATTATTATATAAAAAAATTGAATGTAACTATGTGTGCATGATCTTCATATCCAAATTGCAAAGTCAAATGAAATGATTTTTGGTATATACTTAGGCCTCAATCTCAACTAGGAAGTTATCATACATTCGGTATCGATTTCATTATATTACATATTCTAAGAGGGTCCGAATTTTTGCGAAAAATTTAGAATCTCACAAGCCGTTCAAGTTGGAGAGCTAATATTCAGTATATTAATTCTTTATGTAATATAAATAAAATAAAGAGTTTGTTTGTGTGTTTGTCTATATGTCTGTCTGTCTGTCCGTGTGCGGCCTGGGAACCAGACGAGTGGACCGAAAGTTACCAAATTTTGGTCAGGGGTACCTAGTCCAGGCCCCAGATCAAGGCGAAGTCGTTTTTTTTAAAAAAAAATACGAACCAGAGGGTTCTCAGGGGGCTTTTACCGGAACCGGCTTGGGAACCAGACAAATAGACCGAGAGTTACCAAATTTTAGTCACAAATACCTTGGTCCACGCTCCAGATCAGAGTTAAACGTTTTTCTCAAAATTCGAACCAGGGGTCTCAGGGGGGCGTTTATCGGGACATGTAAAAGTAGTATAAAATTTCCGATATTAGTGTCGAATTCATAGTTCTCGCGGTCGTTGAAATCAATGGTGAAACTCTGATCACATTAACTTCCAAATTCACCTTATTCGAGCCGGGAGTCAGCGGGGGGGGGATACCGAAAAATTTAAAAGTAATCTAAAATGACAGATATTAGTGTCCAATCCATAGTTTTCGCGGTCATTGAGATCAATGGTGACACTTCCATTAGCGAAGATTTGCAAATTCAGCTACAATTGTATGCAAGCCGAGAATCAGCAGGGAATACTGAGAAATGTAAAAATAATCCAAAATGACCGATTTTAGTGTCAGTTCCATAATTTTCGCAGTCGGTGAGATGAATGCTGACATTTTCATTAGCGATGATTTGCAAATTCAACTACCATTGTATGCGGGCCGGGAGTCAGCGGGGAGGGAGGGGGACACGGAATGCCGAGACATGTAAAAATAATCCAAAATGACCGATATTAGAGTCAAATCTATAGTTTTCGCGGCCCCTGAGATCAATGGTGACACTTCCATTAGCGATGATTTGCAAATTCAGCTACATATGTATGCGGGCCGGGAGTCAGCGGGGGAATACTCAGGCATGTAAAAATAATCCAGAATGACCGATATTAGCGTCAATTCCATAATTTTCCCAGTCGGTGAGATCAATGGATCAATGGTGAGACTTTCATTAACGATGACTTGCAAATTCAGCTACAATTGTATGCGGCCGGAAGTCAGCGGGGAGGGGGCATACCGAGACATTTTATAGTAATCCAAAATGATCAATATTAGTGTCACATCCAAAGTTTTCGCGGTCGCCGAAATGAATAGTAATACTTCCACAAGCGTTGACTTCCAAGTACTGGCCCCATGCGAAGAACGGGTATATTCAGCTGGTATATATATATATAAAATTGTGTGTATATTTACATTGTTATAATTTATATTAATGGTTGTTAACTTCTATCTTAATATAATAGTGTCTTAATGCTACAGACACTTTCGTCGTGATACGACTTGTTGAGTTGACTTTTGTTAGTTTTTATTCATAATGGAACCTGAGCAATCCGAAGTAGCATTCAAATCAGTTTGTGTTAAATGTTTTTTTCTAATGGCTGGCTTGGAATTTTTATTCAGAAAAATATGAATACAACTATTCAGATAGACGACTAACAATTGTCTTTTGGCGATATTTTTAGTCCTCTCGTAGAAACAGAGAGTGATCATAGCAATTGTTTGCTTAGTAGCGATAGCGTTAAGGGACGGGTTTTGGTTGACAGTGTGTGTGTGAACACAGAGCCAAAGGTCGTTGACGCGAGTTGTTTAGATGGCTTGGCTGATAACAATTCATTCAGCGTCTCGTGCGAATCAGCTGTTTTGAAGTCGAAGGAAAATGGAAACGAAAGATATTTTTCTTTAGGCTTTAAACCTGGAAGAATTGTGTCTGGTGATTCACGTGTAGGGAATTCATTTATGCCTTTTAATACTAATTTAGATAAAGTAAGTGTAGGCATTGCTTCAGACAGCTTTAGTAATTTATATAAACAAATCCCTATTTGTGATGGACAAGGTGATTATGTATTATTTCAATTTCTATTGTCAGTTTATAAAATAGCTAGATTAAAAACCTTCCCTGAAGAAAGCATTCTCACGGCACCTATAGGAAAAGTCATAGCCCATTCAGCCCTGACTCACACAATTGTGCACGTAGAATGAATGACCAATCTTTCCTTCTTTCGTAATTATTAAAATAAAACAATACTGTTTTTGTGGAAAACTGAATTTGTGACTTGTAACGTAGCCTGAGTGGAAGATAAAATATTTCCACAAAAACTAACGCTATGGGACAAGTACTGGTAAAGTACATACACAATTGGCTTTAAATAACTAAAGAAATATATATATATATATATATATATATATATATATATATATATATATATATATATATATGTATATATATATATATATATATATATATATATACATGTGTGTGTGTGTGTGTGTAATAAATAAGCTGAAACAGAAGCATTAATACTATCAACTGAGTAAATCGCTCAATAGGCTATTTGAATTATGCAATGAAATTATACATAAAGTTCATAATAATTAATAACTGTGTATTCATTGATTATCAGCACAAATATATTCAATATTCTATTAAAGTTATTTTATTTGATAATCTTCAATAATCTTCAATCAACTTAATAGGATAACTTTGAGATAAAAGAGTATTCAATTAGGAAAGTTAATATTTACCAATATTTTTCGCATATCATTACAACATCTTTCATAGCGAATATTACACTTTATACAATAAATATATCGTTTTGTTCCAAAACAAGCTAATAAGGAACTTTAAACACAATTCATTTATACTCAATACTCACAAGAATTTGACTAATACATACACTATAGCCGTATTCACAAAGTTCATGAAAAGCAGAATAGCATTTGTCACTAATAAAATTCAACATATTTTCGGATCAATCACAGAATATAGAATAAATCCTGAGATATTGGAAGAAATTGCTATATAACTCTACTATCCATATAGCAATAACTTGAAAGTTGTTATCACAAAATTTCATACAAAACTTAACTTCCCGTAATAATATACAGATTCTTGCCTGTCACCTTTCTCTTCCAGTTTCGGAATGAAATTGTTACAGAAAACATTTCTTCGATATTTGATAAATAATACCTTACTCATGAATTTGTATACATTTCCATGTTTTCAGTTCTGACTATGTATAACTTGTAGAAAACTAAAATGAAGACCTGAACGGGACGTTAAACTCAAAATCAAAATGAAGACCCAGGGTCAGATACCCTCTAGCACATCCCTCATGATACAGTTCCTTCTTAACCAATATCCCAACCAGTTTCTCTTCCTCTTCTTAATAATATTTTTCTCCTTCCATTTCTAACACCCACTCATTCGTTTTCCTCTCGACCCAGCTATTTCTCTCCACTCTTCTCCACGCACATATTTCGAAAGCCTTCAATTGTTTCTCATCATTTTTGCATAATGTCCATGATTCTGCCTTATAAATACAGTAAAATACAGTACACGAAGCATTTTATGAATTCTTTTCAATTCTATTCAAGGTTCCAAAAAATAGTATTTTCTTCATCCTAAAGGCATCTTTCGCCATTTCTATCCTTGCTTTTATTTCACGTTCGCATGTCATATCATCACTAATAATACTACTCAGATATCGAAAACTAGTCATTTATTGTTTTCTTCGGCTCCCACTTCCATATTTGACACCGATCGCTTCGTTTCAATCACCATGGATTTTGTCTTTCTAACACTTATTTTCATCCCATATTCTTCAGAAGCTTATCTCAAGTTTTCTACATCTTATCAATTTTCTTTTTAGATTCTGCAACATCAATCATATCAACCCCAAACCGTATATACCTCATCATTTTATCTCCTACCGAAATTCCATCTTTATTAGGTAGACTCCTTTTCGCTATCTCTTCTACACAGCTATTAAATAATGTCGGCGAAAATCTCTGTTGAACTCACCTTCCAATTACACTGTCTGTCTACTGTGCATGCACCAGCGAATTTCTGTGAAATATCATGAATAATTCTGGTAATTTATATAATATTTATAGACGAATACGTAAGAGACCCTATATGAATAACATATCATTCCGCAAAGTAACGAATACGCTAAACATAAAAACATCAATATACATTACATCAGGGTGAAATAGATATAAATTTCAGACACTTCAAAATGCATGTCATTCGTTATTACCGCTGGTCTAGTGGCTAGCACGTGTGCCTTTCGTGTATGGGGTCCCGTGTTCGATTCCCGGTGGGGGAACTTTGGAATTTTAATTGTTCTATATGTTTTTAAATTGGTGTTCCTGTCGTTCAAGCTTAAAGGAAATGATTGTAAAACCTGTATAACCGAGTAGAAAATAGGGACAACTTACTCAGATACGTCCAGTGAATCAGTTAACTTAAAGAAAATAAACAGTGTCTAAGGCATTTGTCTGTAAATTGAAAGGAACTCCTAAACGTTAGTTCCAGTTCCACCAAAGTAACATTTTTCTTTTACCTGTTCTCGAAGTTTCTCTTTGTATTTCTATCGGATTCGAACAAATAGAACTTCGAATAGAGACCACGTTGAAATCATTTATTGAGTAAGCCTGACATTCTTATAAAACATGGCTATAATTTTATTATTATTATTATTATTATTATTATTATTATTATTATTAGTTAAAGTACGAAGTTTGAAATCAGGCGATGCAGTATTTACGTAAACTAAATGATAATTTATTTGATAATATTCACTAGCCCAGTATACATTTGCGAGGTTTTGCTTTGGTAAATGAAGTATATACGACATTGAATAGTAAAAATATTACAATAAAAATTTATTATTAAAAATATTGATTAAGTAATTAGAGTTAAACATGCTTTCCAGTAAGAATTATATATAGAGGGGATTTACTTTAAAGTGCATGCAAACGAATATTCTAGTTTTAATCCGATTAGAAATCGATAACTTACACAATACTATTTACTTCATTAGTTCTATAAATATTTATGCTTATCGTATTATAATTCTCTTTAAAATTATGATTTTGTCATTTCAAAACGTAGAACTAGAAATAAATGTAATATTCTACCCACGGCGGATCCAGGACCGACTTCTGGGGGAGGGGCGGTGGGTTGTCATAACAACTTCTAAGGGCTCCAAACTCTGGGATAGACTTTATTTATATATCTTTATATAAATATAATTTTATTTATATATAAGTAAGAAATTTTCCTTTTCTGGGGGGCAATCGCCCCGATCCCTCCTGGATCCTCCCCTGATTCTTCCTAGGTATTTGTTAAGGAAACCTTTCAAACAGTGATGATTTCAGGGCATTACCTGTTCGAGAATTTGAGACCTTGTCGACATAAATTTCCCCCTTCGTGGCCATATTTTCGATCATGCTCAAAGTGGTCTAATAATGTTTTATCAGTTTTCTCTCATTCATATCTTGACCATTACCCGGGGAGAATTTTCTGAAATTATCAATGCTTATAATTAGTTTTTCAGTACAAATCAAAGGATAATAATGAAATATTGAACATACTTAATATTTTGTTTTCAGCTTTAGATTTTAGATTTGCAATTCATATAATGTTCCTTTCTAATCGAATTTGAGAGAAAAGTAGTTGCCAAAGATTTATTCAAAGAAATGTTCTCAGTCCTCTGATGAAAATATGAACACACATTTAAAAAAGAAAAAAAAATAAATTGAATAATACCTACAGGGTTTGAACACATACACTTATGATTGATAGACTATTCACCCACACCGCTTCACCAGTTCGTATGTTTTCACTGAGCTTCTTTAGACTTTTGTGTAAAGTAGTTTCCTGCTCCACATTTTTTTTTGTTTATTTCGATACGACTATAAGTTTGTGGTGAATATTTGGGCGTTACAGGTGTTACAGTGCATAAGTCTTTTTCGTATAAACTACATTCAATTTTACGTCCTAGTAACTTATATACAACAGGTTGAATCTGTGAAATGATTGGGGTTGGAGTGATCGTAAATGTTTTCATAGTTAGGAGCCTGGATATGAAAACCCGCTTAACGTGGGGATTTACTTTTGTGAATTTTGGTACATTTATTTATACACATCTATGGAAAATTTGATTTCTATAGTTATTTCAGGATTCTAGTTATTTATATGTTTGTTTATGAATGTATTTAGTACTTGGACTTTTAAGACTATAGATTACGTTTTGACTTGAGACTTCTCGTTTGTATTTAGGTAGTTTATTTTGGGAATTTTTAGTTTTGGGGATTTTTAGTTTTGGGGATTTTTAGTTTTGGGGATTTTTAGTTTTGGGGATTTTTAGTTTTGGGGATTTTTATTTTGTAGTTAGAATATTATTATTACTTGGGTATAGATAATTAAATTATTAATTTTTGTTTTGACAGATGACTATTGTACTTTTACATTCATAATTAGGAAAAATATACGTTGCATTTGTTTGTAAATATACTGCTGGATGTATGTAACGATTTCATTGAAGTTAAAAAGGTGAGGAAATCGGCAGTCAATTTATAGTATAAATAGCACTACCCATGTGATAGTGGATAGAATTGGAACTCGTGCGCTAGGCTGTGATTTGTCTGTAGCCGTCCGTATGTTCATAATTACGACTACGATAGAGAAGTGGACAGTCAAATTCTCAAGGTTCAGTATCTGACCCTGGGTCTTCATTTTAGTTTTCTACAAGTTATACATAGTCAGAACTAAAAACATGGAAATGTATACAAATTCATAAGTAAGGTATTATTTATCAAATATCGACGAAATGTTTTCTGTAACAATTTCATTCCGAAACTGGAAGAGAAACGTGAAAGGCAAGAATCTGTATGTTATTACGGGAAGTTAAGTTTTGTATGAAATTTTGTGATAACAACGTTCAAGTTATTGCTATATGGATAGTAGAGTTATATAGCAATTTCTTCCAATATCTCAAGATTTATTCTATATTCTGTGATTGATCCGAAAATATGTTGAATTTTATTAGTGGCAAATGCTATTCTGCTTTTCATGAACTTTGTGAATACGGCTATAGTGTATGTATTAGTCAAATTCTTGTGAGTATTGAGTATAAATGAATTGTGTTTAAAGTTGTTTTGAAGGTTCCTTATTAGCTTGTTTTGGAAGAAAACCATATATTTATTGTATAAAGTGTAATATTCGCTATGAAAGATGTTGTAATGATATGCGAAAAATATTGGTAAATGTTAACTTTCCTAATTGAATACTCTTTTATCTCAAAGTTATCCTATTAAGTTGATTGAAGATTATTGAAGATTATCAAATAAAATAACTTTAATAGAATATTGAATATATTTGTGCTGATAATCAATGAATACATATTAATTAATTTTTTATATTTGTTCTAGGATCTATTTTGGAGTGATCAAATTGTTTATAAAATTATTTAAGTCAAATTTTATGTTCTGTTTCCTTAATGAAATTTACATATTATAAACCGACGAACTTTATGTATAATTTCATTGCATAATTCAAATAGCCTATTGAGCGATTTACTCAGTTGATAGTATTAATGCTTCTGTTTCAGCTTATTTATTACACACACACACACACACATATGTATATATATATATATATATATATATATATATATATATATATATATATATATATATATTCTTTAGTTATTTAAAACCAATTGTGTATGTACTTTACCAGTACTTGTCCCATAGCGTTAGTTTTTGTGGAAATATTTTATCTTCCACTCAGGCTACGTTACAAGTCACAAATTCAGTTTTCCACAAAAACAGTATTGTTTTATTTTAATAATTACGAAAGATGGAAAGATTGGTCATTCATTCTACGTGCACAATTGTGTGGGTCAGGGCTGAATGGGCTATGACTTTTCCTATTGGTGCCGTGAGAATGCTTTCTTCAGGGAAGGTTTTTAATCTAGCTATTTTATAAACTGACAATAGAAATTGAAATAATACATAATCATCTTGTCCATCACAAACAGGGATTTGTTTATATAAATTACTAAAACTGTCTGAAGCAATGCCTACACTTACTTTATCTAAATTAGTATTAAAAGGCATAAATGAATTCCCTACACGTGAATCACCAGACACAATTCTTCCAGGTTTAAAGCCTAAAGAAAAATATCTTTCGTTTTCATTTTCCTTCGACTTCAAAACAGCTGATTCGCACGAGACGCTGAATGAATTGTTATCAGCCAAGCCATCTAAACAACTCGCGTGAACGACCTTTGGCTCTGTGTTCACACACGGGACGCCGTCAAGGTTGGACGACGACAAGCCTGGACACTTAATTTTGGTCGCTCCCGACAAGGTTGGACAACGACAAGCTTGGACGACGACAAGCTTGGACAACGACAAGCTTAGACACTTCTCAATTTATCCTCTTGCACCAGTCTCGAACGAATTCCTGAGGTGTCCAAGCTTGTCGTGGTCGATCCCGACAAGGCTGGACACATCTCATTTTGGGTCGTTGACGACAAGGTTGGACGATGACAAGCCTGGACACATTCCTGGGGTGTCCAAGCTTGTCGTGGTCGATCCCGACAAACCTGGACACATCTAATTTTGGGTCGCTGACGACAAGGTTGGCCAACGACAAGCCTGGACACATTCCTGAGGTGTCCAGGCTTGTCGGGATTGATTTTGGATCGCTGACGACAAGGTTGGCCAACGACAAGCCTGGACACATTCCAATGGGCCGATTTGGTGCATTCAAAGCACGTAGAAATAAGTTTGTTTAGCGCTGAAAGAGCAGCATTGCGTGAATTTCCACCAGAAAAGTTTCGTTCCGTTTCCAGGCTCGGGAGATGATAAATACCCCGGAAAGTAGCACCGCAGGCTCCATAAAGTTGCTTTCTTCTTTTTTACCAAAAATATTTCAATTCAAATATAAATTTTATGAAAATGAATATATTTGTGCGTGTGTACGAAAAGGTACAAGTTCGCGGGTATTGAGCTATTTGTGTTTTCTTAATGTTTGTTGAAAGTAATAACCATATAGAATGTGGTTTGAATACAATTTCAGCATTAAAAATTACTTTCATAAAGTTAAAAAAATTATACACTTTTTGTATACAGGGTTTTTATGTACATTTAATTTGACAAATCAAAATATCTTTGGAACGAAGAACAATTTTCAAATTCGGTTTACGCAACATAGTGTAGGGGGCACCGTGAGACGCTATAGAGTAGAATCTGTGGACCTAGTCTTCTTCTTCTTCTTCCCGAGTATTATCGATATGCAAAATACTGATTCCCCATTTCATCCACGGTAGTTCGCAGTGGAACAACATAAACAGTCTCGTTAATGTATCCTACCCCACACAAAGTGAGAACAGGTGATAATACACTATTAGAGATCCTCTGCTAGAAATTCTAGAAAATTTCTATGCAGATTTTTCGAATATCACTTCTGATAAAAACATCACCCTTATTGAAAATATTATACTGATATTTCCAATAAGTATATTACAATGTATACACGGTGTCCGGTGAGGAAATGCAAAGATTTTGGGATGTGATGGGGAGGGGGGATCGGGAAGGTCATGCTAAGCAAAAATGCTTATGGAAACATAGCGTCTATTCCCCTTCGTTTCGGTGATAGGGGTGGGGGTAACGTTTTTCGTGGTGCACTTGCCGACATTATAGCCCACCCTGTAGTTGGTCTTACGTTACATGCAGTTTATCCAAGTATTTTCCTATTTTTTAAAGGTTACTAGCCTTAACGCCCGACTTCGTACGGGGAGATCTGGTTTCTTAAAAATATTTTAGAATACTATTACCTATTTCTACTACATTATACTACTATTACTACTACTTCTACCTACTACTACTACTACCTACTACTACAATTACCTACTACTACTACTACAACTACAATTACCTACTACTACCACTACTACTACTACCTACTACTACTACTACTGCTACCACTATTACCTACTACTACTAATACTAATACTACCACTACTACTACTGAAACTACCTACTGCTACTAACACTACAACTACCTAGTACTACTACAGCTACATACTACTACTATTATTACTACACCTACTATTACTACTACTACTATACTACACCTACCTGCAACTACTACTACTACTACTACTACACCTACTATTACTACTACTACTACTACCTACTACTACTACTACTTACTACTCCAACAACAACAACAACAGCAACTACTACTATTACGGCGTTTGGAGTGTTAACATTGATCTAAGTGACCTCAAAACCTATGTACAAAACCTATGTACAGGATGTATTGGTCATTTTCGACAAATTTTACATTTTAGCCCCTCCACCTTCGCTAGGGGTATTCCACTCCAACATTATTATCCACCAGACTATGAGGTATATGTGTGCCAAGTTTCGTTCAAATCGGTTTAGTCGTTCTTAAGATATTTCATTAACAACATTTATGCCATTATTTATATATATTTCACTCCCTCCACCTCCGCCCCTGGACGCGCTAGGGGTGTTCTACTCCAACATTATTATTCGCCGGACTATAAGCTATATGTGGGCCAAGTTTCGGTCGAACCGTTCTTAAGATAATTCATTAAAACCATTTATGCAATTATATCGCCATTTAAAAAGCATTGTGTAGTGTTCCACTTCCTCCCCCTCTGCAACGGGGTGAGTATGGGGTAGCTAACCCCGACAGTGTTGGTTGCCTAGTAGCAAGAAATATTTGTGCCAAGTTTGGTGAAAATCGGTTCAACCGTCTAGGAGGAGATGTGGAACATACATACATACATACATACGTACGTACATATATACAATCATTTTTATATATAAGGATAACCGTTACTTGGTTAATAAGCCGTTTTTCTACAAAACTGGAAATACAATACTATTCTCAAACATATGAAAGCTCTACATTTCCACGTAGGAACAGAAGTTACAATAAAAATTGTGACAATAATAACAGTAACAATTAAAATAAGAGAAGAAATTATAATAATCATTATTACTAAACAAGCAAAATTGTTTGTTTCCAGTGGAAGTCATTATTTAACAAATAAACCGATTAGTAAGAAGTGTTTATGGCTTCTAAAGAAGATAACAACTTGACACCTGTGTATAGTTTTCCCCAAATCAGAAACAGTTTCTCTACTGACAGAGTTTCTACTCAAGAGCAGTGAAAAATTGTGTTGCAAAAGAGAATTAAAAAAAAAAAAAAAACTCCGTTACTTCCCTATTGTATGCAGTGTTGATACAAATTGCAGATCTCCTAAAAGCCTGTTTCATTAGCTTTAAAACAAGCTATAATATGTAATGTAAGACCAACTACAGGGTGTGCTATAATGTTTGAAACAAGAATGGGCAAGTGCAAGATGCAAAAAGTTATCTCCACCTCTATCTCCGAAACCCTATATGTTCACATAAACATTTTTGCTTAGAATGACCTTCCATATCACCTCCCAAAGTCTTGGATCCAATATGGTGGCCGAAAGCATTTGTCATAAAAATACAGAGGCTAGAGACACCAAATGTGGTATAAATAATGACCATCACGAGGAGGTTAGAAGCAGAAAATAAATTTGGGAAAAGTCTCCATCCTGAATCCAATATGATTCCTAAAATATAAGCACAGTATATGCACAGCCCGAACTACTGAACCTAAAAATACGAAATTTGGTATAAAACCCTTTCATCAAACGTGCATTAAAAGAATAATAAAAATGTTCAAGAAGTCGCCATCTTGAATCCAATATGGCCTCCTAAAATAAAAATCAAAGCTATATGTACAGTCAAAGTTCTGAAGTTATATGTACCAAATTTGGTAGAAATATTTTTGAGAATGAGCAAGTCAAGGAAACAACGCCAAATTTTGAAAAAATTGAAATCGTGGATCCTATTTGGAGCCTAAATAAAATAAGGAGTGTATATGCACAAACCAAATGGCTGAAGCTATACAAACACAGAGTTTGGTATAAATGTGCATTATGATAAATTGGTGAATCCATTAGGTAAATTGGATAATACCAAGAATGCAATGGAGGGAATACGAGGATATTCGGCGTATACTCACCTTCAATTTTGAGACACCATTGTATGGCTACCTAAAATTTATGAAGTCTATATACCGCATCTATAGAGTGTGTAATAAATGTCAGAGCGTATCCCACCTAAAATTTTAGGATGACATCACTGGAAACTTTGAAAATGTTGTCATCTTGAATTCAATACGGCAACCGTACATACAATTTCAAAGTAGCCACCATTTCCGTACAATGTAAGCGTAGTTTGTTTTCGTCCACTTTTTCGAGGGCTTTTCAGACATCTTCGCTTTTTTTCTGTATTTTCATTTTGTTGGTTAAATTCAGATGGCAATTAGTAGTTGTTTCGATTAAAGTCATATACAGGGAAAAGTTCCTATTTCGTGATTGCGACCATATTGAATCCAAAATGAAAACCATTTCAAAGTTTCATATTATCCCATTTACGTAGTCATCATAATACACATTTATACCAAATTCAGTGTTTCTGCCTTCATCCATTTATTGGGTTGTGCATATACTTTCGTTCTTTATTCAGGGCGCCATACTGATCCACGATGGGAACTTTTCTACATTTGGTATTCTTCCCTTTACCTGCCCATTCTCATGAATATTTCTACCAAATTTAGTACCTTCAATTTTTATTATAGGAGGCCATTTTGGATTCAAGACAACTACTTTTTCACACTTTATTTATCATTTCGTGATCACATCTTGATAATCAATATGTGTATTTCATTTGGTATTTCTGTCCCCAGCGATTGTGAAATACATTCTCATCCACCATATTGGATTCAAGATGGCGACTTCATGAACTTTTTAAAGAAAGTATTTTCGTAATACACGTTTGGTGAAAGGTTTTTATATCAAATTTCGTATTTCTAATTTTCATTCTCATTCCCATTCATCATATAGCCATTTGACCTAGAAATATAGATGAAGGTTCTGAGGTCCAGGGACTTTACCGTCCTTTAAAAATAGGACAAATTGCAAGAAAGGGTATTTTTTGCGGGGATATGAAGATTCGGTGTAGGGAAGTTCGGTGCAGGCCCTGGACATAAGGTGGACGCTTACAGACCCTCGACCTGTTGTATCAGCAATCCATCATTCCTAGCAATTCTTGTGCAGTTTAGAACATTTTAAAATGATATAATGCATTGAGGAAAAATAGTTTTTAAATATATATATATATATATAATTTCATCATCATCATCATCATCATCATTTTCAACCTATGTCTATCCACTGCTGGATGAAGGTCTCTCCAACTCTTCTCCATAACCATCTATCTTCTGCTGTTCTTTTCCATGCTATTTTACAGTGCTTTTTCATTTCGTCACTCCATCTTGTATTACGACGCTTTCCTGGGCGTTTCCTGTCTCTAGGTATCCAGTCGAGAACTGCCTTTGTCCATCTGCCATCAGTTCTTCTTACGATATGTCCCGCCCACTGCCACTTCAGTCCCTTTATTTTCGCAATAATATCCGTCACTCCTGTCATCTTCCTGATCCACATATTTCTTTTCCTATCTCTTCGGGTTATTCCGAGCATACATCTCTCCATGCTCCTTTGTGTAGTCTGCAGACTGTGAATGTCTGATTTTGTTGGTGTCCATGTCTCAGCCCCGTATGTCAAAACAGAAAGAATACATTCATTGAAAACTTTTCGTTTCAGACACATCGGCAGTTAAGTTTTTAATATGAGTATATATATATATATATATATATATATATATATATATATATATATATATATATATATATATATATATATCACTGGCGTGACAGACCTTGCGGCCCTGAGCCTGCCCCAATATCATGTGCAATTATTTCCACCTGAGTGATGGCCGTGGGGTCAGCACTGCGCAAATTTGAACCAAATTATTTTAGTACTAGTTGGCCAATGAAAATAAAGTTTTGGTCTAAAATGACAGTCTTTATTGAGGCAATGAAACTGTTGCAAATATTAAATGAAAATACTCTTCCTTAGTTATATATTTTTAATTTTTTAAATGTTGTTTTTTTCTATTCAACAGGTGGGGTGAATAGGAACAAGCATTAATTTTTTGGTGTTACTTTCCTATTGCATTGCAACTGACATGAATTATCATCATTCCCTTACAGTAAGGCTTTGGCTGCGAGAGTTTCCTTTTTACCTGCCCAAAATGGAAATCGAACACATCTGGAACGTCGGGATAGCCACACACGAAATCGATATCTGAGATTTTTCGGAATGACGTTGAAGAAAACTTACGAGCAAATTATTTTTGAACTTTGGAAATGTTTTCCCTTATTTGTTAAGATATCTTTTGAACATCAGTGTTATGTCATACTCTTGTACGGAATAACCCTACTCTGCACACTCCACAATTTTATCAATAATCATTTCTTCTGTTTTTTTTCTTTTTTTTTTTTTTTTTTTTTTTACAGTATCCGATCTTGAGACTTCACGTTATATTGGTTTACATGTCTCTGTAAAACTGTTTTGGGTATGTCATATTTTTTACTAACACATCTTTTACGTTAGTTTGTTAACCATAATGCCCTTTTAGCTTTTTCAGTTAGGTCATTTGGGTATTTGCGATATTTTTTGGCACGGGGTTATGGTTTATTTAAAGACATTACGTACCTGTTCACGTGCCACTCTCAAAAATGCTGTTGTTAATATATAACAATGTCTTTAAATCAAATTATGAAATTTCAAAACTAGTTTTGCACATGAAACATCGAAGTGCAGTCAAAAACAAATTCTTTGAAGTCCCACAAGTCAAATTGCTTGGAGCGCCACCTTTGGAGTGAACAAAGTTAAACTAAGTTAATTAGTATTAAGATTCTTTGAACAGTAGACCTCGCGATAAATTTCTGAAAGTTTTACTTAGGTTCGTCAGTTCTCATTTTTGGATAATTCATTTTCATTTTCTGGCTACATCCTTATCTGATTTCACCACCCCCTCCACCTTCCTCCGAAACAAAAGTAATTCTCCAAGCATATTTGTTCATTTCCTGTCAAAGTATCGTTTCGATTCATCAGTTTCCATTTTTGATCACCCCTGTTTCATTTTCTGGCTACACCCTTAGCTATTTTACCCCCACCTCCTCCGTAATAATATGCCGTAATCCGCGAAGTACGTTTGCTCGTTTTCTGTGAAACCCACACAGCACATAATGTATAATATACGCATATTAAACGTCTAATACACGTTAGAATGTTTATTATACGTTTAATATACGTATATTATACATTGTGTGTTGCGTGGAAAGTTTTGTTTCGATTCGTCAGTTTTCATTTTTAGATCACCCCCTTTTCATTTTCTGGCTACACCGTATCCGATTTCATGCATCTCCGGAAACAAAGGTCGTAATCCCCGATATATGTTTGTTCATTTGCTGTGACAGTTTCGTTTTGATTCGTCGGTTTTCAATTTTAGATCACCCCCGTTTTTGTAGTCTTGCGATTTTATTCCTTATCCGATTTTACCCCGCTCCCTCTGAAACAATAGGCCGTAATCCCCAAATATCTTTGCTCATTTGCTGTGAAAGGTTTGTTTTGATTCGTCAGTTTTATTTTTTTTAGATCTTTCTTTTCCGTTTTCTGGCTACACCCTTATCCGACCCCCCCACACCTGCGAAGTAACAGGTAATGGCCGAAATATGTTTGGTCATTTCCTGTGGAAATTTCGTTTTGATTCGTCCGTTTTCATTTTTAAATAACCCTCTTTTCTACTTTCTGGCTACACCCTTATCCGATTTTACCCCCTCCCCTTCCTCCGAATCAATAGCTCATAATTGCTTATTTATTAAGCTCTTTATAACAGAGAGTACGGTAGTTCATCAAATTCGTTTTTAATTGTGGTTTTCTTCGTTTTTTCTATATTTTCGCACTATTAAGAGGGAATTTCACCCCATTCCCCTGGTCCGATTTTGTTTCCCAACGAACTCGATCTGTCATTTGAACCAATAAACACTCTGTGAAACGAACAATAGACCTCGTGATAAACCTGCGAAAATTTCATTCGTATTTGTCAATTTTCACTTTTAGATAACCCCCTTTTGTAATTTTCTAGCTACACCCTTGTCCGATTTACCCCCCCACCCCTTTCCGAAGAAATACCTCCAGATCCCCGAAGTATATTTGCTGATTTATAAAGCTCTTGCAACAGAAAATAGACCATTAAATTCGTTTTTTTTTGTGTGTGTGTGTGTTTTTCTACATTTTTGCACTTTTAATGGGGTTCCACTCCCTCCCCTTGGTTCGATTTTGTTCTCCAACGAATGATCTGTAACTTGAAGAAATAAACAATCTGTGAAAGTTTCATTTGAATCGGTTCACGCGTTCGACTTTTATCGTGCGACATACACACAGACAGACAGACAACACAAATGCCAAACTTTCGACTAGAAGACTTCGCAAGCTCGGTCAAAAATTGTCAACAGTAATGTAGCTAAAAATAGTTGCAGAGAAAAAAATGTTAAAGCAAGTCGCCAATCCTATTATTGCATGCATAGCAAGATTAGAGTATGAAGAGTACCTCAAACAATTAATATAGGGTTTCTCTTGCATTTATAAAACCTAAGAGTGAACAAATTTTTAAAAAAATGAAAGTTTTGTTCGTATTCACCCCACTTGAAGGTATAAAGCATTACCATAAGATCTGCAGGGCAGGGATTTTTCTATATTCCTCAAAACTCCCCCTAACATCCCTTCAAAATTATTGAGAAACCCATCCTTCTCACTTATAGCTAGGAAGTTTCGGCGCAGGAACCTTCAATGCAAGAAATTATTATAATAGTTGTATTTCCACAAAAAACTATGAGACATGCATGGTATAAATTATTTAAGTCCTGCAGTAGGCCTACTTTTTTTTTTTTTTTTTTTAAGACATGTTTTGATATGTAATGACATATATTATCTCTTGCAGGTCCTATTTTACCCTATCATTAGTCTAGACATTATTATGAAGGTAGGATTCAAATGAATACATTTGCTTCTAAATCCATGAAGTATCTGGGTTGTATAAAATATTTTATGGATACAAAAAAATATATATATATATATATGGATGATGTAATGGAAAATAATATTATGGAAGCAACACATATAGACAGGGTTGGAAATGGAAATTTACAAGTTATGGAACGCTGTAGTCCGCTCGGTCCGAGTCGAGCCCTGATTATAGGACAACCTACTTTCGTGCATGTCAAAGTATTTACATTTTAACCAATAAATATCAACATTTTTGATCTTCTTATTGGATCACACAAACTGTTGTAGATGATGAATCTAAATTTAGTATGAATATACACAGTGGCGGCGATTGGACGTTAAAAGTGGGGGGGGGGGGGAAGATATGATCTGAATATGTGTATATCAATGTTAGTGTTTCTGGTTGTTTCTAACACTTTGAAGAAAGGTTGTATAACTAATAGGATACTATCTTTTTCAGTTACAATGCTGTATATCGTGTTTCATATTTAATTAAATAAATTCACAAGAGCAACGCACACTGGTACTAACCCTTGATTCCTTACTCGTGAACATCTTAAAATTCTGTCTGGAAAATTGTGTGATCAGATTATTTAACAACATATTTGTAAAACAAATAAATAGAAAGGATATTATTAATCAAACTAATGAATAATGAGGCTTGTTTTGTAGAAGTTATATTGAAACTGGGGATTAATGAACAACTTATATTTTTAATTCCACACTTGCCATTAAATGTATGTTATTACTCTTAGAAAATGAAAGACAGTAAATACAAGGATATGCTACGACACAATTGTAATATTAATTCCTTTGAATTGCAATTAAAACGCAATTCCTGTAGCTGTCTTATATGGTACCATTTTTTTCTATGAACCAGTAATATATGCAAAAACTTTATATTTCCAAATGAAACTATATACCGTACATTAACCATTTTAAATTATGGCTTTTTAAAGGTAAATTATTGAATTTCAGTCAATCAGCTACAGCATCATCCCTATTTATCGTAGGATCATGTTTTGTACCTCATTCTCTTCAGAATAGAACAATCTTCCAAACTGTTTCATTTACGTTTTCCTATCATGTCCCTAAGGCGGGAAATTTTGAGGGAAATCTGGATTTTTCCTGATTTTTTCAAACTTTGATCCCCTCTGGACCCCCCTTGAAAAATACGAAGGGGTGTACTAAATGTGTATAAAAAATTTCAAGCTTCTATCTTGAAAACTAAGTGCGGGAAAATGTTTACCAATGAGCTAAGAACATTCCCACAATGCCCCAGATGACCGGATGTAATATAAAATTTTCCTGAGACATCCTTATTGATCCTATGATGATTGTTCGTACATCATTCCCTTCAGAATAGAATATACTTTCAAACGGTACCACTCACATGTCTTCATCATGCACACTCATGTCCAAAATCATTGTCGTATATCTATAAATATGTTGTTGTAGAATTATAATTTGATAACGAATTCACCCGGTATTTCTCATAATGTTAGCATCTGTGTAATCAGCAAATACATGTATGTATCAAATTTCATGTCAAAAGAGCAGTAAATAAGAACAATAAAACGAAAATAAAACTTTATTGTCCATTTAGCAATATTTTGTTTTATTCGTTCTAATTTTCGTATTTATAATTATTTTCCTATGAAATTTACTACACAAATATACACTTCCCGATTATACACATACTATCAGTATTAAAAGTACCCTGCAATATTATTATCAAATTATATTCTTACAAGAAGGCAGTTATAGATATGCGACTATCATTTTGGACATGAGTGTACCTGGGGTGGGAAAATCATGAGAAAATGGATTAATTGTTTAAAAATATATTCCTTCTTTGTACTTTTTTGCCCCTCTGTTTTAACGCAGAGATCTGAAACCAATCTGAAAAATACTAAGGGTTGTACTAAATGTGTGTACAAAATTTCAATCTTCTAGGCAGGGGCGGATCCAGGACCGGCTTCTGGGGGGGGGGGCGGTGGGTTGTCATACTGCTACTTTTAAGGGCTCCAAACTTTGGGATGAGTTTTATTTATATATATAAAATAGGAAAGTTTCCTCTTCTGGGGGGGGCGATCGCCCCGATCGCCCCCCCTGGATCCGCCCCTGCTTCTAGGTGCAAAAGTAAGCCCGCCAAAGTAATATCTCTACAATATTCCAGACTCCCTTATAAAAAAGGATCTCAGTTAAAAATCCCTGAGACATCTCTATTTATACTAGGATCATGGCTCGTACATCATTCTTTTTAGAACAGAACAGTCTTTCAAACGGTACCATTCACATGTCTCCATCATGTATCTGAGGAAGGAAAATCGCGAAAAAAGGGAACTTTGTTAAAACTGAATGTGTGTGCAAACTTTCAATCTTCTAGGTGCAAAAGTAAGCCCTGCAAAAAGTAATAAAAAAGCCATAAAAATATTTTTTAGTTATAACGTCATCACACTCTACGTCTCGACGCAGAAAGGCGTGAAAGCATATGTAACGTTTTCTACAATGCCTACAGGCTTGAGAAAAAAACAGAAGTAAAAAGCTTTTTTGGTACTTTTTAAAATCGAATAATAAAGATTCTAGCCTATCACCGAAAAATAGATTATATAATTTAAGAGTTAAGTGATCACTTCAAAAAAGTGGGGGGCAATTGCCCCCTCTTGCCCCCACTAATCGCCGCCCATGAATATAGCCCTACATTATCTAGAATGATTGTTGAGATATACATTATGTAGGGTGATTTAAAAGTTGATTTTAAAAAGTCATAATTTAAATCTAACATAACCTAACTATTAACTACTAGTCTAACTACTTATGCCAAATTTGGTTAAAATCGGTTCATAATTCTGACCCTGTGAGTAATATAATCGTAACCCACAATTGCATTTCGATATTACACTCTAAAGAAAACGCTAATGAGAAGTCATGATTTGCTACAATCCGTAAATATGATTTTCAGCGTCGTGGAAAGTGTATGATGTCGATAACTTACAAGGGTACAGACCAATCCCAAAAGTTACAGACCAATTTAAACCAAATTCGTCAAATAAATAAATAAATGGATATATAGTTGTGTTCATCATATCCTTCAATATTGGACAGCTAACCATCACTTGTGGTCATTTGGTGGGTGAATACGAAAGGTCTCGAAGAATCTTGGTATTAATCCAGTAAGCAACCAGATGTTCGTTTTCTAAATTAAATGATCTGACAAATACAACTGTTTATTCACTTGTACGGGTGTACAAGGGCAGTTAGTGTTATCAATGTACAAGGGCAACTGTACATTCTGTACGTTCTCTCTGATTATACTGCAGTGTTATTTTTATACCACCGTGATATTCATAAAAATCGTAAGAAGTACCACAGACATGATTATTCAATTACAATATCATATATCAATACTGAAAAATAAAAACCCGGTTTAAAATTTAAAAAAAAAAACGAGGATTAAAACCCAAAAATGCCTAGGGTTCAAACCTATTCAAGCCATCAGGCTTTGGGGCTCCTACGTTTCGACGACACCGTTTCGGCGCCAGCTCAGTTCGGCGAAAATTTTATGTACAAGGGCACACATCCCATTTAATAAACATAAGCGCCGAGCTGAAACGATGGCGCCGAACTAAGCGGGTCTGTCATGCTTTAACGCAGCACCTAGTCACAATTAACCACACATGCATTTAATACAAAAGAGAACGCTAAGATTGCGGCTATTCGCCGTGAAAAGCAATCACAGAAACTTTAAACATGTTCACCCCTAGTGTTTGTGATTGTATTACGTGGTGAACTTTTTGGAGTTCCAATTCAAAATAGAATCAATTTCCAACTAACGTATTCATTGATTTTTCGCGTCTGAAATGTAGAGTGGCGACAGTTTTCTACATGCTTTCAATTTATGCTTTAAATCATGTTCACTTTCGCACGTGATCACCTAAGAAAATGCAATGTTACGCATTTGATTTGCAAGATATCTCGATCAAAAGTTGTTAGTACATTCTCTTATCCTTCGGCAATAAGGATATAAAATTAAACTATGATCACTCTGGCGGTTTCTTATACAATTTTTGTCCGTGCGCATCTCAGAACGTTTAGTTCCTAGACCCGGGTTTAGTAGGCCTATTGGGAAATCCGGGCCTGCAGGAACAGATAATGAAATCTAATTGGAAACTTTCGAAATGTGGGCATAGAGAGAAAGGTAAATTATCAGACAAAATATGTAATGAAGGAGAGCAGAAGAAATTAAGTGCTGTAACAGCAATATTAAAAAGATGGAATTAAAGAGAAGTAGAATGGGTGAGACTACGCACTAACTGAAGAATGGGATAGGCCAGGGGGAGCGAGAAAGAAGCTTAGTATTAATGCAGACTCTTCAGATCAAATCTGTAACACTTGTACGAAAAACAAGTATCAACATTTAGCTGCCCGTCTTTCTCATTTTCCTTGGATTAGAGTCATAAAACTATCCACTCTTTCATACACTGATGTCAAGCAAGAGAGTTCCACGCAGAATTTTCTCTACCATTCAAGACTACATCTGTATAGCTCAAACGATTGATTCAATTCTAACATTGCAGTTTGGAAACCCACACTTCCTTGTAACATTGTTCTCCATCGAGATGGCGTCCGTAGAAAAACACACTGTGCGATATTGGAATATTCTTGGTTTATATTTCAACGTTGTCCATGTTCTCATAGTCCGAAAATAACATCAAGATTAGCACAAATACTTGTTGTCCCAGCCTAATGCTGCTATGACACTGTTAGTTTCCTTTATTGTAGTTACTGGTTTAAATAAAATACAGTGATGCACCTATGAAAATATCCTAAATATGGTCTATACCCTCCTCAAAATATTCTAAATATGACCTATACCCTCCTGAAACAAATCCTGGGTACAGCCCTCTTTAAGACGAACCCCATTCTCAGCTTTTGAACATCCTACTAAGAGGCACGCAAACAAAAATGCTCTACATGGTCATAGATCATGATTTTTTTTTAATATTCCTTGTTCTATCAGATAGTCTTCCAGAAACCAGATATACTTAATTTGCTTACGATTGCTCACCAGATGATCTCCCCAAATAACTCACTTCCATAATTGTTCATCAAGTAAGTCCTTTTTTTTTTTTTTTTTTTTTTTTTGCGAAGTGTAGGCTTACTCACGCTAATAATTGATTCACCTTCCATAACGAAATAAGCGTTTTCACGAAAAGAATTTCATAACACTAGGCATTTAACCTGATCAAAGAAAGCATTTAACCTGATCGGTGTTTAAGAACGCGCCCCTAGAGTCAGCGGTGCATGGAAACGTGGCTTTCACGGCAGAGTCGCACGGTCCGTACTTACCATGATTTTTTGGCGGAAATATTGCAACGATTGCTAAATACTGCTTGTAATTATTTAAGTAAAACGTAAATTTTGTAAATAATAATAATCTCTTTTAATAAAAGATAAATAAATTTAAAATAATTCGAAAATTCTCTAGTAGAGGGCAGTAGCTGACTGGCGAGAATCAGCCAATAGCGATATAGATGCGAGCCATGCAACTCTATATTGAAGGGCAGGGTGCGAAATCCCGGGGGGACGGGAGGGATTTCCCCACCACCAAAAATTTTACACTTGCGTTTCCCCCTCACCAAAATCTGTAAGGAGGGACACCTTAATAGGAAAATATAAGTAGGTCTATAATGAAAATTTTCAGACAAACAATAATTTTAAATGCATGCTGTTTTAGAAAACGTAGTTTATTTGTAAAAGGATCAGGTGTTTAACTTTTTCGGTTGTTCGGTTGTTGACGAGATGAAGACCTTTATTCTCTAGCGTACCAGTTGCATGCAAAATTGGTAAAATTTCTCAAACAAACAGATTGTTTTTCAATTTCAGTGGACGAATCTACAAACATTTTTGCGGATAAGCACTTGCTGTTATATGAACATATGTGGACGAAGAAAATAAACCTTGTTGTCGTTTTTATAAATTAGTGCCTGTAGAAAATGCCGATGCAAAATCCCTTGAAGAGAAAATTATTCAAGCATTTTCCGAAGATGGCATAGATATTTTTAATCTTAAAGGAAAACTTGTTGGATTTAGTTCGGACGGGGATGCAGTGTATACTGGGAGAAACGAAGGTGTTGCTGCTCAAATTAGAAGAAATGTCAACCCGTGCCTAATTAGCGTACACTGCATGGCACATCGAATTGATCTTGTTTCTGAAAGAGTTTTTGGTGTTGTGAATGCTGTTCACAACTTCAAATGTTTGTTAGGCGAACTTTACAAGGTGTTCAGTAAGTCATCTACATCTGCAACACTTAAAAGTATCACGACAGTCACAGATGTCGCAGGACTGCTGAAAATCAAAAGATTGTTTCAGATACGTTGGATTTCAAATGAGAAGGATGCATTATTGGCAGTCTTTACATAATTTTCTTGTATAATGCAATTCCTACTTTTGGAGTATGAAAATACTGACCATTTCAACAGAGACAGTTTTAAACTGAGTGGTATTTACACATAATAATAATAATAATAATAATAATAATAATAATAATAATAATAATAATAATAAACTGTCGGGGAAAAAGAACATTCTATTGCTCGCTTTTCTTCTGAATATTGCGTCCATTCTGTCTAATATTAGTAAAATGATGCAAAAGGAAGCAGTTTCGTACACTGAAATAGAGAAAAAATTGGCTCTACAATCCAAGCTCTGAGAGAAATGCGTATGAAAGATGATGTCAACCAAAGTCTTTGTAAAGATAAGTATTTAGTGCACTGCAGATAAGCATCTGATACAGGGAGTGATGATAGTGAGTTTGATCAAATAAGGGGGCAGGTAATCCAGGGTTTAATAGACGAAGTGGAAAGAAGGTTTCCTTTTAAAGATATGCTAAAGTGCTTTTCAATGTTTGAAAATAAAGATCGTAATAGCCTGAATGGTTTATACGGTAACGTAGGCGTACATAAAGCAGCTTAATTGTTTGGATTGAATCTTGATACTGCAGTGTCAGAATGATTTGGTTTGATTTAGTTTAACGTCCCACGGATATGCCTGCTAGGCTAAAGAAGACGTGGACCTACTGATTATAATGGAATCCGAATCACTTTGGTCGTTCAACTGTATCCCACCGTGGAATCAGGGACCACGCTAACCGAAGTCAAGCGTGCTAGCCAATAGACCAAGCGGGGGTTCTACAGTGTCAGAATGGAGAGAGTACAAGTCAATTTTTAAGTCGGTAAATAATTTTCAAGTTCTTAAAGCCTTAACGCGGAAAGTTCGTTCTGTGCCATTATCAACTGCTGCCTGTGAACGTGGATTCAGTGTTGTTCATATTAAAAGTTCCGAAAGAAACCGTATGTTGGCGGGTACCTTGAAATCTTTATTGATAATTAAACTCAGTGGGTTTCCTTTAAAATTATGGGATGCTATTACTGCTGCTCATACGTGAGTTTCTTCTGGCCATCACATTTTCAACTCCCGTTACACACGGAAAGAAAGTGAAGTTTAATCTTAAAAATTTTCTCTAATGTAAGATACGTTATTGCAAACCATATTTTAGGTCTATATATACAGTAACACAATCATTCAATACTCGTATTATTGTGGCTCTCTTCGGTGGTCTAGTGGCTAGCACGCACGCACCATCTTCGGTGCACGGGGTCTTGGGTTCGATTCCCGGTGGGAGCGCCTTAAAAAATTTAAACGATTACGATGGTTCGGATTCCACCTTGAACTGTAAGTCCACATCTCGTAGCCTCGCTGCAGAAAAGGGTCATCAAACTTAAATTAGCAAATCAATCGTATTATAGTGTTTGTGCTTTTATTTTCTAAAGTTTAACGTCCTACGAATATTCAGTAAGGCTAAGGAAGACGGTCATGATGAGATGAATTATAAGGGTGGATTAAGACAGAAGGAAGCGGAAAGACCCCGAGAAAACCCCAACACAATTGTTTGTATACCACAAGCAGAATTTGGTGCGAGCTAGGATCCAACCATTGATCCCACGCACCTGAGGTGAGCGCTCTACCACTGAGGCAACACGCCTTTTTGTTGTCTATCAAGTATTTGTATTGAAATCATATCTGTTATTTATAATAATATATTGTTGCTAATAATACAATATAGATACATAGTATTATTTAGACTTACAAAGGTGACAGTATATCTGAATGACCAAACTGAAACACTACGTACGTAGCGAAGAAACGAGAATTTCATAAAAAATAATAAAAACTATACTTTGACTCTACAGCTCATGAGGATCTATGGTTGGCCAGGTGGAGCGCTTCAAGTTAGTAGTTCTAATGCTTGGTTAGGACATCGGTTCTCAGGGACTATTATTTCTGACTTATAGATCTCTACCGCTATTTTCGTGAACGCAGTCTTCAATATGATGGTAAACACAAGGGTACTGTGCTCCCACGAGAGTCTAACCCTGGACCATATGCACCGAAGTGTATATTAAATGCAGTAGATAAGTTACCAATTTTGGGTAAATGAACAATTATTATTATTATTAGTAGTAGTAGTAGTAGTAATAATAATAATAATAATAATAATAATAATAATAATAATAATAATCTTTATTTCTGTGCCATGAACAGCCTAACGGCAAAAATACAGCACTTTATCAGACAATATAAACACATATTACATACAATGTAAGCTATATACTGAAACAATAAAACATAATGATAAAATAAAGTAAAATAATATCGGATTAATAATTCCTTGTCAAATTAACACCATTTTTTTTAGTATCAAAATAGTCGTCATAAATAGTAACAATAATATTTGTCAAGCTCAAAAATTCATGCTTTTATACTGATAAAAATAAATTAAACAAAATTAAAAGAATTGGTCAGTCTTCTTAAAATTACAGATTTCGGATTCAACGGAACTAATGTTGATATATTTCTTGTATTATACATTGGTACCCTTATACCTATATTATGCAAGCAATATTCACTATGATAGCTATTGTCTAGTAATTTCTTAATAAAATCTCTTTCAATAACTTTTCTCCTGTCGCTCAATGCCTGCAATCCCCAAAATTGACACCAGTATTCATAACTACGTGAATAGTAATCTCTATTCATTTCATAGCAGAGTAATAATAATAATAATAATAATAACAATAATAATCCATTAATATTTCAATTTTTTGGAGGCTCCACGAAGCATTAGTGTGGATCGTTGAACTTCTTCCCCCCCCCATTTTCAAATGATTTCGCACCCTGTTGAAGGGCATGTATGTATGAACTGTAAACGCCTTAACTGGTAGAGTTTGTTGGAACAGACATTTCAAATTGGGTCGTTGACGACAAGCCTGGACACATTCCTGAGGTGTGCAGGTTTGTCGCGGTCGATCCCGACAAGCCTGGACACATCTCATTTTGGGTCGTTGACGACAAGGTTGGACGACGACAAGCCTGGACACATTCCTGGGGTGTCCAAGCTTGTCGTGGTCGATCCCGACAAGCCTGGACACATCTCATTTTGGATCGTTGACGACAAGGTTGGCCAACGACAAGCCTGGACACATTCCTGAAGGTGTCCAGGCTTGTCGGGATCGTCCCAGAGATGCTTTGGCATATCTCATTTTGGGTCGCTGACGACAAGGTTGGACAACGACAAGCCTGGACACAAAAAGTGTCCAGGCTTGTCGTCGTCCAAAATTGTCGTCGTCCAACCTTGGCGCGGTCCCTCATACACACACTGTCAACCAAAACCCGTCCCTTAACGCTATCGCTACTAAGCAAACAATTGCTATGATCACTCTCTGTTTCTACGAGAGGACTAAAAATATCGCCAAAAGACAATTGTTAGTCGTCTATCTGAATAGTTGTATTCATATTTTTCTGAATAAAAATTCCATGCCAGCCATTAGAAAAAACATTTAACACAAACTGATTTGAATGCTACTTCGGATTGCTCAGGTTCCATTATGAATAATAACTAACAAAAGTCAACTCAACAAGTCGTATCACGACGAAAGTGTCTGTAGCTTTCGTTAATGTACTATCACGGTGTTCGTAGTTACTTAATCTCATCAATTCTCGCTACCATTTTTGACTATTCTGGTTCAATATGAATGTGATATTAAGATAGAAGTTAACAACTATTAATATAAATTATAAGAATGTAAATATACACAAAATTTATATATATATATATATATATATATATATATATATCCTCAAATTGTTTTAAGCAGATACATAGGGATTTTCTAGAACAAGAAGACTCTAGGCAAATACCAAGATTATATAAATACACAGGAAGCTACATAACTTTATAGATACTTCTTCTTAGTTAGTACGAATAATTACGACTACGATTTTGTTAACGTAGTCTGAGTGGGGGGAATAAAATATTCCAACAAAAACTAACGCTATGGGACATGTACTGGCAAAGTACATACACAATTGGTGTTAAAGAAATAAAGAAGTATATATATATATATATATATATATATATATATATATATATATATATATATATATATATATATATATATATATATATATATACCAGCTGAATATACCCGTTCTGCGCATGGGGCCAGTACTTGGAAGTCAACGCTTGTGGAAGTATTGCTATTCATTTCGGCGACCGCGAAAACTTTGGATGTGACACTAATATTCATCATTTTGGATTACTATAAAATGTCTCGGTATGCCCCCTCTCCGCTGACTCCCGGCCGCATACAATTGTAGCTGAATTTGCAAGTCATCGCTAATGAAAGTCTCACCATTGATCCATTGATCTCACCGACTGCGAAAATTATGGAATTGACGCTAATATCGGTCATTCTGGATTATTTTTACATGCCTGAGTATTCCCCCGCTGACTCCCGGCCCGCATACATATGTAGCTGAATTTGCAAGTCATCGCTAATGGAAGTGTCGCCATTGATGTCAGCGGCCGCGAAAACTATGGATTTGACTCTAATATCGGTCATTTTGGATTATTTTTACATGTCTCGGCATTCCGTGTCCCCCTCCCTCCCCGCTGACTCCCGGCCCGCATACAATGATAGTTGAATTTGCAAATCATCGCTAATGAAAGTGTCAGCATTCATCTCACCGACTGCGAAAATTATGGAACTGACACTAAAATCGGTCATTTTGGATTATTTTTACATTTCTCAGTATTCCCCGCTGACTCACGGCTTGCATACAATTGTGGCTGAATTTGCAAATCTTCGCTAATGGAAGTGTCACCATTGATCTCAGTGACCGCAAAAACTATGGATTGGACACTAATATCTGTCATTCTAGATTACTTTTAAATTTTTCGGTATCTTCCCCTCCCCGCTGACTCCCGGCTCGAATAAGGTGAATCTGGAAGTTAATGTGATCAGAGTTTCACCATTGATTTCAGCGACCGCGAGAACTATGAATTCGACACTAATATCGGAAATTTTATACTACTTTTACATGTCCCGATAAACGCCCCCCTGAGACCCCCTGGTTCGAATTTTGAGAAAAACGTTTAACTCTGATCTGGAGCGTGGACCAAGGTATTTGTGACTAAAATTTGGTAACTTTCGGCCTCTTTGTCTGGTTCCCAAGCCGGTTCCGGTAAAAGCCCCCTGCGACCCCCCTGGTTCGAAATTAAAAAAAACGACTTCCTCTTGATCTGGGGCCTGGGCTAGGTACCCCTGACCAAAATTTGGTAACTCTCGGTCCACTCGTCTGGTTCCCAGGCTTCACACGGACAGACAGACAGACACACAGACAAACACACAAACAAACTCTTTATTTTATTTATATTAGATAAAGAATTGATATACTGAATATTAGCTCTCCAACTTGAACGGCTTGCGAAATACTAAATTTTTCGCAAAAATTCGGACCCTCTTAGAATATGTAATATAATGAAATCGATACCGAATGTATGATAACTTCCTAGTTGAGATTGAGGCCTAAGTATATACCAAAAATCATTTCATTTGACTTTGTAATTTGGATATGATGATCATGCACACATAGTTACATTCAATTTTTTATATAATAATTCATATATTACACATGATTGAAACATTTTTCCCAGTAGTTAGCTCCTCTAAGAAATCACAGGCTGCGTCTCAAATAAGTCTTATTGCTATTATTACAGTTGCAAATATAAATATCTAAAATTGCCTGAAGTTCTTTTGTCAATAGAAACAAATGAAAACAAAAAGGATGCCTTGAAAGTAGACAAATTCACCAGTGTTCAGAAGCTGTCTACAATGCACTGAGCAGAATGAGTCTGTGGGTCGTAATATGTTGTTAAGTCAGAGTGGGGGGGTTGCAGTGGGACACGTTCTGTTGACCAGAGTTGGAGTGGGTGAATGAAAACTTGACCCACTGACCCACCACCCACTCTGACCCACCACCCACCGTAGCCCACTCTGACCCACCACCCACCGTGACCCACCGTGACCCACCACCCACCAAGAATTACTGTCATCCACTTTGACCTATTCTGACTAACCAAAATCCATCGTCATCAACTCTGAACGCGATCCACAGCCTCTTCTGTACTGACTAAAGATTTTACACTTGTAATAAAACAAGACTGTGAAATTGTCACTAATCGGAGTTTGAAATTGTAGTCAAGCGCTCAAGCACCACTCTGTTACAATAACGGTGGATCTGACCTTTATGATATAAAATGGTAAAGTGTTTGTCACTGAGGAAATTGAAACAGTTCGAGTTGGGGGGAAATTAGTGTGTGCCTAAAATATACTTGTACTAAGAGAGTATTCTTGCAAGTGTTAATTTCTGAACGCATTCCAAAAGAAACTTCTCTCCGCAGGAAAACATCCCTGTACAATATGGAAAAGGTTTCGGTTTCTCAGTTCACATTATTTTTCTCACAAAAAACTTGAAAAATCAGTTTTTCATAGTGTATACTCACCTCAGGTAAGTAGACAGAAACAAGTGGAAAAGGAAGGGAAATGAAGGTCTTGAAAGTAAAACGAAGACAAATTTACCAGTCTTCAGAAGATACTCTCTACAATGCAGTGAGAGGGTCGGTAGATCATACTGAGTCGGTGGGTCGCAGTGGGTCATGGTGGGTGGTGGGTCGCAGTGGTTCACGGTGGGTGATTTGTCGCAGTGGGTCACGGTAGGTGGTGGGTCGCAGTGGGTCACGACAACAGTATATATTTGGTCTAGGAATTAATTCGTGCGGGTGGACAAGAGATGGCGCAACGAACGGAGCGTCCCACAGTTCCGTGTATCCACACATGTGTTGCAAACCCCTGTCATCGCGTATCGTTCGTAGTATAGGGCAGTGGATTAAAGCGTCAACAACACCAGTTTGTAGTTAAGTGAACATGGCGGAATTTGTGCCTGATTAAGTGTTTTTGCGGGGTGTCCTGCTGCATTACTTTAACATGCAGAAAAGTGCGAGTGAAAGTCATCGTATTTTGGTGGAAGTGTATGGTGACCATGCTCTAGCTGAGCGAATGTGTCAGAAGTTGTTTGCACGGTTTAGAAGTGGTGATTTCGGCTCGGCAGACCAAGAGCGAGCTGGACAGCCAAAAAAAAAAATTCAAGACGAAGAATTGACAGCATTGCTCGAGCAGGATTCGTGTCAAACGCAGGAACAACTTGCAGCAGCATTAGGCGTTGATCAAACAACAGTTTCCAAACGCTTGAAAGCCATGGGAATGATTCAAAAGATGTCACATTGGGTTCCACATGAATTGAAGGACAGAGACGTTGAAAGACGAAAAACCATTTGCGAATTGCTGCTTCAACGACAGAACAGAAAGGGGTTTCTGCATCGAATTATTACGGGTGATGAGAAGTGGATCCATTACGAGAACCCTAAACGAAAAAAGGCCTGGGTGAAACCAGGTGAACCAGGTCCATCACAACCAAAACGAGATATTCACTGTGCAAAGGTTATGCTGTGCATATGGTGGGATATGAAAGGTGTGGTGTACTATGAGCTGCTGCAACCGGGTGAAACTATGAATCGAGAACGTTATTGACGACAATTAATGCGTTTGAAGCAAGCTCTGGCCAGAACACGATCAGAATGGGAGAACAGACATGATAAACTTATTGTTCAACATGATAACGCTCGCCCACATGTCGCAAAACCGGTCAAAACCTATTTAGAAAATGTCGGATGGGAAGTTTTACCCCACCCGCTGTATTCACCAGACGTTGCTCCTTCGGACTACTACTTGTTCGATTGCATGAACAACGATTTGATTGGACAACGGTTTACTTCTTCAGAAGATATCGAAACATGGGTCTCTGACCTAATCGCTTCCAAGGATGAGGACTTCTTTCGCCACGGAATCCGTACATTGCCTGACAGATGGGCGAAAGTGGTGGCTAGCGATGGACAATATTTTTCTTAAGGTATGTATGTATTTTGTGTTTGTACTACAGCTTCAATGTGTGCGTACCAACCGCACGAATTAATTCCTAGACCAAATATATTGACAACAGTAAGTAAGAGTATAGATTAAGTTATTCTTGATTTTAATCTACAGAACAAATGCTTTTAATGAAAACATGGGGCCTGTTGCCGTAGATGGCTAAAGGCCGTGAATAAAATTCAAACTTCAAGTGTAATTGGGGTAACTCCCGACAATGGCTGATTTAAGACGTTTGATAGCGCGGGCAATGGCTGGTTTATAAACACACTTGCTATAGCGTGTGTAGGTAAGTGGTTACAGCGTCTGACCGTTATGCTAAGGGTCCGGGGTTCGAGTCTCGGCCTGTACTAAGTTACATTTTTTCAAGGAGTTAAACACTATAAATGATGTTCGCGTTTGATGCTGAATGAGATTTATCCTATGAAGTTGGAAAAACCAGGACGGATACAGGGGGCAGGAGGAAAGACGGACACTGTTTATCCTTAAGTGTTAAAATTTAATTTATTCCCATGTCTTTTGCTCTTTCCTTTCCCTCTTTCCTTCTTTTCTCATTTTGTTTAGCTTTCCTTACTTTTTCGGTCTCTGCATGATGCGTATTATTGTTTTCGTTTCCTTTGCATTAATTCCTATCTCTTTGATCTTAAAGTGAATGGAATTTCTGTAGATTTATCTTGTGGTTGTTTCTCTAAGTGATGCTCTCAGATAGTAATACTTTTTCCTCCAAATGGAGGAATATCCTAGCATGTTATGTTTCCGGGCATGTATTTGCTGTCATGTTGGTTTTCCAACTATCAGACATACAGTGAAACTATTCTGCTACTGGAAAAAGCTATCATTTCTTATGCATCCAACCTCCATTTTCTACTGTCGCTGACTGTACACTAATATCGGTCGTTTAGGATTATTTTTGCATGTCAACCTTTCCATCTCCCTCAGGGTGTTTTGTTTCCACAATATATATATATATATATATATATATATATTTTCAAATTGTAAACCTAATGTATACCAAGTTCGATGGGAAATGATCCAAGGGTCCCAGAGTTCCCTGAAATATACATTCACCACACACACACACACACACACACATATAAATATATATATATATATATATATATATATATATATATATATATATATATATATATTGGCAACCCGCTCAATTCGTGCCTAAATTTGGGGATGCAAAATTGAATTGAGCTGAGCGCCTTCCACTCACCATCTAGAATGAGTGGGCAAGTTCTCTATTTCATATGCGAGAGGTTTATAGTTTAACACATAACAATTGGGGATTGAGTTCGAATGATAACACATTGATTTCAGTGATTAAATAACAAGTGTATTTCTTATTCAATGAAATGTAATAAGTGTGAATGTTGTGAATTTAGTACGGATATTTGGAAACTTTGCCAGACGAGTATCGCGTATCGAGCATTGAGCGATCGAATCCTGAATAGGAGAAACATATACCTTTCAGTTCTCTTCCAAACGATGTTCGCTGATGACCTCGGTGTTGACGAGTTGATTCCAGTATCGCCAAGTTGATACTTCTATGGACAGGCGTTGCTGCTTAGCATTGAATCTGGTCTCATTCCCAATGCTCTGGATAAACTAACGATGGCAGTTAGCCTTCCTTCGATGTCGTGGTTAAACTCATACGGTGAATAATGAAAACTGAAACTACTTTGATAAATCGTAGAACTTCTTTAATAAAATACTGGAGCTTCTCTAAGAGCTGAAGCTTCCATCAAGATCGCAATGACTTCTCTCTCCAATAGAACACACAGTTCTCTATCCAATCGAATCCTCGGTTCTCTGTCTCTGTAGGACACCTGGTTCTCTATCCAGAAGACCTCCTGTCCCTCGGTTTTGTTCAACTCCTCAGTTCTGGAATTCTCCGGCGTCGTCTGCTGCTAGGCACGTGTGAACTCCTTTCATTTGGAAAAACAAATTATTTCCTCGTGTCAAGACTCAAAAACTGCAACACTCGACACACTCCGATTTCCCGATTCTAGGCAATTTCCTCATATCCGTGAATGTGTGAAATGTTCACAAACATATTACAATTACGCTTCATGACTTACAGAATGTCATTAATGTAGGAGTTAACGCATTACATACATTGTCTTCCTGCGTTCGCAGACTCTCCATTGTGCATTTTTGTTTACTAGATCTTGCTGACAAATAAATAATACAATTCTATCAGCTTGCGTTAATCTCTGTTTGCTATTAATCAACAATCTTAATAGTTGTTTACCTTCATCTCATGATTTCATAAAACCCGATATCCATAAAATAAATAAAAATTGATCAATAAAATAAAATTATTATACATGAAATTCTGATTAAATTCGGGTACTGCCAACATGTCCCCCCTTAAAAACTTGGTAGCTACGCTAACCAAATTAGATCTCGTAAGAGGTCGTGATATTACAGAACTCCCTGTAGATATATACAACATATGAGAATAAATAAAACTGAAAATAAACATAAACTTGAAAATAAATAAGTGAATCATATGTATCTACATAAATAAATATCATTAAATCAATAACTGTTTTCCTACACCTGAACAGTAACATAATATATATATTTAATCTTTTAATCATCTCCATTAATTAGTGAAAAAAAATAACGTGAAACATATACATCAACATATCTATATTCAAAATAGTACACTCACGACATCTTGTGAGATGTACTAGAATTATGAGATGAGCACAAGTACTCTGTGAATATTTAATTGCAAATCAGCTCGTAATTCAGCTTAGGTTTCGTATTACTGGTATTTTCCATTACTTAGTTGTCCATACTTGCCAACTCAAACTTTTGCTGACAGTATAAATAACAGATTTCGTTTGTCCATTCCAGTTGTCTTACACTTCAAATCTAAAAAGATAAAACTTTTGACGAATAATTAAACATATTCACTTATTGTGGAATTGTAGCACTAAAAATAGATCGCAAAATATCATCACTTTTATTTTTCAAAAAAAAAAACTGAACACTGAATTTTTCACTGTGGAAGAATAAAATTCTTCTTTAGGGCATTTCCTACACTGGCAATAACTCTGGGCGGCAACTGCAAACTCAGCAAAATTGACCCAAGGTTAATCTACATCCACGCTGGCACTCACATTTTGCGCGTCGCTTTGGTTCCATGTTCACTTGATGTCGAAACGCACTACGAAATTTTTAATAATTTCACCAAAATTTCGTGTTTTACAATATAATGACGTCACATGGTGTTTTCGAGTACTTTTTCCCCTGTTGATGTCTAACGGGCGTTCAGAAAGTTTTCGTTTCGTGACATCTGCGTGGTGTTATATTATTCACTAGTGTTACCCCAATTTCAGTGTCAATGCTATTGCCTGATTACGTTATACTCAATCTGGCTTTTTTATTATATATTAGAATGAAGTGTGAATGTGATGTTTTAAGTGACAATAACAAACTAATGGATATAAACAATTGGCTAATGGATATAAACAATGGGATAAACAATGGAATAAAATACCTACAGTGGTGAGTACATTTAAAATTTCAATTATTTAAATACGGATATATATATATATATATATATATATATATATATATATATATATATATATGATTTAAAAATGTGCATTACTACCTAACTTATTTGAACCTATAATAACTATATTATACTTAATGCTTGATAACTGAATACAAAAATCGATTGAGATTCAGGGAAAATCGATGGAATCTCGCATTTCCTTGAGATTCGAAAAAGCCTTGGTTGTTAAAAACGGCTGCTTGCCTAGCCGTCCATCTCAATCAAGATTTGGCTCCAGCTATCACATTTACAATGAATCAAACTATTTACCTATTTATAAAAATCTGACTACCTAATGTTGATTTTAAAAATTCAATTCTTCTCTATATTCAAAAATTGTTTTCAATAAAATACCCGTGACGCATTTTCTAAATTTGTAGACGTAAATAATAATCTATTATTCAGATACTTATTTTCTAATAATCATACACGTGTCATAATGACTTATTTGTTATTTATTTATTATTGCCTAACTACATTGTTCCGGTTGGCCATTCCCACAACAATTTCATTAGTTAAAATCTTTATATTAATTCTATTTTATCAAACGTATTTATTAACTATTATTATATTATTACTTATTTATTTATTGTTTATTTACTATTCACTATTCTTCTTCTTATTATTATTATTATTAATATATTAAAATATGCCGACAGGGCCTAGCTTGTGAGAAGGATCCTCGAAATTAGTCGTATGACTGTTACACTTGTCCAACTCTAAATGTTCTCACTTGTTCAGGGCTTCTATTTGCAGAAAATCTACGTCTGCTTGTCCCCAAATCTTATTTCTTCTTTTTCTACTTTTTCGCTTATTTCTACATATTCTATTTCTTCATATACTTATACTCTCTTAGTATTATAGCGCTTATAATATCTATACATGTATACCTATATCTATATCTTTCTTTCAACGTTGCATGCATTTTACTCTCTATAATTCTTTAATAGCTATTAATATTCTTCTTCTACTCTTATTCTTTAGTAACTATTTATCTATTTATTCATTTACCTATTATTATAACTCTGCTCTTCTCCACATTTACATTTTCTTACTTTTTACGTCTATGTCGTCTTCTCTTCTATTTATTAATTTTATTACGTCTATCCTATATTTATTTAATAATTCATTCTCTTTTCTCTTTAATCTATTTTTACTAATATTTCCTTCTTCTTGCTACTCACGTTATTTCCAACAATCTCTTTCTTTCTTCCTTCAAACCAATACAAATGTTCAAGATTAAACTAGACTATTTCTTTACAATATAAGTAAAAACACTAAAATAACTAAATATTCCAGTCTTTACTATTCTCATTACGTTAGATGCTTCTTTAAAATTCTATAATCACTCTGACTATCCTACTCTTACTTTCTAGGATACGGGATTATTTACTTGCTAATCTAATTCTAACTTAATTTAATTATCACTAAGGTTTAAGCTAAAAACGAAGGATATCTCCACCAAAAAAAAAAAAAAAAAAAATCACTGCTTTACGCGTGATGTACGAGTCAACCCTTGTGTCTCTTTTCAACAATCACGGAAGACTTATGTGATTTAATAAATAAAATATTATCATCGAAGTTTGGTAAACACCCAATTCAACTCGAAGAGAATGGGATTTCCTTCCTGATTAGAGTTTCCCCTAATGAAAGGTCCGCCTAATTGCCTGTTTCTAATTTTTAAACTTACTTGTCTAGCTTAATTCTATGTCATTTGCATCATTCATTTACTTGTGTTTTTTTTTTCATTCTTGCCTCTCTTAAATCTACATTCCCTTATTCAAATCTAATTACAAAAATCATTCAAAAATTTTGTTTGTTTTTCTCCATAGTATTTTCCCTTAATTTAGTCTGTTCTTAAAACTAATGACGTCACTAAATCTAATTTCTAAAAATACTGTATGTCATAAAGACATAGTTCGATTAATAAAGCAATAGGTCAGATTTCTATTTGGTTAACACTATAATTATATCACTAAATCTACTCGTATCATGCTTACTTCTACACTTATATCACTAATTTAACTGATCACCAAACTAAAATTAATAAACTGGAATATGTGTACACTAAAAATTATATATCCTATAACTATATGTCCCTTTAAATACTAGTAATAACACTATTTACAAAATTTCCCACTTTCTTGGTCATCTCTAGGCCGATAACCAAGGTGTCCTTTCCTTGAAAAATGTCGCGAACGCAACTAAATCCAATAAAGACTTATCGCTCGCTACAACTATTCTTGCTTGCTTCTCGAACTGTGCCAATGTTGTTATGAAGTCAGATATTTTGACAGCCTGTGTACAATTAAATCTATGTCTGAATCTTTCTAGCCATCTATTCACTACATCCTGGCTAGCACCACTCGAGAACAATGCACAAATTTTATACTTTATCTGATCCTCTTTCACTGCAAAAAATACAGCGTTTCTTATCAACGTATTAGTTTCGGCTATTCCTGTCAAAATCGACAAGTAATGTTTCTGAAACCTAATTCAACCAAATCTTCTATACTGAAATTTCTCTCAGAGAACTCTATTAAATAATAGTGCTTATATGCATAACCTAAAACATTACATCTGAATGCTTGTTCTTTGTTATCGTTATACGTCGGAGAATATTCCGTAAAATGTTTCAATACTCCTAGGTCCAAACAATAATATCTAGACTTAGAAAACATAGACGCTGGCTTTCCATTGTCTTTTAACACTGGGTAATGAACCCTGTGGTTATTCTTAAGCGACAGCATATTGTGAACCTTAAAATTACTATTCTTAAATCCTATAACGTAAACTTTACTATTTTAATTGCAATAGTACATTCTCCTTCCACTATAACTCATATGATTCGCTTCTGCGTGCCGCTGTCCGCCTGACCTTGAGCACCTCACTCTCATGCGAAGCGCTTCGTCGATCGTCGTAACTGATCAGAAAAGCTCGGTTCTGTCGCTTGCAAGTTGCTCGTGCGACTCTCATGCATCGGCTAAGAATGATGCTTGTCGTATTATGACTTTAATTCTTACAAACTATTCCACTTTAACTAATATCACTTTGATTACTATTATAACTAAATTCCAATAATAATAAATACTTCCTATTACCATAAATATTATAATATCCTCACCAGAATTAATTACTAAGGTTTATAAATACACAAAAATTAAAATATCGCAAAATCAAAATATTATTGCTTGTTCCACATAATTATGTTTCTGCCAAGGATCGAACATGGGACTTAGTCGTACTTGTTGACGCTTATTTTCCATATCACTCGTTAGGGTGGGCGGGTGGGATTTCTTATTGTCACTATTACTATTATTACACCGTAATAAAATATTCAGTAAAGATAATATTAGCATGGGTGGGTTGGGTGGGAATTAATTTTAGTTATTTCAGCACTCCACATGCTTTTCTCGCGCTAAACTGAGATCGTTACAATTGCGTAAGCAAACCAGCATGTCCAACATGAAAGGGTGGGATGGGAGGGACTTAATTAATTCTATATACTACGATCGAAACCCACAGCATCTCCTACCATGACAACCTCGGTATTGTACTAGGATCGCTACAAAATGGCCTAAGCCTCACAGCATCTCCACTATGACAACCCGCTCAATTCGTGCCTAAATTTGGGGATGCAAAATTGAATTGAGCTGAGCGCCTTCCACTCACCATCTAGAATGAGTGGGCAAGTTCTCTAATTCATATGCGAGAGGTTTATAGTTTAACACATAACAATTGGGGATTGAGTTCGAATGATAACACATTGATTTCAATGATTAAATAACAAGTGTATTTCTTATTCAATGAAATGTAATAAGTGTGAATGTTGTGAATTTAGTACGGATATTTGGAAACTTTGCCAGACGAGTATCGCGTATCGAGCATTGAGCGATCGAATCCTGAATAGGAGAAACACATACCTTTCAGTTCTCTTCCAAACGATGTTCGCTGATGACCTCGGTGTTGACGAGTTGATTCCAGTATCGCCAAGTTGATACTTCTATGGACAGGCGTTGCTGCTTAGCATTGAATCTGATCTCATTCCCAATGCTCTGGATAAACTAACGATGGCAGTTAGCCTTCCTTCGATGTCGTGGTTAAACTCATACGGTGAATAATGAAAACTGAAACTACTTTGATAAATCGTAGAACTTCTTTAATAAAATACTGGAGCTTCTCTAAGAGCTGAAGCTTCCATCAAGATCGCAATGACTTCTCTCTCCAATAGAACACACAGTTCTCTATCCAATCGAATCCTCGGTTCTCTGTCTCTGTAGGACACCTGGTTCTCTATCCAGAAGACCTCCTGTCCCTCGGTTTTGTTCAACTCCTCAGTTCTGGAATTCTCCGGCGTCGTCTGCTGCTAGGCACGTGTGAACTCCTTTCATTTGGAAAAACAAATTATTTCCTCGTGTCAAGACTCAAAAACTGCAACACTCGACACACACCGATTTCCCGATTCTAGGCAATTTCCTCATATCCGTGAATGTGTGAAATGTTCACAAACATATTACAATTACGCTTCATGACTTACAGAATGTCATTAATGTAGGAGTTAACGCATTACATACATTGTCTTCCTGCGTTCGCAGACTCTCCATTGTGCATTTTTGTTTACTAGATCTTGCTGACAAATAAATAATACAATTCTATCAGCTTGCGTTAATCTCTGTTTGCTATTAATCAACAATCTTAATAGTTGTTTACCTTCACCTCATGATTTCATAAAACCCGATATCCATAAAATAAATAAAAATTGATCAATAAAATAAAATTATTATACATGAAATTCTTATTAAATTCGGGTACTGCCACAATATATATATATATATATATATGTATCGGGTGTTGCAAAATAAGTGTTACAACTCTTGGGAGGTGACTCCTGCCACTGAGACAAGAAAAAAAAGTTCTCTTCAACTTTCTGCTATCGGACATAGTTTCAGATCTACAAGGTGCCGAAAGCGTGGGAAAATGACTTTCGGACGCCAATAGTTCGGAAACTATCCAACATAAAGAGGGCGGGAAAAAATTCACTAAAGAAGTCATACCTGCTCTATTGAATTTTGTATGTTTCAGAATCCTACCATGCACGCGCAAAGGATTCCCCAAAGGAACGTAGGGAGTCCCGGATAATCTGCCAAATGAAACTTGTCTAAATAGATATGAATTGATAGGCTTTCTACCAGGTAACAATAATTCGTTTGTATTAAGTCGATATCTGGATCAAATACAAAATGGCTGACACCTTCATGCCCGTTGTGTGTGGTTGCATAATCGCCAGGTACGGATGCTGGCCAACAGTGACGTTCTGAGTATTAATTGTTGCGAATTTGCACTCAAATGCTCTAGAAAGACATCTGGAGTGTCGGTAGAGCATAACAGATGAAGCAGGGTGATTCACATGTGTGAAAACACTTAACGAAAAATGCCCAGAAATGCACTCATACTCAGTAAACGTGAGTTCAAAGCATCGGAAATATAAAGGTTAGCGTCAAAAACATGAAAGCCATTGACAATTCACCATCCTTCAAACCGATGCAATATGATGTGAACGGTTGCATACTAATAAGGATGCAACAACTGAGGCCAAGTTCAAATTGTGCAATTGTACTCACAAAGAAACTGGGTAAACTAAATTAATGTCACTAGTGGGATCGCATGATCGATATTGAAATGTGGCCAATGTGTGTGTTGATATCAACATGTAGCTGATGAACAAATGTCAACATGTCGCACTACTGCTTGGACATCTTCCCACGTGCGAAAAATAGGAAAATAACTACTCGGGTCTTGAATCTGAGGCCTTGGGCTCACAGTAGGATTGGAAACTGCGACGACGCGAGCAAAAGCAAGCGCTCTAGCCCTGAGGTTCGAAGGAGCCTCACTTTCTCTGTATTCATTTCTTCGAGGAGTACCCACTTTGTTTGGGAAGCCCTCTTGTACAGCCTCCCGACATACTTGTGTGTTTCATTTTGTTACTCCTACTGCACAGTTGTAAACAATCAGAGCTTTAAGATGTTTCTTGCTATTTCTCATGTCGTTTTATTTTCAATATGTATAGTGCTCCATCTGTAGTGTTAAATGTGCCAAATCGGTTCATTTTCGTCTTTGTTTTGGCATGTGCACTGCGTGTAAGATACGAATTTCTGGAGGTATTTTCCTATATTTTGAGTACGTCATATGTCTCAGAAGACGTGGGACATGATACAAGTTTGTTATTTTCACGCTCTATGGGAATTTGAACCATGCAATAAGAGATTTCTTTTTATGTGTCGACTGTGGGACAATGTCCCAAAGAAAGAGGGACTTTGATACAATCGTGTTCTAGTTACGTTCTACCAAAAGGTGCACCAGGTGTAATAGCAGAATGTACAACGTTAGTTTCCTAGTTTTCGCACGTGGGACAGTGTCCCAGCAATAGTGCGACATGTTGACATTTGTCCATTAGCAACATGTTGATATCAACAACCGTGCACATCATATTGCATCGGTTTGAAGGAATATTATTGGTGAATTGGCAATGGCTTTCATGTTCATGACGCTAATCCTTACATTCCCGACGCTTTGAACTCACGTTTACTGAGTATGAGTGCATTTCTGGGCATTTTTCGTTAAGTGTTTCCATACATGTGAATCACCCTGCTTCATCTGTTATGCTCTACCGACACTCCAGATGTCTTTCTAGAGCATTTGAGTGCAAATTCGCTACAATTAATACCCAGGACATCTCTGTTGGCCGGCATCCGTACCTGGCGATTATGCAACCACACACAACGGGCATGAAGGTGTCCGCCATTTTGTATTTGTTCCAGATATCGACTTAATACAAACGAATTATTGTTACCTGGTAGAAAGCCTATCAATTCATATCTATTTAGACAAGTTTCATTTGGCAGATTATCCGGGACTCCCTACGTTCCTTTGGGGAATCCCTTGCGCGTGCATGGTAGGATTCTGAAACATACAAAATTCAATAGAGCAGGTATGACTTCTTTAGTGAATTTTTTACCCGCCCTCTTTATGTTGGATAGTTTCCGAACTATTGGCGTCCGAAAGTCATTTTCCCACTCTTTCGGCACCTTGTAGATCTGAAACTATGTCCGATAGCAGAAAGTTGAAGAGAACTTTTTTTCTTGTCTCAGTGGCAGGAGTCACCTCCCAAGAGTTGTAACACTTATTTTGCAAGACCCGATATATATATAAACATGATCATAATGACCGATAGTAGTGTCAAATCCATAGTTTTCGAGATATATGATCTGATTGGTGGAAGTTTTGATGCTCTTTCAGTGCAAAGTCAGATTCCATTTGTTGTAAGACCCCCTAACACTCCTAGGGGAAGAGTAGGAAAATACATGTAAAAATGATCGAAGACGACCGACAATAGTGTCGAATCCATAGTTTTCATAATCACTTAAATAAATAGTGACATTCCAGATGCCGTTTAAATCCAAGTTCATCCCCCGTTAGTACCCCTTGGAAGAATGATGTGAAAAAATAATCAATGGCGACTGATATTAGTATCGAATCCATAGTTTTCGGGTCCATAAGCTAATTGGTAACAGTACTTATACCATTTAAGTCAAAGTTTTACCCCCATTAGCACCCTCTAAGTGATGGAAATAAATTGACGTGTAAAAAAAATCGAAAACGACTAATATTAATGTTGAATCTATTATGCTACCGGTAGCGTGAAAGTTTAAATTCAGCTCCTATCGACATATAAGTGAGAAGGTGCGAAAAGTAAAATTTGTCAAATGAATGAGATTAGTGTCGAATCCATTCGTCACGCTATTAAGTTACGGTTGCGATGACATTTAATTCCAAATTTAGACATGAACGAGCATGTCTGCTAAATTGGAATACATAGGGACAACGCTATAGGTGTTGCTCGCACACACACACACAATATTTGGATGCATATTCCAGCGTAACTCCGAAACAATGAGGCAATTTTAATCAACTATTGTAGACAAATGATGTTCAATTTAGAAACTATACTGTGCAGATGAGACATACCAAGGGGTGGGAATCGGAGGAAGTGGCATGTAAAAATAAAGCAGAACCACTGCTATTAATGTGCAGTCCATAGTTTTCGAAGTCGCTGAAATGAACAGTGATGCTTCCAATGTCGTTTAGGTTCATCCCCATCAGCAGAGAGAGGGTAGGGTGAACAGCTTCTAGTGTGTTCGTGTATTTTACTGAGAGTAAGGATATCGAAGTGTGATTTTACACAGCATCGAATCGGAAATGACTAACCTAATGGGGGGAAGGGGGAATGACTGCCCTAAATTTCTTGCATTATTATTTTGCGTTTTTCCAATAACTTTTTTCTTGTTTTTGTTTCCAGCTCCAGACGGACTTGAGGAGAAACAGGCTTTGCGAGAGCGTTGGCTACAAGAAATGTTCGACAAAGCAGCCGCTGATAATTCAGGCTGCCTGGATGAATGTAGTGCGATCGAACTTATTCAGGAACTTAGTGGACAAATTACAACGGAAAGGATCAAACAGAAGCTAGCGGTAAGTATTCTTTAGTCATATAAGGTTTATACACAACCTGTGATGTGTCTTTACAAATTACAAATGTATTATTACTATTATTAAGAGCAGTCCGCGTTATCAGCATATATTTGTTCATTCGCGCACCTTTCTGTTCAGTAGAAAACTTCCGGGCACAGACATAGTTTCGTTGAGTAGCATTAGAGCTGCTACTATTATTATTATAGAAACCTTCTTTTGCACATGTCAGAAAATGTAACATCTTCTGATTCGCAGCCAATACTATTGAATCCATGTTCATTTCCTAATATTAAATTTGTGCTTCTGATTTTTTTTTACTTAATTTAAAACATAGAATCTAAGAATTGAAGAAGCCAAAGTACGAACAACGAAAACACACGGAAATTACGAGATATTTGTCTAAATAGCTTACGTTTTACATTTGGTATAATTGCATATGTATTGCATTTAAAATCGTGCATTTTTTTGTGGATTTATGGTACAAATTCGTAGTTTGTAATCTCAATTTTTGAGTTGCTGCAAGATATTTGACTCCTTATACCTCCATGGAGTTACTATACATGTATATTGTCGACATGTCAGGCAAAAGACTGAACTTTGTTACAATAATTTCCAAACACTTAAAAAAAAAAAAAAAAAAAAAAAAAAAAACTCTCAGTGCAGTCGTTTGAAGGCATAAAATTAACATGAAATCAATGTCAATACATGAAATTAAAGTCTTCGACAGACAGTTAGTTGCAACAAACTCTCCAGAGTGATCACCACAAACTCTGCGTTTTGAATCACTTTGTGTTTGCAAGAAGAGAGATCAATCAGTCCAGACTGATGGAGTGGTAAATTAATGACTTTCCATCAAACTCAGCAGGGAACTTCGAATTTCAGTGGGAATGTGCATGAACCGATAGATGGTAGATTGTAACATCAGTGTATCAATATCACGGTGTATTTTCTTTTTCATTTTTTCTTTCCTTTTTCAATATAATTTTATGTACAATACTGTACCCAGGAAGTTGACACTGCATTGACCATAGTACCAAACATAGAATCACATGAACAAAAAACTAGCTTGCAAACCATTTGGTAACAGGTAAGAACTGCTGTGGTGCAAACATTCTCATGCATGTGCAGAAAAAGATGGTCATTTTTTCATATATGGTTGATCCTACGTTGTCTCCTGCCACATGCGTTCGGAAAACCGAGAATTTACTTCTTTCTTATTTACCAATAACACTGGCCAACGTCAGTTTAGTTACAGAAAGGAAAACCTCTGATTCTAATTAATTTCAGGATGCTGAATTCGAAATTGATAGCCGTTTTACTACATTACCTCGTATTTTGGCGTTTTGCATTGTTGCCGATTTTTCATTTTGTAGGGACGGCTTCAGTTGTCATCGAAATAGCCGGTCTGACAATACTACTTGAGTATGAAATAAATCAGATTTCATTCAGTTGGCGACAGCTACGACAGCTAGGATATATATAAAACAATCAACACCGGGAGGACGGGGATGATTGAAATGCTTGACACTTGTGTTCCTCCTCCTTTTTTGTTTGTTTTTAGACCACTGAAACCGGTTTAAAAATAGGGTCTATGTGGCAACAATGAGTGGCACGATGACGCGGCCGAAAAAACGCCGACTGTGCCGTTATTATGTGGCTCAGTCTTGCTCTTATGCATTGCAGTAAGTAATCTCTCAAGTGTATAAGTATTTTGTCGGGAGAATTTACTTGGAATTTTTACGTCAGTAACTTCAGTTTTATTTTACCGTATTTTTAGAACTATTTGCTTGTGTTTTCAGTATATTTTAGTGATTTTATGGAATAAGTGATTGTGCTGTTGCTCCAAGTTTCGCTTTCTTGTGCAAAATGTCAAGTTCTTCCCGCAGAGGATGTAAAAACTCACCAGACAGATTTTGTTATATCTGTGGCGTATTTATGGTTAAGTCGCAGATTAGATCGATAAATGATGACGTTAGGAAAGCATATTATTTTATTTTGGCTGCAAGATCGGTGATCAAGATAAAAGCTGGGCCTCTCATGTGTGTTGTTTGATGTGCTATGCGACCCTGACTGCCTGGCTTAAAGGAACCAAACGAAGGACGCCTTTTGCTGTTCCGATGATATGGAGAGAACCTCGGAATCATTATGATGATTGCATTTTTCTGTATGACGATAACAGCAGGAAGAAACAAGAAGAAACAACGTGCCATCGAAATCCCGAACTTGCAATCCGCGATCAGACCAGTGCCCCACGGAGAAAATTTACCTGTACCTAATCCTCCGAAAGATTGGGAAACTATCGATATTACAACGCTTACAGGAAGCGATGAGGACACCAACTCAATATCTGCAGATGAAGATCCGAAAGACAGTTTCTTCCACGTAAAAGATTAGCCTCACTTCATCTTACAACAAGAGTTGAATGATTTAGTGAGAGAGTTACAACTTTCGAAAGAGAAAGCTCAACTTTTGGGTGCTAGACTCAAGGAGTGGAATTTATTGGCTCCTGGAACTACTTACACTCACTACAGGAAAAGGAACGAGGCCTTTTCAGAATACTACAGAGTGGAAGGTTCCCTTTGCGTATGCACAGACATCAATGGTCTGATGAATGAATTAGAAATTCAACATGATCCACCCGATTGGCGTATTTTCATAGATTCGTCTAAGTACAGTTTGAAAGCAGTTTTACTTCATAATGGCACACTCTGTTTCGATGAAAGAGACTTACGAGAATCTCGCACTCAATTTAAATCGTATTAACTACAAAGAATGTGGTTGGCAAATTTGTGGAAATTTGAAAGTTATTGGAATATTACTTGGTCTGCAAGGTGGATTTATAAAATACTGTTGTTTGTGAGTCTTTGGGACTCAAGAGCCACAGGAAAACACTTTTCACAAAAAGAGTCCCCACCCCCCGAGAAACATTTAAGCCCAGTCCCAACAGTGTCAAGTATGAGCCTCTGATCGATGCAGCCAAAGTGCTGCTTCCACTTCTTCATATTAAGTTGGGCTTCATGAAGAATTTCGTAAAAGCTATGGACAAAGAAGGCGAAGGATTTAAGTATCTTAGACAGTGTTTTCCAAAACTAAGTGATGGTAAATTAAAAGAAGGAGTTTTCACAAACTTATCCATGATATTCGCAAACTTATCCATGACGAATTGTTTGAACAGAGTTTAAACGACGAAGAGTTAAATGCCTGGCGTGTTTTTGTTCAAGTTGTAAAAGATATTTTTTTTGGGGGGGGCAAAACTAAAGCTCAAAATTACGAAGCTCTGGTGCAGCAACTTCTGGTCGCATATGAAGCTCTGGGATGTCGCATGTCTTTGAAAATCCACTTTCTGCACTCCCACATCAACTTCTTTCCAGAAAATCTTGCAGATGTAAGCGACGAAATGGAAGAACTGTTTCACCAGGATATAAGAACGGTGGAAACTTGATATCAAGGACGTTGGGACCCAGTAATGATGGGGGACTATTGCTGGTCGGTGAAGAGAGAGGATTCAACATTTCATAAAAGAAAAAATAAAGCAGATGGTTTTATTTGCAGCTCTAAACATTAGACTCTATAAATTACTCTGTGTATGTAAACACTGATTGGCCTGCACTAACATAATATATATATATATATATATATATATATATATATATATATATATATATATATATATATATATATATATATATATAGTTTTTAGTGCTTATACACAAACATAATATATATATATATATTTTACTTTTTTGAATCAATAAGTTAGTTTTAATAATTTCTAAAACTGAATGTTGTTCTTGACCAACTGTCGAAATGGAGTTGATTCCCTTTCAGCACGCAAACAGCTCATTGGCCGGTACACTTCATGATAGCTCATTTTCACTATTATGGTAAATCTGGCAACTATGCGTTACACAAAAATGCGAGCTAATGAAGTAAAATGGATATCATATTCAGGGACCTAAAATTAGTCAGAATCAGTGAGTTTTGTTTCTGTAACTTTTCAAAGGTTTAAAAACGTCAGCCTGTGTAATTATCTCCATGATATAGTGTAACAATATTGACAATTAAAACTAGTGACATTTTTCTTCAATTTACTTGTTTCCACAACATTTAGAGCATGCTAATTTCAATTTTTGAAGTGTATGATTATAATGTCAATAGTACTCATGTAACTGTTTTCTAAACTCACCGGAAGCTGGTTTTATTTTATTTCCTGAAATTTGGAAACGAATTTAGAAGTATCAAATCATCATTATTCTGTTCGCCCTGCTTCTCTAACGAATAAAAAAATAAGTCATGCTTGAATTATCTGTAGGTTCGTCGTAACCTTAAAATGGCACTGCATCCAAGAACCATATCCCATGTATCTTAAATGTTTCGATTATCATTTGTATTCAATAACTTCAACAAGTTTTCGAATGTGTAACTTTGTAAATTCACCCGTTTCACCGTCTCTGTTCGCTCCAAATATTGGTTCAAAAACTTCATTTATGAAAAAGAAAATCATTCAGTCTCTGTTCTCTGCGTAGCAGTGACCACTTTCAAATTCACGCAACGGACGAAATCGTGCTTCTCTTAGTGTTAACATGATTTTATTTACAAATTATTAGGTTGCTGGGCTTGAAATGTCCACCTCAAGGGAGTTGTCTCGGAAAGCCGACAAAATGAAACAAATGGTTAATCAAAATTTTCGCCGTCGGCTGCCATATGTTTTTGCCATCGCTGATCCGACGATTGGATTCCGTTGCAAAGAAATCCTAACTTTACATTGCACCCTCCATCATCAGTGAAAGCCTTCCTTCCTAAGAAGTACTAGGGGTGCTGGTGGTTTGTTGTTGATGGAATGCTGAAGATGGTGGGCGAGAAAGAGTTTTGTGTTTCAACCCCTGCTGAATGTATAATGTACTTTAAGCAGCATTTATATGTGCATTCTTGTGCAAGATGAGAACACGATGTATTTTTTTTTTAATATTTCTGGATGCTTGCTAGTAAAGTTGCGGTGCATTAAATGGAGTTCAGCACTGTAACGCTCCGCAGTGATGAATTCGCCTCAATGGAGAAAGACATAATGGATCAATTCCGCTACAAATGACCATACCTATAACAACATCTCTTTGTTAGAGGCTGTGGAAATGGTCCTCCAGTTTGATCAAAATCCAACCATTGTCCTCATCGATTATAATAATCGCAACAGATCCGTTATGATGCAGAATACCTTTCCGCGACCTTACACTCAAATTATTGCATTTTTGTTGGCCACTGTCAATCCATGTTACACTAATAAATACAACTTTTCACCTTATTGTTTGCACGGAACCGTCGAAGGACAGTGGTGTGAGTATACCTAACTAGTTTGTAAAGACACTAATACATTTCAGATTGTTCGCTCTCACAGTTTCCGAGGAGTTCGTCCGAACATAATGTTGTTTGGTGCCTAGAGGGTTCATTTTGTAAATATTGTTTCACCAGAACGAAACTTGACAAACGGTGAATGGTGGATACATTCGCCATTTCTGGCCCAAGTGCACTGTTAATGTTTTTGGTTTGGTGTAGAGAATGTCAATTTAAAGTAGCAAAGAAAATTCGCTCGGAATGGTGTTCTCTACAATTCACTTTCATACGATCATGTTCAAGGCATACTGCTTCCTGCTTGGCTGGGAACGCGCAACCTGTTTGCTGGAGATGTAGAGTTTGTGATATCAGATGTGTGAGATTAATCCCTGTATTGTGTTGTTGAGGGGAATTTCTCAGATGTCAAAGGAAATATTTTATTCGCACCAATCGAATAAAATCATGTGCAAAACGAAAAATAAGTAGATGTAAAATTGGTCAAATGGTTAGACCTCACTGTCCCTTTCCATCACCTTGGCTACATGAGTCGTGAACCTACAGTTTAAGATGGAATCCAAATTGTAATCGTAATGTGTTTAATTTCAAACCTTCCCGTAGGGAATCGAACCCGGGACACCGATGATATAAGGCGCACGTTTTAGCTAATACATCAGCAAACAGGGATCCAAATAGATGTAAGAAAGCAATGTTTGTTATTTAAGATAACAATAACAATAAACTCTCTCTTTATTTAATATTAAACGCATTACTTTGTTTTACACTAGTTTGTAATTCGAGAACGATATCATTGGAATTAATATGTCAGTGATACACTCTAATTTCACTAAGAGAAAAGTATGTTCCGCCAAATTATGCACCATTCTTCTCATTTCTTAAATTAAATCTCCTTATTCTCTAATTATTACGGAATCATTTACTTAAGAAATATGAACAAGATTATAATAATGTTTTTGAAAAAAAAATCGGAAAAAGTTAAAATAGTAAATTACCCTTATTTCCAGAAAAAAAAATATCATTATACTCTATTATATTATAGAATTGGTAATGATATAATTATTTTTGAGATATAAACAGAATCGTTACAGCTGTTTTCAAGAAAGTAAAAGTTTCTTTGTTTTTCACCCTCCAGCAAACTAATCTTATTTTTTTTGAAAATAGTAAGACAATTAGAAAAAAATGACATGGAATCGTTAAGTTTTACCTCCCACGTTTATGCCGGCTAGGCTAAAAGAGACGATGATTATGAGAAATTAATGAGATAGTGGAATGAAGAAACTGGGGGGGAACTGGAGAACCCCGAGAAAACCCACGCACACTGTGTTTGTCCACTACAAAGATCACTTGGCGCGAGAGGAGACCGAACCAAGGACCCCATTCACCAGAGGTGAACACTCTACCACTGAGTCATCGCGGCCCCAGAAGACAATTCGAAATCTCCCTCTTTCTGCATCTTGTAAAGACCTTAAGCTCAAAATATGGTTCGAGTACGTTGATCGTTATGACCTTCAGACGAGTGTATATACCACTGGCGTCTCTGGCATGTAAAATTTGGGGGGGGGACATCAAAGAATTGATTTAAATGGTACTTCCTAGTACAACCTGTTTATCTTCGATTCCATTTTTACGCTTGTGCTTACCTTCACGGATCCCCTGAGGTATATCAAGAACTCTTTTATAATCGTTTCGCAGCCTGAATATTCTATTCCAAATAAAAAAAATATTATTATTTATATGTTATTCTATCGTTAGTAAATAAATGAATTAGAATAAAATATTGAATATTTTGAACTTCAAAATATTGGGGGGACGTGTCCCCCTCGTCCCCCCGCCAGAGACGCCCATGGTACATATACCGTGACGAATGCACCGACCAACAGATGATGCGGCAATGCCATAAATCTCTTTTTCGGCACATTGGGATTACGACACATATAAATCATTTCAAAAATTAAATCCGATATTATCACGGTTACCGTATTTTTTTTCTGTTGTTGCTCAAAGTTTATATGTATGTGCTTTATGTGCTATGTGTTTTTTTTCAGTGCCATATGCTTATATTAGCTATTTAATTATTAGTTAAAATTATTTAGCTGTTTGAAGTGGTAGGGGCTTCATGTCAAATTGGAGTGTTAGCATAAGTCGTGTTTTGATGGGAAAAGTCAGCACAAACATGTAAGTGTTGTAGCTGGTTTTAAAGCAAATTTTTAAGGCTTTAAGCATTTAGAGACAAAAATAAATAAAGTTTTTTTTTTTTTTAATTTTCGAAAAATCATCGCAACTTTTAAGAGAACTAAATAAAAAAAAATAAAAATAAAAGCGAATCATACATTCTATAATTAGAGAGAAATTCATGGGCCTCTTTTCTCTCACTCTCTAGTTGGAGTTATGGAAGTGTTAGGTATTCATTTTAGAAGAACATGCGGTAATGTAGAATGGTGTAGATGCCATTAACAAGCCTTTGACAGGGTAGACGATGAATATCATTACCTCTTTGAAACATTAATTCTCTGAGAGCAAGACTGCAAGAAGTACGAGAGAAAATTGATGCTGTGGTGAATTCTGGTTCAGACATATCTTCGTTTCTCTGCCTTTTCTTTCCGTCCGGAACGTCAGAATTGTAATTAACAGGCAACAAAATATTCAATGTTACGCTGAAAATTTAAGATTTGTTTTCTCTTGTTATACATTCATTAGAAATCATTCGGTAAGTTCTGATTGGAGACTTTTGAAGTAATATTCATTTTGATTTTACCGCTGTATTTTTTTTTCATGGAAAATAAAATTTAGTGTTTCTAGTATCTCGTGGGTCTTCTGACTTGGTTTCGCAGTAAACTGCAAGAAAGTTGACTACTTAAATCTAAATTTGCATCGTAGGTGGATATTCTGGTAAACTAATTTAGATAAATATTATTTTCGTAATTAAAATATGTATTAAATAAATAGATCGTTACCATATTCTGAAAATAATTTAAGAGAAGTGGATTTGTATTGCCGATTAGTCTAACATTGTTCTTGCATATTCATATGCAGTTCCTCTACTATGACTCTGCGTCTGGAAAAGTGTTTCCTGTCGTTGCTATTTAAATTGTCCCCTTTCTAAGGTTGATGCCTATTGCAGTATTTTCCAACTCCGTGCCTTCATTTACATGTTTTGCGGATGTAAAGTAGGCCTACGTATGGTGTCACTTAAGACATTTTATGTCATGTATTACATTGTAGATGTGTCATACAGTATTTGTGAACAAAATCGTGTCTGTTACTCCCATTTTCTTATTTCACTATTTTTGCCATTATCATTTATTTGATTTTTATCATCCACCTACACATCCTGCAGACCATTACCATGGAACGTTAAAGAGTTTATTTCATTTCCTCACCAAAGAGTTACTCAACGACTTGCTTTCCGCTGCGGTTCTGAGTGATCTTCTCTCTCTCTCTCTCTCTCTCTCTCTCTCTCTCTCTCTCTCTCCTAACACATGCTGTGCTTTCGAAAGTACCTGGGTAAACAACTCAAGACACATGCGGTTCATCCAACTCTTGCTTTCTGTAACCAACGTAATTTACCAGATGACTCCCGAAATTTGTCTACATTGTATACATTGTTGTAAATGCGTAAAGGAACATGCGAATGTTCATGCATTAATGCATTAGCAAACTATGCAAATAATTTAATCGAATCTCTTATGCAGACTGACAAGCTAACATTTTATACTAATGCACGAACCACAAAAGCAATACTAATAATAATAATAATAATAATAATAATAATAATAATAATAATAATAATAATAATAATAATAATAATAATAAATAATAATAATAATAATAGTGTCAAATTTTGAAGTAAACACATTTGGCCAGAGCTTCGAAGGGATTTGTTCCTTAAGAAGTTCCAGTTCCCACGTGACTGTTTCGCTTAATCAGCTGGCAGAAGAAGATTGACTCAATGATGAAACAAGCAGAGTTAAAGTGCATCAGGTATGATTTAATTAGCTTAACTTAATCTTAAAAGCTTCTGAAAACATCATGTTTTTGGCTAATGAAAATTCGTGTACGTGAAATTACTGACACTAGATGTTCCATTGCATTCAGACTCTAATACTGTTCTTACCAAAGAACATTGACAAAGTGTAGTCTTTGGACATTTTGTCAAAAGTGTTACTGCGTTTCTGATCGTGATAACCTAAAATATCTTCCAGAGATTAAGTCTGAAAAAATGGCTCTGGATCCTTTTGCTATAAGTCATTTTCTCTGCATTTTTGACACAGTCGAAGGTGGAACTGAAACGATAATATTGCAGTATATATATATATATATATGAAAATTCCGTTGTAGATAAGCAAAATTGTTGCAATATAGTGAATTACAATACTTTATATATATTTAATCCGGAACTACTAAAAAGTAATTTTATTAGGGAAAACATCATAACTGCAGACAACCTACAATGAGTAACCATCTACTTTATGTGATTCGCTAATTGTTTCACTGTCAAAGTAGAGATTGACAGTAAAATGTCAGAAAGAACCGTTATTCGCCCTTAGGACGTGTTTGTATACATATATGACTATCTTATAAAATGACTTCCTTATAAACGTCAAAAGCAAATAGTTATGTAGATCATATCACCATGAAAGTAGTAATGAAATGTAGGTCATGATAATTTTATATTTTACCTCGTCATTGTGAACCATTTGTAGCTCACGTAATTATAATAATTTTAAAATTTGCTTGGCTATTGTTTGAAAAGCTTGGAGCCCTATACCCAGTGATGAAAATTTTCCGGAAAATTTTGAAACAGAAAATTTTCCGATTCATAAAAACATACTCCACTTATTCCTACATCGTTATTTAGCCGTGATGTGAGGTGGAAAATTTTCTTCTATATTTTTCCGGAAAATTTTCCGTTCTTAACAAATATCAGTGATCAAGTAACAGTTCCCCTGTATTCATAAAATTGATTGAATTATTAATGTATAGAAATGTTAAAAAGTGAAAAATCGTTTAAAGACACTGAAAATTTTCATGGATCAGACAATTTTCAGTACTATGTAGAAACAAGTGAAGCATTTTTTCATGAATCGAAATATTTTCTGTCTTGTATGAAAAAAATGGAGAACTCTCTCACACACACACACATACACACACACACACAGAGAGAGAGAGAGAGAGAGGAGTTGAGTTGATTTTGAGTTTAACGTCCCTTTCAGCAGCAAGACTATATAAGACGGGACCAACTGATTAACTTTGAATCGGAACTGAATGAGCTCCCGCTGGGAATCGAAGCCACGTCTTCCATGCCAAAAGCGCGTATGCTAACCGCTTAGCAACGAAGGAGGTCGCAAAGGAAGAAAGAAAGAGAAACACTGTGTAAAATTTTACTTCCCGACTTGAAATATCAGAAAATTTTCCAGTTCCCGAAAGCTAATTTGAAAATTATAATTTGTTCTTGACTAACTTTCCTCTGCAGAAATTCAATTTTGTAGCTCTATGTGCAGTTAAATATAGTGGAAAATTTTCCACATAACATCACTATACATAATATCCAAAATTGTCCGGCTTATGAAAAGTTTTTTCCGCTTGTTTCTACATCGTGATGAAAATTTTCCGATCTATGAAAATTCCTTTCACTTGTTTCTACAGAGCAATAAAACTTTCCGATTCACAAAAAGTTTTTACTTTTTCTTCAAAATTATGAAAATTTTCCGACTCATAAAAAGTTCTTCAATTTTTCCATATAAGGCAGAAAATATTTCGATTCATGAAAAATTGTTTCACTTGTTCCTACATAGTACTGAAAATTGTCTGAGCCATGAATATTTTCAGATTCTTTAAACAATCTTTCACTTTTTAACATTTTTATACATGAATTCAACTAATTTTATGATTGCTGAGGAATTGTTAGTTGATTACTGATATTTTATTCAGAACGGAAAGTTTTTCGGAAAAATATAGCGGAAAATTTTCCAGCTCAGATCACTACCTATACCCCATTAGGGTACGTTCTTTGATTAAGGTAGTGATTGAAACCTAGCTCGAATAAGTTTGTTCAAAAAATAATTTCAACGTTTTCAGCCATTTTCTCACGATGCAGTCACAAACGACAGACAACATTGGTTCCAATGCAAAGTAACAAAATAATAGAAAATGTCTTAAAAAAAAGAAAAAAAAGAAGAAGTTTCCAATTACACTGGGATACTTGTTCTCTGACTTTTACTTTCGTCCAACGACATGAGGGAGAAAACGTATGGTGATCGTATAAACACTCAAATTCGAGATTTCAACGGATTTACACGTTTTATGCCTATGCATAGCAGAAAAGTGATTTTTCTTCATCAATTCGTCTGCTCGTCCATATGTCCGTTTGTCCAGTTACACACTAGTCTAAAAGACATAGTGTTCAACCTAAAACAAAGCTTAAACTTAAGATTTTCATCATATCTCCAAGATATATATATATATATATATATATATATATATATATATATATATATATAATATTATTTTTTTTTCTTACCCCTAGAAACGAGAGTGGTTTAAGGAAGGATGAAACTTAAAAATTGCAATTTTCTCAAAAATGGCTCCATCGAATTTGTTTGTATTTCGCAAATCAAATTCTCAACAACCTCATACTGTTATATAAGTAGAGCCTGGATTTCTATGCAAAATGTATGTTTGTATTAACACGCAGAAACGTATGGAAAGAATTATTTTCTTTCTGACGGAGTTATAGGGATTCGTTTGAGACTCGGCATAACCGTGGGACGTAAAACTAAAAGATTTCATTTCATTTTTTCGTTTGAGACTCGTATTGTAGAGCATATAACTGCATATTTTGAGTAAATTTCGATGTGCATGCATATTTCGTAATCTTTCCACGATACTGGATATTTCCGAATTTTATTGCTGCATACTAGCATATTTCAAAGTATATCACAAAGAACTAGAATATTTAAAGTGAACTGAATCACTTTGCAAACGCAGATAGAATAAAATTTGTTATTTTTTTTAAAGCGTGAAATTCGTTGCTCACAACCGTAGGTAAATTAACTTACGACTACGAAAATAGCGTCAGATAAATTTTGTAATTATTAGGCAAAAATCCTGGGTGCACAACAGTCTGCGACATTGCAAATGTGTTCAAAGGTGAAAACATGGAACTGGAAAATGATTTAATCTTTTCGACCTACAAACGTTTCTCACTGATAAACGCACAGGGTTTAAGAAGACGTAAGAAACGGAAGAAGACGTAAGGAATATGTTCATTATAACAGTGGTCATTAAGGTAAGATATTTTTGTAAGAAACGGAAAATTTATTTTCTTAGTGCGTTAATTTTTAATGTATATTTTTTAAAATATTTTTCGTGCATATTTGCATGCGTATTTCGGTAGTTTTTGTTTGTGCATAGAAATTCGGGCACTAGATATGTCATCTTTGGAAAAATCAAAAAGAGGTGGTTAATTATTGGCATGGAGTTTCCTTTCGGATGATTTTCTCTAAAATGTCTCACGCGATTTTGTTAATATTTCATAAATAAATGTTTCACCAATAACCTAACATTACAACATAACTCATTTGTTCTAATATATATATGGGTTGGACAAAAAAAAATCTAAATCGTTTGCAAAAGTGTGAAAATCATACCTAGTATGGTATGGAGCTTCCTTTTGCGTCCAAAACAGCTTGGATCCGGAATGGACGTATACAGCTCCTGAATCGTGGTGTGTGGAATTTTGTACCGTTGTTCCTCAAAAACATGCACCAGTTCTTTAAGGGATGCTGGTGGAGGGTAATGGGACCAAACACGCCTTTCTAACTCAAACCACAATGGCTCAAAGATGTCCATATCTCGTGATTGTGGGACCCAGAGGAGGTGTGATAGCTTCTGTTCATGCTCCTCAAACCATGATTTCACCGTTTTTGCAGCTTGCCAAATCATCTTGGTAGATGCCATCACCATCAAGGAACAATATTTGGGCCATGGGTAGAACCTGGTCCCCCAAAATGGCCTCATACGTCTTAGCAATCGCCATTCCATGCAGGGCTAAGATGGAACCTGCAGAAAAGCACGATATCACTGCCCATACTGTAACAGAACCACCCCCATGCTTTACAGTTGGGAGCAAACAGTCTGTATCATAGGCCTGGGACGGTGTTCTCCATACGTAAGTACGACCGGGTGTTGGAACCAAGGTGAAGGTCGATTCATCGGACCAGATTACATGTTTCCACTGCTCATAAGTCCACGCCTTATGGTCCTTGCACCAGTGGATACGCCTCTTCGCATTTGCAGCTGTGACCATGGGTTTGGCGATAGCGGCCCTGCAATGAATTTTCATTTTATGAAGTTCCCATCGCACTGTTTTCGAAGTAACTGGGTTCTGTAGGTCGGAATTGGGTTCAGAAGTAATTTTCATTGCAGTGGTCTTTTTAGCTGCTACAATCCGCTTTAATGACCTCCGATTCCTATCTGCCAGGATTGTCTTTCGACCACTGTTGTGCTTTGCAGACGTCGTGTGCCCATGAATTGTGTATGCCTTCGTGACATTGGACGAAGTGTCTTTCGATACACCCACAGTGTTCGCCACTGTTTCCACTTAAGCTCCAACCAGACGGGCACAAACGAAGTCTGTCCGGTGACCCATTTTACCGCACCACTTTCACACCACGACACTCACAGGTGGACTGGTTACTGTTGACTGAAGAGGAATGTCCATATGACACATTGAAAACAAAAAAAACGATCGGCAGCTGCAACACGTGTTGTACAGTGAAGGGCCAAACTTACGTGTCCTGTATGAAGTGTTTTTAGATTTATTTTGTCAGTCCCCTGTATATATATATATATATATATATATATATATATATATATATATATATATACGAGGAGTAGTGAATTTTTGGAGGTGAGCATTTCTGGACGATATTCTTAGAAAATAACATCGGATTTTCTTTATATTTCGTAAATAAATATTTTATTAATAACCTAACAATATGGAATAAGTCATTTGTCTTGAAATATCTACGAACGACTATTTTCTCAAAGAATGACTCTGGCGAGTTTATTCGTATTTCATAATTAAATATTTTGCTACTAAGTTGATAATGTGACATAAAACATCTGTCCTGAAGACACCTGCGAGGGACAGTTTATTCATAGATTTGAAAGATTTTTAGATAATTTACTCAAACTCGACTCAGTGAATTTTGTTCGTAATTCATAAATAAATATTTCAATTATTACTCTATAATGTTGCATAAAATCTTAATATTTTAGAGAGAATGGTTACTCCAAATCTTAAGAGCATAGAGATTGTCCTCCTTACTATGCTCAGAAGCAAAATTTTTGCACACGCTAAAACAAGTATTCGTTTTTAAGATTATTTTTATACCGATTTCCGTATCTCCAACTTAAGGAAATCCTCCCAATACGCATTTTCTCAATAAAGAAATGGAATTTGGATATTGTAGTAATTATCATTTTCTATCATTTCTAAGGAGCGGAATTTTCCAAAATTCTGAAACACGTCATCTTTTAGGTGTACTTAATACTTTGTACATCGAATTTCACGTCTCAAACTTAAGCAAATACCCACATATGACGCTGTGAATAAATAAAACGAATTTTCAATATTACAAAATATATCCCTTCTTTCTAGAAGCGGAATTTCAAAAATACTGAAACACATATTTACTTAATTTTACTTATGAGTTTGTTCACCTAATCTGACATCTTCAATTAAGCGAATGCACACATTGAACTTAATAAATAGGGGTGAATCTAGGTGCAGAATTGATCCCAGTTTTCCTTCCTAGGAATATAATTTTTGAAACTTTGAAATGTGTGTTCCGTTATTTTTATATAAGAGTATATAAACCGAACTTCTCGTCTTCAACTTAAGCAAAACCCTATATTCGACACTTTGTAAATAAACAAAGAAACATTTCAGCATTAAAGAAATCCCCCCTTTAGACACGAAATTTTCGAAAACACTAAAACATGAATTATCTCATTTTTACTTAAGCGTTTATGAGCGGAATTTGACACATTAGGCACTTTCTTAATAAAGAAAGGGAAATGTTAATATTATAGAAATGGCCCAACTTTTCCTTCTTAGAAAAGGAACTTTCGAATACACTTAAAGTTGACTATCTTATTTTTTATTTGAGAGTTTATGTACTGAATTTCACATCTCTAACTTAAGCAAATCATCAAATTCGTCACTTTGTGAATAACTAACTAACTAACTAACTAACTCTATGGCCTATGGAACCCGGAGGTTCAATGCCGCGTTCACAAAAGCTCTCCACTGACTTCTATCCTTAGCTAACTGCATCCAGTTTCTACTTTGTATTCCAATCTCTGCGAGATCCATCTTAATATTGTCCTCCCATCTGCGCCTAGGTCTTCCTAATGGTCGTTTTCCGATTGGTTTTCCGATTGTGAATAAGTAAAGAAAAATGTCAGTATTATCAAAATTGCCCTTTGTTTCTCTTAGAAGTGGAATTTTCGGAGAAGGTGAAATACATGTTTCCTCATTTTTAATTAGAAGTCAGTATACTGAATTTCAGATCTCCAACTTAAAGGAAGACTCACATTTGGCAGCTTTTGATCAAACAAAAGTAAATTTAAGTATTTTATGATTGCCCCTTTTGATTGAAACTTCAAATCTGTTTTTTGTAACGATTGCAATACTCTCTTCTCTCTTATCATCATTTACAAATAAAAAATCAGTAACAGCAAAATTGTGTTTCTTGTAAATTGGTGCTCTACTCCTTTTGTTGCTTTTATTTATGAATATTATTACAAAATGACTCTCATAATACGTTAAACAGTACTACTTTTAATTACAAAATTTAGTTGAATTGGGTGGACTTGTGTTTAGCATCCCTTTCAGTACCGATAATATATACAAACGTGAACCTAGAATTGCACGTGTAATCCAAACCACATGAGCTTCCGCCTGGAATAGAACCTGGTCCCCTTCTTTTAAAATTCGTTGTTTAGTGTCATTCTAATATTGTATATTTTGAAGGTGTTTTATTGTGAAGAATATTGTGTAAATTGAAGTTGAAAATTATATTATTTTAATGTGTATGTGTCTTGTACGCAAAAGAAGACAATAGTGAATTCATATCGATAATTAAGCAGTAATCAAATTATAAACCAGAAGTAAATTATTGGGAACTGCGAGAAAACGTACCCATAACAGTTTATATTCTGTCGTCAATGCAATTAGTACGTAGTCTTCAGCATAAGATAATCTTGAAATTTTAGATTTTGCAAATGATTCGCCGCATTGAAAATCAATCCCTCTATTAAAAGCTTAACTCTTGATCAATTTTTCCGATGGCTGCTTTATGCAGCACGAATGTTGACGCCAATTTTCATTATCATCAAGGAGTAAATTCAATAGTATTGAGTTTTTAGTTCATTTATGAAAACACCTTCGACAGCAGTAATCTAGTTTTCCAAATGGTTATCTTCATTTTCTTCTGAGTAATTCGACAACTAATTAGCTATACAAGGACGAGGAAATATTTATTGGAAGATGAAATAAAGAATAGTTTTGTTCTACAGTGATAAGTCAATAGCATTTTCAGGGATTGATTAATTGAAACTTGAAAGTATTTACTGGTGACCGATGATGGCCTCCTCTAACAACTTCTCTTTATAATTTCAAAATATCTAAAGAGAATACAATCACGCTAGGTAGGTTTCAAACATTGGCCTATCCACTTACCTTTAAAAGCTAAATAATGAACTACACTGTAGTAATTAGGGAGGACAGAGGGAAATGTATAAATGACCAAGCAGACCATCATAGGAGTATTGTACCCAGTGATGGTCATTAAAAGAAGAATACAATTTAGTAAAAAATAATAATAATAATAATAAAAATGGTAGTTTGCATATCCACATGTATTTTAGACAATAGTTCATAATATTTAAGACATTGAAAATGCAATGACATGTGTAGTCTAATATTTGAAGCTATGTGAAGTGGGTACATAGAAAGGTTGAGTTGTGCAATTCCTCAGGAGAGCTCTAAAAGGTTGCTCGTGAATTAAACAATAACGTTTCAAGTATTTTTTTTTAAGAATCGGGTCTTAAGAGCACCACCCCGCACTATTTGTACTTTTTAGCTCAACACAAAATTTCGCAACATTTCAGTTTTTTTTGGGGGGGGGATATCATAGTCTGTAACCCAAACCCTATCCCACATCAAAACATTTGCCGCAAATATTTTGTTTTGTTCAGCACACCATACAACTGCGTGCATGTTTCATGTGCCCATAAACTACACGAAACACACTAAATCCGATTATTTATTCGTAGTACTTTTCTGATAGTTTTCTTTCTTTTTTTCTTTTTTTTCTTTTTTTACAAGACACGCAGCAATCAGAAACATCACCCAAGAACTTCAATGTCTTTCTCAGATGAAAGACCGTACCAGGTGTACAAATGATAAAACTGGAAATATCACCATGGGTTTGTGGATTTGTTCAACTCTGTCCGAAGAACTTTGAAAGACGAAGGATCGCCTTTGGCTGCGGTACGCGTGCGCGTGCGATCTCCTTTTAAGTTGCTTATCGCGAAGCGTCTCCATTTCATTTGGAGAAACAGAATTGAGCTTATGCGGTTCCACACGTTTGTTTCTTGCTGCAGTTTGTGTTTTCATCAGTGGAAAAGGGGGCAATGCAGTGAAGCTTGCGTGCTTGTCTGTATCTGAACGGCAACTAACAACTTGATTGCTTTCACACGCGAAAGAAGAACAATGGATAACACTGCTACTAGTACTTGAACACCCTTCAGCAACTTTGTGGTGGGAACTAGTTGCAGGAACGGCCTCCGAAAATCTGCCTTCAAAAGCACTTCAATCTGGAGATGGTTTACCAGCAGAGTCTGACGCGGAAGTTAATGGTACAAAGGAGTGGTCTGGAATGTTGTTTGACATCAGAGGAAAGATCACACATCCCTCAAAACCATTTACAGCGTTCTGCAGTATAGCAACCTTCGACGAAGCTTCAAAACATACACTATCAAAATTTCTTTCAGAAAAGTTTATCCAGCGTTGTCTCGCATATATAAACTAGACATAAGACTCTGTCATTCGGGGACCTGCATCCATGTAAAGTTTAGTAAATGTTGCTCCAAGACCATGGGAAATGTAGTCACAAAAATGTAAATAGTGTTGCTTAAAGAGTCTATCTCGAACAGCTTAAAAGTGGCATTATATCGAAAACAAGGCATAAGTGATTAACTTATGCATCGTTTTTGTATTGAGCAACTTATAACACATTAATAAATTATATTTGTTTCAAACTAACTTCTAACTTCTGAAAAAATGTTCAACAGAGCTAATAAACTCATTCTACGAGGTAAGACAGTTTACATCGGGCTTACTTTTTTTTTTTTTTTTTTTTTTAAGGTACAAATCTCATAGACTTACTTTCAGACTTTTGTATCTGAGGCTGTAATTGGCCGTGACATAAAATGAGAAGCAAGATAGGCAAAATAAAATATGACTAATGCACATTTCAATAATCCTTCGGTTTAAAGGAGGGAGAGAAAAAAAAAATGAAAAATATTTACAAGTACAGTACATTTTCTTATTGTGTCCTGGTTCACAGTGCGCAGAGCCATCTCTTGGCTTTTAGAGCAGTCAGGAGTGCCACAGTTACAGTGAAAAGGTTAAAAGGTAACAGGATGAGGCGTTTCCTTGTTTCTCATCGTTGTAAAGTTTGAAAGAATCAGACAACCTACTTTCTATTTGACCTTGTTTCTTATTTCATTAAGCCACACCTTCATCAACCTTAAATATATATTTTGGAAATTATGAATTAATTTAAAATAGGCAGTTTTATCTCTTCTAACCGAATGATAAATCATCTTGTATTGATTGATTGATTGAGCTTTAATGAGGATGATTCTTGAAGTTTAAGAATCGTTGGTGAATTGTACTGTCATATTCCTGTATATTCCTACATTTACTCTAGTACCCTTCAGCTCAGAATGGCTGGTATAGTCTTGAACTATTTTGGCTAAAACAACAATGTTGATCTATATCACTGTATCCGCGGATCAGGTTAAGTGCTCTACAAAGTGTAATGCAGGAATGAGAAATTTTGGTTATGTTGCAAAGCACTGTAATAATACTTTGTATATAATATATATTGTTACATAATTCTGAACATAAAATGGTACATATATGTCATTTGCAAAAACAAAACAAAACTCACTTTCTAAAAATAACGTCATCTAAATGGAGTATTTCTCTGAGGTAGCATTGATGCATTCAAGAAAGAACGTTCTCAATACCTTTCTACAGTACGCCCGCACTTATAGACCGAATCTCTTCATATATCGCAGCCTTTAGTTTGCTTAGTGTATGAGCACGAGTAGCAACCACCCCTACCCCCTTTAAACACCCCCATAGAAAGAAACCTCACACAATCAGACATGGCGATCTAGTAGGCCAGTTCAAATCGCCATTCGTGATCATGATATGCCTTCCAAGAAGTTCTCGTAAAGTGTCTATCGATATCTTAGCTGTATAAGTTGTAGCTCTGCATTGCTACAACCATGTGGATTTATTTAGTGCATACTTCTGAAATTCATTCATGGTAAGTGTTTCAATGGTATTCACTTGCTCTACATTACAGAAAATGCTTGTCCAAAATCATCTTCATAAAAGTATAGACTACTTATTCCTTGTGTTGATAAGATGTACCATGCTATCACTTTTTTTTATTATTGTGTAAAGGCATTCGGTATAAGGAATAGGGATTCTTGGTAGCTCAGTCAGTGGCATCATTTAGGTGTGGCAGGGAGGGGCAATTGCCCTGCTGAGTTTGCGATTTATATATATATATTATCAATAGAACAGTAGTAAATCAATAAAAAAACGTGAAATTTTATTTATATAAAGGGGTCTTGCCTCCCAGCAAAATCTGGAATGACGCTCCTGAGCTCAGTACAGAAAATGTTTTTTTTTTTTTTTTTTTTTTTTTTTTTTTACTCATATGACCACTTAATAAATGTGCTTTTTCAGACACCCTCAATTTTTGGGGGAAATTGATATATTCGTTAAGTTTGTGTAAAAGTATTTGAGCAAACGTTAGTCGATTGTCGAAACCAATATCCTTCAATCAATGGTTTACCCGAACTTATATGTACGCAGTTTTAAATCTTAATGCGATATTCTATCCGAACTCCGACGTCATAATCGTAATGACGCGGCATGTGGTTGTGCAAAACGTTGTAGATCGACACGATAGTCGTTTGCTGGATCGTGTCATTGAATGCTTGGACAGTATTTGAATTTCGAACTGTTTTGCTTGGCCCTGCGTATGTCAAGTTCGATGCTGAAACATTTACATCAAATCTTTCCACCCATTTCTACGCAGCGTCGGCCGACGCAACCATCGCGGCACTGTCTGAAATGTCGTCAAAATTCACGTCACGCAGCTTCACAACGACGATTGCTTCTTTTGTAATTCACAACGAAGGCATGCTGCTTCCCTGATTATTAATCCATATCAACTGCAATGGCATAGTCTACGCAATATTCTCATGGTCTCACAGCGTTGCCAAATTTAATAATAACCTGGTATTAAACAATTAAAAATATCCTATTTCCGCACGCCACTCTCTACAAGGACGTTAGAGAAGTTACTGTAGCAAGTTGGTAACCCTCCTTGAAATTCATTCCAATCTGTTTTGTTCTCTTTGTTACATATTGGCACTTTTACCGAATTTTTCAACTTCTTAGAAATATCTACATTCTCCAAGATTAAGCGTAATATGCAAGGGATCTTCCTAATTAAAGTGCATTTCTCCTTCAGAAATGCTGATGTAATATTACCAGACTGTAGAAATGTGGAAATGTATGGCATTGTTATTATTATTATTATTATTATTATTATTATTATTATTATTATTATTATTATTATTATTATTATTATTATTATTAAAATAAGTATAGACCAACCTGGGTGCACAAATGCTTCTTTTCGGAGTTATAGGCTGCCGAAAACTTGAGAAAACGGAATTTGAAGGTCCATAACTCCAAAACTATGGGAACTACCTTAGTCGGGTCAAGGTTTCACATAGGAACTAATGTATGCACTATCCAAAAATACATGTTTAAGAATCCTAAGTTACTCACGCAACAATTTTTAGAGAAGCAGTTTGGCTACGGGCGTATAATTTGAAATCCTCACCAAGTACATCTGTAAAAATCGTTGCGGATTCTGAAACTTCGATATTTGGATAGGGCACATACCAATTCGTAAGTGAAGTCTTGATCCGTCTACTGTAGGTCCAATAGTTTTGGAGCTATGAACCTTTAAAGTTCATTTTTTCAAGTTTTCGGCAGCCTATAACTCCGAAGGGAAGCATTTATGCACCCGGATGATCTGTATTTTTCGTCTTATCTTGGTGTCAGGAATCACCTCCCAAATGTTGACGGTGTTGTTTTGAAACACCCTATATATATATATATATATATATATATATATATATATATATATATATATATATAATATGAAAGTATTTATGAACTTTTGGATTATTTAAGCTTATAATGTCAATTTCTTTCTTTTTATTTATTTATTTATTTATTTATTTATTTATTTGCGTTTTGGTTTACTATCGCACACTCAGCTGGACTAGTGGCTAGCACGCGCACATTTAACGAACAAAGCTCCGAATTCGATTTCCGGAGAGATAGCCTTAAAATTTGAAGGCATTACGATTGTTTGAATTCAACCTTAAACTTTATGTTCACGTATCACGTAGCCTTGTTTCTGAAAAGAGACGCTGAACTCCTACCAAATAGTATTTATTATCAAGGATTTTTTTGCCATATTTTCGCAGTTAGCAGACTATGATCCGAGTTCACGATATGCCTCTCTATACGACCGAACAGGTAAAATGTTGGTATGTCTCCTGTGGTCAACCAAATTGTGATTTGGTTTATTGTGCAGTCGTTTGGAGATATCTACTTGTTTTTGCTGGTGTATTCATGTTTGAAGTATGCGCGTGAAAAGTACGTGGGGAGGGAACTTATCAGCCTTACTCCACTGTCATCGCTTATCTCGTGTAGGCTATGCCTAGGTAGTTACCATCGTTTGGAATAATATTGATATCTCCCTATCTTGCCATTGAAATTGTTTATGATCAGTTTCATGTAGCACTTTACAAACTAGCTAAAAATGCACGTTTTAGTTTTTTGAAGAAATTATTCCTGATGCCATACTTAATTTCTTCCGCGAGGCACAGATGATCATTAAATACACAGTGCATCATGCCAGTCGTCTTTTCAGTTTGATAAACGTTATTCTATTATTTTACTAATTCGACCTGGTGTAGCTTCGGCTCACCAAAGACAATGCTCTTAACAAATTTACTATTTCCAAGCTGTTTGCGTCGTTTTTTTTCTCTCTCTAAGAAGATGTGAACACTGTTAACAGAGATAATATGACCTCAGTTCATATGAGCCTTCGTAAAAGTAGCGAAGCGTAACGCAACGCAAAATATCAAAATTTGTATGACGATTACGGTAAACTAAAACGCGTATTTTGCATCAAGTTACCGCAAACCGTTACGAAATAAGGCTCCAGGTCTATTAACAGTTATTTATTTATTTACAAAATAGGATTTCAATTCTACGTTCAACCTACATTTTGAATAGGAAGATTATTTTATTGTCAGTATCCAAGTCGTTGAAGTCACTCCGACCACACCTGGAAGTTTAATATCAAGCAGTGTTATTAATCACAATGGTTTCCGCCAACATCAATACTGAAGAGAACTGTTGTTGTATCCGAACACACCATTTATCTGGCTTCTCTATTTAGAGTAATTCCACATCCGTAACAATCCTGTTAATAATATACTGTCGACATAGTTCTATATTTCACTGTAGTATACAATCTTTTCCCTAAAAATATATATATATATATATATATATATATATATATATATATATATATATATATATATATATATATAAGTATATGTACGTAAATGTGGTGTTTGTTGAGGAATCTGGAATCGCTATCATATTCTGAAATGATGTATTTATACTATCCTCATTAACATTATTTTAAAATAGTAAATTTCAAATATTTAAAATAAGTACTAACTGGCAATATTAAACTACTGTTAATTTTCAGATTTTACAAAAGATCATGCTTCCTTTAAAGAGAGAAATATAAGAACCAAGAAGGTTTGCAGACATAGCCAACGGAATATCTCTTTCGTGTTATCCATTTCATGCATATTAAACGAGTGTGTCGTGTAGAATCTGTACATATTCATCTCCATATACGCACTTATAACCCTAACATTGACATAGTCCTTTTGTGGATGATCTTGATGTAAAGAGAGTATGTTGTTTATTTATGCACATCTTAGATCTCCCCCTCCTCCGCTTTTTACACTTATTTTCTTCCCTTCCGAATATTTCAAAACTGCTCCTATTTATGGAGTTGTAACTTGTTTCGCGTTTCACCAGTTTGAAAGGTAAAGTAAGTTTCTGTGACCGCACGGAATTTCTGAATAACCCAAGGGATTGCTAGTTCCCGCAAACATCGGCCCCCAAATTACCCACATCAGTTGACTGAAAGAAGTCATGCTAGAATTTCCACCTCCCTTTTTCTCTTCCTCATTGCAGGAAGACTGCATCCATTTTTCATGAGCAGTAGGAAAGAAAATCTAGTGGCTTGTAGTACCCATCATTATTTCCTCTTAGAAGCTGATTAGCATTAATTCTTCTTGTAATTTGAAGCAATGCAACCTTCCAATAATGCATTTTGGAATCGCAGTATTTTATTATCATTATTGTCACTACTACTACTACTACCACTATTATTATTATTATTATTATTATTATTATTATTATTATTATTATTATTATTATTATTATTATTATTATTATAAGATTTTAGCACTAGAAGTTTTTTTTTTTTTTTTTTTTTGCTAATTCACTATTTTATGATCAATTTGTGACATAATTATTTATCACAAGTTAGCCAGTAGTAATTACACACGACATTATCATATTTTAATTATGAAATTTATTTAAAAGTGAGCGGAGATAAGTAGACTTGGATATTGTCAGTGATGCAAGTCATGCAAGTCTACTTATGTCATGCAAGTGATGAAATAGATGTCGAGTTGTCTAATATACTACTATTAACTTTCGTTAGAACTTCTTGTTAGTTGAAATTCATTCTTGGACTACAAAATTAAGATGAATTTGAATTATTAATCATACCGTACTATGTAACATGAACCATACTACGTTTCCATATGGGTTATTTATTTGACAAACGTACCCTGCTGTATGGGAAAATCGCAGTACTAAGACTGGACGAAAGGAATGCATCCACACTCGCAGAACTTGTACAGCGAGGGACACTTCTAAATGGTACACCTTAGCCGTAAATCTCCATATGGCTGTACCACTTAGAAGTGTCCCCCGCTGTACGAGAGGGTAATACCTATGAACAACTATAATTTCAGCAGAGTGGCGCGTTTTTCAGCCCAAGAGCGCGTCCTGTACTTTGTACTCGAAATGATACCATGAGAGGATGTTTTTACACAACATTCAGGTAGCGAAGTGTGGACAAGTGAATATAAAACATACAGGTAGGCAATTGTTGATCTGTCCCATTGACATCAAAATGACTCAATTTAAACAACCTACTGCAGTCGAACGACGCCACGTGACCAGCCAACAACAAGGCTTCTTTTTCGTACAATGAAATTGGTACATACCGGGTGCAGTTAGTACAGTGATGCTTTTTCTGGAAGCAATTGAGAGAAGAAAACGATATACAGCGAAGACTGTGCGATATACTGCGAAGAAAACGATATACTGCGACGTAGTGGACGGCAAAATATGGCCAAACTACGTCATGATAAAAAGCTTGTCCACGTAATCCCGACTGCTCATACAGTGTTATCTCGACTATAGGGAACAGTAACTGGTGTGGATTTGTCTTCGTTGATGTTTAACGGAATGTGCTGAATCTTTGATTGACGGTACGCATCCCTTTCCTTCGGCTTCTATTGACCCAGAACCACAAGTGGCTTAGGCTACATGGAATCTTGAGCACCATCGCTGGCTACTAAAGTGTGGTACACTATCACGTTATGCGCAATCTGCCAGTCTGGAGGGCGCCATTCAGTACAGCACGTTATCGCGGCTGCCACACGTTAAGATACATTTCAAAAGTAGCCACTATATCAGGAAAATTACGAAGTTCCAAACTATGTAATTTCTTTAGACATGCACGGACACTATATTTGAACACTTCAAGATGTATTCCGGAATGTGCAAACTTCATTCAAACAAAACTAGGAATATCACTGCTTTCCTGCTCTGCACGGTTTCCTGGCACGTGGATCATCAATCATTTGTGGAATAACTTGGTGTCTGTTGCAACTCTCGGCATTAGTTTTATTTTCTTTTATTTCTATTTTCCTTCTTAATTTCGAGTGAAGAAATTAAAGAAGGAAGTATAGTGATCGTGAAGAAAATCGAGATTTCAACGGTTTACACGCTTCATGGGTCCTACATACCGAAAAAGTTTTTTTTCAATGTGTGTCCATTTGTTCGTTCGTTCATCGTGATGAACACTCACCTAGAGGCCATACCATTCAACATATATGCACCAAAATTCAAACTAATCTTTAATAAGATTCTCCAGAGTTTTTTCTCGAATTTTCTTCCTAGCTCCCAAAATAAGAATAGTTTACAAAAGGCTTTGCTCTTCTCTCTCTCTCTGTCTCTTTATATATATATATATATAATATTTCATTAACAGACACTTTGTCTCAGGGAAATATCCAGAAAAGATAGTTTACTGCTTTTTTTTGGGGGGGGGAACGATTTTCTTGAAAATGACTTAGGAAATTTTGTTCATAATTCACAAATAAGTGTTTCAATAACAAATCTACAGTATGGCTTACACCAACTTTAATTAAAATATTCACAAAGGGTACTCTTCAAGGTGAATTTTCCTCGGACGATTTTCTCAGAAACGACTGAGATTCTTTTGTCTATGTTTCTTAAATGAATAGCACTCATTCTAGCTTTGGAACCTCTTGTATGCAATAAAAGACAAACTCTGACCAAAACATTTATTAACTAATAAATAATAACGATACAGTTTCGACAAAGTATCTTCGCCTTCATCAGACATATAATGTGTCTGATGAAGACGAAGATACTTTGCCGAAACTAACGCTATTATTTAAGAGATAGTATATGCTTTGGTCGGAATTTGTCTTTTTATTGTATTCATAAATGAATATTAGAATTCAAAAGAAGTAGATTATTCGTGACATGAGTTTTTTTTTTTCTAGAAACATTTTCTCAATTCTCAGACAATTTTCTTCATATTTCATAAATTGGTGTACATGTTTCAAGGCTAGAACATTGCATCAATCATTTTTTTGTTAAAAGATTCATAAGGGTTTGTTTAGTCTTGAGAGTAAGTTTTTCTCGCTCAATTTTCTCAAGAATGATTCAATATGGTGTATGTAGAATGTACACCGGATAATTTGTTTGTGAAGTGAGTTTTTCTCGATATAAAGATTTCCGAAAACGTAAATAAAATACGTTTCCGAATAATGACAGGATGATATGACTCAATTTTAAGAGGTGAAAACGAGATGTTTAATGTGGTTGCTCGTGCCTTTTATTCATGATTGTAGCCGTTAAATCGTTGCTTCTGGTAGTACAAAAAAAAAAAAAGTAATTTACTTATTGATCTTATTCAGTGATACAAAATTAAAAAAAAAAAACTAATCCTTATAATTAACATGTGGAGTAAAAAAATCAACAAGCTAATTGCAACATATGTTATCAAACAGTAGAAACAATTATTAGAATTAAACTTCCATAATTTTCCATAGTAGTATCTATATTTCTAATTGTTCTCTGAAGTCAAAAGTCGTAGTACGAGAAGCTTGAACGGATGATGGTAATAAATAATTTTAATAATGGAAAGTGTTTTAAATCCATGAAGCTACGTTTTGCACGTCCAGCATACAGAGTAGCACTATATTATATGATGGATCAGTATCTTACCTTGCATCTGGCCTTACTAAACTTAGATCGAAATTAAGTAACACTCATAACTTTTTGTGTACTCGTGCTTATTTATACTTGAGAACAGGTATTTATAGTGTATTTCATCTGCTCTGCTTCGGCATTATTGTTGTCTTGTCAGTCCCCTTCTTATGCATCTCCGTTTTTTCCCCACTTATGTAGGGTCGACGTTTCTGGTAAGTATTCTCCATAAAGATATGTCCCGGAATTCTTCCTCTGGTAAACGTTTTCTCCTAAAAATCATTCCTAACCTTATCCACCCATGTCTTACTTGGTGTCCCTCTACTTTTCTTTCTGTTCACTTCCATCGACATCACTCTCCTGACCACTTAGTCGTTTGTTCTTCCCGTTAGATGGCCACACCACTGCAGTTAGGGATGCGCTCGAGTCGAGACATGTCTCGAATCTCGACTCGACTCGACTCGAATTCGAGTCGAGATTCGAGTCGAGACACACTTTGTAAAATTCGAGACGAGTCGAGACAAACGTATTTCTCGACTCGAATTTTCGAGTCGAGACACGAGTCGAGTCGAGACGGCTCATAAAAATCTCGACTCGACTCGAATGTCTCGAAAATCTTTCTATAATTTTTAATATTATTTTGAAGAAAGTATTCACTCAGAAACAGCCTTGAAACCAATTCCAGCTTTTATTCCTTCAGAAAGGTACAGAACGCATAAAATTAATAGTTAATCTTTAAAGATCAAGATTTAATTTTCAGCTCAATTCAGTTAATTAGAACTAATAGTTAATGTCGTTGTATTTGGTTGTACTGCAAATATAATGATAATAATAATAATAATAGATTATCTAGTTTGTATAAAACTATTATCCGTAGTCTAAATCTAGTTTGTATAAAACTCTTGTGATAAAGTGAACTTCATAAATTCTCTGAATGAGCAGTTTGTAGTCCATAGTAATTTAGCATAGTTATAATTATTAGGTTTTCGTTCCCATGAACGCTATAGGGTTACGTAACTTCTGGATTATTCGCTTGCCCAACTATTCTGAGGCTTTAATATGTTGCAGCATATCACGAGCTACGGATAATATATAATGTAACATTTGTTGTAAATCACATATTATGATACGAGACTATTTTACATAGTATATCTTATCTAATATAAATAAAATAAAGAGTTTGTTTGTATGTTTGTCTGTCTGTCTGTGTGTGACCTGGGGACCAGACGAGTGGACCGAGAGTTCCCAAAATTTGGTCACGGGTACCTTAGTCCAGGCCCCAGATCAAGACGAAGCGTTTTTTTTTTAATTTCGAACCAGGGGGGTCTCGGGGGGGACGTTTACTGGGACCGACCTGGGGACCAGACAAGTTGACCGAGAGTTACCAAATTTTAGTCACGGATACCTTGGTCCAGGTCCCAGTCTAAGGCGAAGCGTTTTTGTCAAAATTGGAACCAGGGGGTCTCAGGGGGCGCGTTTAGCGAGTCATGTAGTAAAAGTAATCCAAATTGATCGACATTAGTGTCAAATCCATAGTTTTCACGGTCGCTGAGATCAATGGTGACACTTCCATCAGCGATGACTTGCAAATTCAGCTACTACTGTATGCGGGCCGGGTGTCAGCGGGTGAGGAATACCGAGACATGTATAAATAGCCCATATTGATTGATACTAGTGTCAAATCCATAGTTTTCGCGGTCACTGAAATGAATGGTGATACTTCCACAGGTGTTGACTTCCAAATACAGCCCCCATGCGAAGAATGGGTATATTAAGCTAGTATTACAATAAATGAACTACTTGGATGCCAAGAACTAGTACAGATAAGTACCATTCACTTCTATGAATAGGTATTTTTAAAAGGATTTTTGTAAACACTAAGTTATAAAACAATGAACTACATACAGTAGTTATGGTTTTGGTTCCCAACATAAAAGAAATATGGATTGTTCATGAGATATTGAACTTCAACTTTCACTCCTGGAAAATTTCAATTTTGGAGTTGGGCCACTTGGCATCAAAGCAGTTCACTGTAAGATAAATACATTCCGCACATTAGTAACAGTTGTTCAGGGGCCTTCGATTTCCATCCTCTCAAATGAAAGCTGAACGATTGCTTGATAAATGCTGACTATATAGGAGAAATAGTGTATTAAGTTTTCGAGCTTTGGTGCGTATCCGTATTTACACTCTGATATAACTTTAAGTTCACACTCAAATCGAGCTAATTGTTTAATGCATTTCGAAAGCTTTTGTTTTTATGCAGCTCATTAAGGAAAATCTATTTCATAATCGTAACATTTATGTACTAAGAAACTATGAACGTAAAGTGGACTCGACCTAGCCCCGTGGCCGCTGTGACTCAGTGGCACAGCTCTCACCCTTGGTGTGTGAGGACTCTGATTCTGTGTGTGTGTGTGTGTGTGAACTCCGCGGCTAGTGTGCACGTCTTTGCCGTGGAAGACTCGAGTTCAATTTCCAGCGCGAGCTCATGTAGTTCGAATTCCACGTTAATCAGTAGGTCTACATTTCATATATCCTCGCTGCTGAAAGAGACGGTAAAGTCAAAATCAACTCAACAATATATAAGTGTGTGTGCTTATGTGAATTTCCTCGTGGCTGTATGGTTAACACATACGCCTTGATCGCGGGAGACTCTGGTTCGATTTACGGTGGAAGCTCATGAAGTTGTTACCGGTATTCCACTTTAAACTGTAGATCCATGCCTCATATAACCATAGATATAATATATATGCCTTTGATACACTTATTTTCCGACTTGGAAGCCATCGAAAATTTCCGGACACAGAGTCCCGTAGACCGAAAATGAGAAACATGGCTACAGAGTAAAACTGCCATAAAAATTTAAGCTTTTTAGGCTAACTTAATCCTTACATATAATGCAACTAGCTTGGCCAAGTTATAATGGAGGAAATGCTATCATTGCAACACTCTAAGAATAGAAAATGTTCGTCAGGTATTACTATCCCCCCTCTCCTGCAGAATGAAAACCCTGACTAAAACTCAATATATATATATATAAAACTATTTTGTGTAATGTAACAAACAGTGGCGGATAGTATTCATGTTTCCTTGCAGAGGTCCTTACGAGGGTTCGCTTCCATCTTCCTCTCCCAAAGAACTAAAATAAATTAAAAAATTGCTATTACTTGTTAATCTTGTACAAAGGACGCAATTAAAGTCCCAGTGTAACACCCCTTCACATAATTTTTTTCCCTGGAAGAAAACCAGTTATTATTGTTTCTTGATTTCTCAGTCTCACCTACATAAACATACGAATAGAATTACATGATAGGACATGTTTAGAGTGCTTGCACGTGACATCTAACTATATTTCTCATCAAATGTGTCACAGATGAAAATTTCCGTTTGTACTGCCTCTATTTTCTGGTACATATGTTTATTCATGTTATGTTGCTAAAATTCGTTAGGAAACAAGTACAGACTGCGCCTGTGTGCCTGACAAAACGTAAATGTACTGGATAATTATTTCTTCACTTTCTTCCAGAAAAAAAAAGTAACCCATCTCATGTCGGCTAACAAAAGAAGGTAGCGGACCAAAGATAGCCGTTGTTTACCTAAGGTCGTTACACAGCAGGGGTTTCATTCAGTCAGAGGGAAAAGAAAAAATAATTTAAGGTTTCTACATTTGTTTTGAACTTCAATATACTTCTTCCTTTTATTTTAAGAACCATTTTCTTCTCATTTGTCTGCATCAGAAAAAAAATGCAAAAAAATCACTAGAATGTGCCTATTTACCCAAAGTACGTACTAGATCACTAGTTCAATAGTAAAATCACTAAATCTAGTACGAAATCATAAATGTGGCATCCCTGGGTTGGAGTTTACAACTTGAGATGGGATGAGGGTCAGTATAGATCTAGTGATATACCGCTAAAGGAAGTGCTTCAGTACAGAGTCGGAAGGGTATGTATTGTTTATACTACTTACAACGTTACCCCCCACATAAAATATAAATTCACCCTTTCTTCCTTCCATTTTTCGAATACAATGAACCGACTCTTTTGCTGAAGAAAGATGCTAAAAGAAAATTGAAACATCTGTGTCTAAACTTTCTTTGAAGCGCAGTCTTTTGTATTTGTAAGGTTTTGCGAGTGTTTTCGAGATAGCCAAATCTTTTACCATGGACTCCTGCTGCGAACTGACCGTGAGTAAACACCCGATCTCGCTGTGCTCAATTTCTCTCACACACGTGAAATGGGTTTGTTGTTTCCAAAACAAATAGGAAGTTACCTTGTGCTTTTGCATTTCTGCACGCACACAGGTACCATTGTTGTTTGAATGATTAGAAGAAATATCAAAACCATCCGATATATATGATACAAAACAGCTAACAGAGGGAGGCAAAGATAAAAGTAGGCCTATACCAAGTTTTCCACGTGGTACCATTATGGAGAATAAATATTTGATAAAGTCACGTAGATGCGCTTAAACCTATTCTATCTGTCCTTATAACTTTTCTGGTCTCATCAATTTCTCAGGAGAATACGTACAACATATGTCCAAATTCCATATATACTCTTTCTAAACTAATGAGTAAACTCATTAAGAACACCAACTGATATCAATAAACAGGAAAGAAAACAATACGTTATACTTCTATCATTTGGTACACATCTCTATGAAGCACAGCTAGTTTCTTTTCGAAATAGCTCCTTCCTGTCACAGCTGTGGTTAGTTTTGTTTTGTGTTAGGATGAAAGAGAGAAATGCAACATTTGCTTCGCTGTGAAGTTATATATATTATTAAGATGAGCGGTGATAAGCGAGGTTTAACAAAGAGTGCCTTTCGGATGCACAATTTAACGGGTAGTTGCAGTCCGTGTTGAGAATCGAACCAAAGCTATGTAAGACATGTTATGACAAATCCAAAAGGTGTGTTGTATCGGTGCAGTACCAGTTTTTCACGTTTTTCAAAATGTTCCAAAACCCAAAGAATTATCTTTAATTTCTGATATTTTAGTCGTCACAAATTACAATTTTATAATGTAGTCAATGTTTATAATTACTGGGCAGTTGGGCGTTTAAACTAAATAACATCATAATAAAGTCAAAACCATAATTTTGAGTTGAATTGATTCTGAGTTTAACGTCCCGTTCAGCAGCGAGGCTATGTGAGACGTGGACCTACTGATTAACGTGGAATCCGAACCACATGAACTCCCACCGGGAATCAAGCCCAGGTTTCCCACGCCAAAGGCAAGTATGCTAACCGTTAGCCACGAAGGAGCTCCACCATAATTTTAGTGGGCGATAAGAAATATCTCGCCAGTGCTTTTACAATAAATAAAATTTTATAAGTATTAAAGAATAGTGGTAAGAGAATTTATAATAGCTCTTTTACTGTATTTATGAGATATGAGTATTTTGAAAAAAAAACTAAAGAATAGGTTGGCGGAACCACAAAAGACTCGTAAAATAAACTTTCTTATAAATACATACGCACCTTACTCACCTTTTATAATTGCTATGCTTAAGTTCTCCATAAAAACAGGAATTCTCTTTTAGTGATACTTTACTCAAGATCACGAAGTAGATTCCAATTTAATTAAAGGCAACATACAATACAATAATCCACAAATATTGCCTCAAGTGAGTTTAAAGATTTCTAAACACTAGTGCGAAACCGGGCTCTGCCGTTGCGATCGATTTACAGGTCTTGAGACGAAAGTAAGAAGGGACTTACGCACACAGTAAGTAAAAACAATTATTATGCCTGTAACTTTCCCCCAAATGGGTGTATCATAAAACTAACCTCACCATTATTTTTCTAATTAAATTCTAGCCCGAAATTATGTATCATATTACCCTATTCCCATTTTGAAAACTTTACCTTAATTCAAAATGGCGGATTTCAAGATGGCTGCCATCAAGGTCATTTCTACCATACGACTTCCCCCCAGGACTTATATGTATCCACATGGTTTTTCTTCACTTTTCTTCATTAACGCTCCGTTTACAAAGGGTAGTAAGGGACTTCTGTGGTAATCTCTAATAACCACATCACAACTCTTAAAAGTTATTTAAAAAAAAATAGAAAACATGCACCATGGCAAAAATTTGTCATCACAAGTAATGATGCATACATGCCTTCTATCAGCAAAAAAATTTTCATTGAAACTGGAGCCGGACATTTGAGTGATGTCCCTTGTGGGATGTGATTGAACGTGACGTCAGAACACATCGCCCCCCTTCCCGGAATTTACGGGAATTAGGTGACCTGAGTGAGCACATGTGGTGCCAGCTCTCTCCAGCGACCTATCAAGGATCACTGCGTGTATGCCAAGACGTGTCGCCGTTTTTATCCATGCCAAAAGTCGACATACTGACAATTAGGTAGGTAGTCATGATGGTCTGGCTGATGTGTGCGTATATTTTAACTCGTACATTTTGTCTCGACTCGAATTTCGAGACGTCTCGACTCGAATTCGAGTCGAGTCGAGACAGAGACTGTCGAGTCGAGACACGAGTCGAGACAGAAATATATTTTCGAGTCGAGACACGAGTCGAGACAACATTTTCTCGAGACGAGTCGAGACAGGCTTAAATCTCGACTCGACTCGACTCGAATGCATCCCTAACTGCAGTCGTCTTGCCACTAGTATTCTTAAAAGGTTTTTGTCCAACGCTTTTCAATGCGTCTATCTCCTTAATACAGCCGTTTTTTATTTTTTGTTACGTACGTCGTTTTTCCTTATTTCCCCCCGTTATTAACGATATTTTGCCCGCTACGGGGAGGGCAGTAGTGCAGTTGTGGAGCGCTCACCCCTGATGCAAAGGAGTACAAGATTTAATTTTAGGCCAAGTGAATTGAAGGTAGACTTTGCGTCAATGTTGTGTGTAATTCTATTTCCTTGCACATTCTTATTCCTCCAGTTCCCTTATAGTAATAACTAGATCCCGGATTTCTATGCACAAACAAGCCCTGAAATATGCATGCAAATATGCACGAAAAATATAAAAAATATGAACTAAAATATGCATTTAAAATTAACACATGCAATGAAATATACACTAAGGAAATAATATTTCCGTCTTTTACAAAATTACCTAACCTTAATGACCTATGTTGCAGTGAACATCTTCCTTAGGTTTTCTTTCGTAAACCCTGTGCGTTTATCAGTGAGAAACGTTTTCCCTAACAGCACAAGATGTGCTAGGCATGTGCCATTTAGGTGTCCCAGCTACTTTTTAGGTACCGGACACTTGGCACATATTATATTCATGTGCTAAGTATGTACTTCAACTACCTACAGTTTACACTTAATTGATATTTTCAATTATGCACCACAAATATAGCATTTATATACCTGACTCAGTTTTGCGCTCTAACTGTCATTTGTTTTTGTATCGTCACTTGGTACATATATCTGTCATGTTATAGGTACGTCCTTTAGCTACATACTGTTTTAGATACCCTAACAGCACAAGATGTGCTAGGCATGTGACATTTAGGTATTCTAAATTCGTCTCTCACATTTGACGAATTTGTTGCTTATTTTTTTGTAAGCAATCATGTACTAGAAGCAACAAACGCAAAAACTTTATTAGATCGAAACTGTCGCCGATCATTTGAAAGTGAATATGGAAGAACCATGAAATAAAGTAAATATATACTCGTCATTTTGTTATAAAATTACATGGCGAGTAGATTTTATCTCATTCCAAACGGTTATCAACGAATATACGCAGTTAAAGGAGCACTCCGATTGGCCAAATTCAAAAGACTTCAAAAATGTATCCCTCGACCACCGAGGCGATGAAGAGAACGTCGCTTGTAAAGTCGGAAGAGCACGCGGCTAGTAATCCAAAGGTTGGTGGTTTGCGCCCACCGTGGGGTACATTATTTTACTTGTTTAAAGTGTTTTTTAGACTCGTCATAATGTAAACACATTACGCATATAGGCGATTTAACATATTTTGTGGGAGTAATTTTGTGGTTCATTGATGATTACGGCATGAACAACATACATAGAACATACTAGGCATCCAAGTGATGTCTGTCTGAGAGGTGTATAAGGCACAAACTGGACACATTCCTATGTACCTGACGGAATATGATAGGCATATGCTTGCTATGTAATTGTGCTGTTAGGGTTGTAGATCGAAAAGGTTAGATCCTTTTCCAATTCCATGTTTTCATCTTTAAACACATTTGCAGTGTCACAGATTGTCTTGTACCCGGCATTTTTGCCTAATAATTGGCAAAATTTATTTGACGCTATTTTCGCAATCGAAAGTTAATTTACCTACGGCTGTGAGCAAGGAATTCAACGCTTTTGTATTTAAAAAAAATAAATTTTATTCTATCTGCGTTTACAAAGTGATTCAGTTCACTTTAAATATGCTAGTTCCTTGGGATATACTTTTAAATATGCTACGAGCATGCACCAATAAAATTCGGAAATATGCAGTGTCGTGGAAAGTTTACGATATATGCATGCACATCGAATTTACTCAAAATATGCAGTTATATGCGCTATCATCTGGGTCTCAAACGAATCCTTACAAGTCCGTCGGAAAGAAAATAATTCTTTCCATGCGTTTCTGCATCTTAATAAAAAACATGCATTTTGCATATAAATCCGGGCTCTAGTTATAATTATCACTTTTTTCCTTTTGTTCCACAGGAATATTCGTAGTACGTTGAACTAAAGATTCCATTTTACTTAATATTGTCCGCTACACTCAGTCACTACTAGAAATAATTGTTGATTTTTATTATTATTATTATTATTATTATTATTATTATTATTATTATTATTATTATTATTATTATTATTATTATTTTGTTTGTTTGTGTGAGTAGAATCACCTCCCAAGCGAATTAAATAAAAATCTTATACGGACTGTTTCAGATAAAGGTACAGTGAATTTCATCACAAACTTGGAGATAAAAGAAGGAAACATAAAATGGGATAGGAAAATGTCAGAGGGCGCATCGAATTGAGCGCTGGCCATCATTTAATTGTAACTTCTTGCACATTGAGACAAAATATTCAGTGGCTATGAATCACAAAAAGTTAAAGATAAAAGGATGAATCAGAAAGTGGGATACGAAAATATTTAATAGCAAGTCGAATGGAGTGCCCTGTTTGTTATCATGGCCCCTTATCGTAAGCTAAAGATGTTAATTGACAAGGTATTTAGTTTTATGTGCTTGTGGAAAGATAATAGAAAGCAACGTTTGTGAGAAAACTTTTTTCGTGTGAGAAACTATTTACAAAATGACCACCATTTAATTGTGTTTTATCTGAATGGGCAAAAATTCATAATTTAATGGTAGCTATTTCAAAAACTGTGTCCCACACACACACACAAAAATATTTTTCCTACAAAAGTTGTTTGTTTTTTCATAGTCCTCTCAACGATGTAAAGGATTCCATACATTGGTATTTAAAATTTTGGGGTGACCTCCATGATACAATGGGTATGTGAAGCAAGCAAAAAAGCGAATCATTCGAAATGTCTTCTGACATTGTCCTGTCTGTTTTTGCTTCATTCATTTTCTCTTCAACCGTTTCTAAATCATAATAAGCACTGGGCATTTTGTGTGACTGTGAAGAACTTACAATTAAATGGTATTCATTTCGTAAACAGTGAAAAACACACAAAAAATCTACAAACAATTGTTGTTTTTTTTCGCGATATTTCCAATGGTTTAAAATTTACGTTTCTTGCCATTAAAAAAATCAACTTAGTAATGGGCCTCATGATAGGGAGGTCTGTAGGGTAAGCTGAGGGCTTTATTTGACGCATCATCTATCGTTTCCCTGAGCTTCTTCGTGGCTAAGCGGTTAGCGTACGCACCTTTCGCGTAGAAGACCCGGGTTCGATTGCCGGCGGGAGCTCAAGTGGTTCGGATTTCACGTTAATCAGTACGTCCCTGTCTCATATAGTCTCACTGCTGAAAGGGGCGTTAAACTCAAAATCTACTCAACTCAACTATCGTTTCCTATCTATTTTGTTTCTTACATCCCTTAATCGTCAACGGTTTGTAATTTATAAGCATTAGACGCATTACCTGAAACACCCAGTATATGCTGCTCAAACTAGTTAGTGTGGTAAAATATACATTTAAAAAGAAATGGAGTAGCATGGTCAAAGAGCAAGAACTCAACCATTTATTTATTCCTTCCTAGTTTAATTTAAGAAGTGAACATGTATGTAATAAAGTAAAAGTACAGTGGATAAAAGTTGTTATTGACCCTAATCTCCGTTATCTATGGGAGGCAAGTCCAATTCTTTTCCGTCAGCCGGTTCGAAAACTTTATTTCTTTGTCGATGCTTTACGCAAGGTCTTCTTCATCTCAACTTTATGTCTAGACGTTAAACCGCTTATTTCCCCATCTCATCATCGAGACATTCCATTGGAGGGCAGGGAACGCTGAACAAACGGAGGAAGAACGACGAAAATGGAACGGAAATAAAGGAAAGAGAGAAGAAGAAGAAATGGATGACAAAGAAAATTGAGTTTTCTGTCTGTTCGAATGATGAAGCGCCAAGCAGGCGATGAAGAAAAGTGAAAACACATTTTCTCAAGAGTCCTCGTAAAAATGATTTTTGTGTATATGTGTGTGAAAGAGTTGGATGACTGAAATGCAGTCTGCTACCAGTTCGGTTATGAAATTAAAATTCTTGTTATTGACCTTATGTATAATCAGAAACTAAAATCTAGCAGTTTTTCCATATTTCACTTCCATTGTTTCGAGACAAGAAAAACTAACATGCTTGTTTACATAATTGAAACTTTGTTGAATAAATCTTATGTGTCATAGTCTGCAATCTGTAATGAACTGTCTTTGCACTGAGGATAAAAGACGCCACTCGCGCGCATCTCTCAAAGAAACCAATCACAACTAGAATAGCAATGTTACAAAACTTATGTTTTGAGACTATACCATCACTATTTTAAAATCCAGGCTGATGTTTTCTGCTTCATTCTACACACCACATCGGTACTTAACTAGTATATTAATTATGCCATTAATTAAGAGGCATAAATAATTTAACTTCAATCTTCTTTATTAGTTAGTAGGATTGTGAAGTTTAAAGTGTTTCCCGAAGCTTTTTAATTTTTCTATCACACATTATAAATTAGGGTACATTATATAGGTACTTAGTTTCTGAAAAAAAAAAAAAATAGGTTTCGATTTTCCCTTAGAAATTTGGAATCAGTTAAACTTTATAAATGCAGAATGTGCCCATTTGTTGTCAAGTCGGCAACGCACGTGCTTTCTGTAAGGGTGATGCTGGGTTTGATTTCTGATAAAGGTGTTCCCTTTGAATGCAAATCTGAGTAGTGCTTTGCAACCTAATTAAAGCATAGGTCCTGTCTCATATAGCCTCTCTGTAGAAGAGAGACATTCAACTTATGTTAAGCAATTAATCAATTTGAAGTGGAAAATAAACACAAGTGCATAATTTTCTGTTATATATATCCTGATTCAACGCATAAGTTTCCTGATTCAACGCATAAGCATAGCCATTCAACGTGGGAACGTGTCGGCTATAATGGGAATGTTACCCACTAGTAAAGAGCTAGAAGAAGTCTTTCTTCTGTAATTGCGGAGAAGGGAGGTTAGGAGAAAAAACAAACATCATTGGTGCATCAATTTATGTAACAACCGAGCAAGGAGTATGAAGAGACAGCTCACAGTCCATAAGTTTATATATATATATATATATATATATATATATATATATATATATATATATATATATATAACAGCATGAATGCTGTACCGTACGTCAAGACAGTGACATAATATGACAGGTTGGAGCCTTTGAAAGCAGAAGATTTAGTAGTACCTGCCGAACATCATGGGAACAAAGTACCGAAGAATAGATATTTACTGTTTCATTCGAAATTTTCATTATAACAGTTTTTTTTAATAATCAAATAATGAATTGTGAATATAAATCCTACATAAATATAATATATTGAAGAACTCCTTAACTAAATAAATTACTAGGAAGGCAAATGCACAATTTATTCAATAAAATTCTGCAAATAATGTAATAACAAAACTATCAATATTAAACTTTCATTTACAAAAGTGGAGAAAAAATATTAATTTGCCAGGTTCCAAGGATGCTTGTTATCACATAACATCAAGATTCGTCTAGTTGACTCTCTGCACACTCTTTGTATTATATTGTACTGATTTCTTAATTTAACTACATTTCTGTTATTTTTCATCACATTTTAACACATTATACATCAAATTGAAGCTCTTTGTATGCTCTTTGAAATGTTATAGGGTACATGCTTTTATAAAATGGACCATTTTGGAGAAAAACTCATTCATATATTATTAATTATAATATATATATATATATATATATATATATATATATATATATATATATATATATATATATATATATATATATAAATTAAAGTTGACATTTTGGTAACCATAAAAGAATTACATTACCGCACTTAAAAACGTACTACCTGAACCTGTCCTTGCTACACAGCGCATCATTCACATATGAGCATGAATCTCCTGGTAATTCCTCACAACATCTGTACATGTCATTTTACAGACGCGACTGAAAGACGTCTTGATAAGAATAGGCAAGGGGCACCATAAAGGGGATATTTTTTTCAATATGTCGCACCGTTTGCAGGGTCGAGCCTACTTTCGGTTTGAGTTTCTAATTCATGTTTGATCAGACAATAAAGATTCATCTTAGTCTGTAAAAATGGTTGTTCTTCGTTTTTCATTATCATTTGGCCATGAAACAAACGTCTTATAGATATACAACCCTTGTGTACAAGTATGTTGAGTTAGGATGTACAGGATATGATGCTTTACGTTTTTGCTTTTAAATTTCAACACTCCCAGTGTACCCCTAAAAAGTAATAAAGAAATAACGGCCACGTTTTCTTTTTAATATTCAATTAGAACTGGACAATATACACAAAATTTGGAATCGACCATCGAGAACGGCACGTTTCTAGCACTTTTGGTTTTTGAGATCTCATTGTCGAAATAATTGGAGACAAACATATGAACTTGTCTTTGGAGACAAACATATAAACCCATCATTTTAATATATAGACTAGCCGAACCTACGCTGTCTACTCACCGGATCGTCCTGTTATGACCATGAATCTCCTTCCCATTGTGCATGTCTCCTTACTCACACAAGTAAAGGATAGGAGACTCACAGACGAAGTGAATTGCTATATATAGATGTTGGAGTGAGTTTGTAGCAAATTTGAAGAAGTAACACGGTATCAAGTGGAAATATATATATATTTTTTATTTGCTCCAATGAATCCATATCCTTCCGAGTACTTCTCATTGCGTCTCTTGAGGATCTTGAAGTTGCCAGCATGCAATAAATATGTTTTGCTATTCAAATTTAAGCGAAGTGCCTGCAACGTCTGTCAACCCGCCATACCTAACTTCTATACTGGTTGCCTAACACCGTAGTTTTGGCTTGCAACAATGCGAATCTTATGGGCTCAAAACGGTCCCTAAAATGTTGAACAGAACAATAACGACATAGATTTTGAAAATTTGAATGAAAACTGGACAATCTACATAAAATTTGGAATCGATCAGTGAAAACGGCACGTTTCTAGCACTTGTGGTTTTTGAGATCTAATGGTCGAAAGGATTGCGGACAAACATATAAACCTAACATTTTAATATACAGACTAGCTGAACCTGAGCTCTCTACGCAGCGCATCATTCGCATATGAGCATTAATCCTTTTATCAGTCCTCGTAATATCTGTACACATCCTTTACAGACACAAGTGAAAGACGTCTTGATAAAAATCGACAAGGGCTACCATAAAGGGGAGTTTTTTTTTTTTTCGATTATTTTTTCAATATCTCGCACTGTTTGCAAGGCTGAGCCTAATTCCGGTTGATGCTTCTAATTCATGTATAACCAGTGTTTTCTTTATTTTTGCATGCAGTATGCAATAAGCAAATACATTACATACACAATTAATTATAATGTCACTGCTATATGGTGTTCGTTGGGCAAAACACTCCAAACAATAAAGATTCATCTTAACCTGGAGAAAGGGCTATCCCTCGTTTTTCATTATTATTCGGCCATGACATAAGCGCCTGAGAGGTATACAACCCCTACCTGTTACAATGTTGTGTTGGGGTGTATAACTCATAGGATAAGTTTTTTTAAATTGAAAACTTCCAGTTTACCCTTAAAAAATGTAATAAAGAAAAAAAACGGCCAAATTTTCTAAACATTCAATTAGAACTGGACAATTTACATGAAAATTCGAATCGACCAGCAAAAACGGCACATTTCTAGCACTTGTGTTTTTTGAGATCTCAATTTTGAAAAGATTGGAGAGGAGCATATATAAACTTTTCTTCGGACACAAACATATGAACCTAGCTTTTTAATATATAGATGTGATAGTCTTTGCCGTATCAGTATTTGTAATGCTTCGTGATAACCAAAATAACAATTAATGTATTTAAAATAGAACTCTAGATACTAGTTCAAAGCTCTAGCCACTACTTTTTACTGAGAAAAGGAAACATGTGGAAAATCTAACTTGGGCTGTTAAACTTATATAGCATTGAGGAACAAGTACAAAAAGATGCATTTATAACTTTAGTAAAATGCATTGTCCTAGCATTCGTCTCGTAAGGCTGGAGGCATTTTGTGAAATTGCTCTCAGAATTAGCAGTATGAAAATTAATCCACTTTCAGCAGATAAACGTATTGTTATTCTGTCTGTACATGTGTATTAAAATATTTATCTTGTAATTACATATTTGCATTTAATGTGTCATGTGCCTGTTAATATTCTAAATATTTTTTAACGAAAACTTTATTATTTCATGCATTAATTAATATTTAAATGTAAAACAAAGTGAACTTTTTATGCAATAATTTATGAAGCATCCGGTAAATGTCATGTCTAGTACAGGGCATCAGAGAAACGTGTTTCCGAAGGACATGCTCATTAAAATACGTCTTCTTCCATTCCCGGTTCCGGAAGACTACTACTGTGGCTGGTCAGCAGTCTCTGTGTAGCCTGGTATTGGAATGAAAAATCTGTTAGTCGAGGAACCTTTCGTCAGCGGAATTTTCATCCGATCGATAGAGAACTACCCCTTCCCTCTCGTTTCTTCTACACGTATACAAGCCCGTCATATGGTAGAGGCAACCGGCTCAGTTTTGCCAACTACCATTTGATCCTCAAGAGATTTGTGGCCAAGCTCAGGATTAACTTTATAATAATAATAATAATAATAATACAAATAAAGAAGTAATAGAAAATGCGACTTAGATGTTTTTGCTTTAAAAATCTCGAATTTTGAAACACAGTGGTAAGTACATATGACATCAAAACTATTCGTTTTATCTTAAATAGAGATTTGAAAACAAAATATTGGAAACAAATAATACTTGAAGTTAGCGTAGCAAAGTTCTACGTATTCAACTAGATCTACATTTTTGTGTCTATTTGTATGTTCCTACGATGAAACTCGTAAAGTTATCCAATTTTCATTGAACTTGGTATACATGTCCAACCTTCCGAAATATATAGTTCCTTTCTGTTGTTCGAGGTTGTAATCCCTAAGGATTAAGGGAATAAGTTAGAGCCAAATTCACTTCATGTTGCAAATTTGAACGTACGCGCACGAAACAATTTTGAAGTATAAACTACATAAAAATGATTCCATTTTGACACAACTTAAGAGTAGTAACTAACTAACTAACTAACTCTATGGCCTATGGAACCCGAAGATTCAATGCCGCGTTCACGAAAGCTCTCCACTAACATCTATTATTAACCAATCGGATTCAGTTTCTATTTCGCATTCCTATTTCTGCGAGATCCATCTTAATATTGTCCTTCCATTTGCGCCTAGGTCTTCCTAATGATCATTTTCCGATTGGTTTTCCGGTTAAGCTTAAGAGTAATGTATATATTATTTATGGAATTTCGATCACCTTTGTAACTTGAGGTTAAATCCGTCGAAAATTAACGGGTGAATTTACCCCAAATTAAAACGTACGTTCGGGAATATTTATTAATAATAACTTAGAATTAACATTAATAAGAAATTGGTGGACTAATCCAAAGTAAATTCACGATAGCTTTTATAAGAAAAAGGAAAATGCGATTTTGGTAGTATATTACGCATATTCTCTTTGAGTAATTCCCATAATTACGTGTAGTGCTTCTGATTGAAATCAGTCCCAAATGAGCGTTGGATTTATTCTCCCTGCTACCATGGATGGATTATTTCCCCATCCTAAACTTTAAAAGAAAATGTTCAACTACATGTTTTGCTTATAAAATGTTAGGTTTTGATACAGCATGGCATATAAACTATCTATCTATCTATCTATCTATCTATCTATCTATCTATCTATCTATCTATCTATCTATCTATCTATCTATCTATCTATCTATCTATCTATCTATCTATATCTATCTATCTATCTATCTATCTATCTATCTATCTATCTATCTATCTATCTATATATATATATATATATATATATATATATATATATATATATATATATATATATATATATATATATATAGGTATATATATAGGTATATACGGGATGAGGTGTCTGTAGTCTAGAGCCTGAGAAATACATTTTACGAAATTTCTTCTTCTTAGGCCGTGGATTAAATGACAGATTTGAAATGTTTATTCCTTTGCCCTCCACCTTAGTCACAAAACTTCTCATAACCACCTTTTTATTTATCATAAGCTCACAATCTTATAGTCAATGTACAACGTTTATATATATATATTTATATAATATGATTTCATGTTTTTACACTGAACAATTTTTACATTTAAAGAGTTACGATAAAATTACCACCCCATTAAAAAACAAATTTCGAAAAACTACTTTCCTTATTTTCAGCGTGATGTTCGTACAAGATTTCAACTTCCTTGTCAAAATGGTTTCGGTAATCTCGTAATGAGTGAATCAATGAGTGAATTAGAGGGTTTACTCTTATACTTAATTATTCCTAGTTTGTAAGATTTAACCAAACTGCCGTTGTATAATGCTATAATAAGTATATTTTCCTTTATTCTGGTCTGTTCTATAAATAGAATAATCAAACCTTAACAATTCATTAATTATTTGGAAGCTGATTTTTTTTTTTAAATTGTATCAGCAAAAACAGGTGACTTGCGGTAACGATAATGACAGGATATCCAAATAAATTTGATTTTTAACGGAATTTTGAGAAACGTGAACTAAACTTATATGATCAAGAACATATCATGTCTTTCTGTGCACTTTATCGGATTGGATCTTGGTACAATATGTGCAGGTACTGTAGTTGTTTACTCAGCTCTTTTTCTAAGTAAACAATCATGGAAGTTCATGTTGGAGATATTGGAGATGCAACATGAAAATGTGGGGAAGACATCATATGTCTAATCTTGATACTGAAATGGATTGGCTTAAATTGCTCATTCAATTATGATTTAATACAAACAATCGTTAATTTTAAAACGGAGTCCTTAATTTTAATCAACGTTTGGTTGCTAACATCCCTAATGTTCAGTGTCAGGTAGATTTTCCAGTTTTTTTTTTTTTTTTTTTTTGTCTACTTGTTACAATATTTTGTTAAACTTACTTTCCTTCTTTTCACGTCAAGTTTTGAAATCGTTACCCCCTTCTATCACTAAATTTTAACCGAAAATTTAACAATACTTAGCTGCAGTTGCAATACAATAGTTTAACCAATTCCAACTAAGTCCTTGAATGTTAGCTACATCAAAATTGACAGTTCATTCGGGAGTTCGTTCATCAAAATGAACCAGGGACCTCACACACCTCATATAATCACTATCTGCAACTCTCTGCCGACGCCGAAAGAGGTTAAAATTTACTAATACGTGTGGTTTCAATACTGATTTTCATAGAGCGAAAACGGTAAGAAATATCGAGATGAAGTATTTTTGCAATTGATTCAGCGTCCCAGGATGAATATATTCCATCTCCTTCATTAACATTATATTCAAACCGGGAGTGGTTCAAAGTAGCCATTTCCGCTTTCAACATTTATCGCTATAGAACAAAATGGTATTGGGTAGTGTGAAGCAGTTTCCTCCAAACAATTCGTGGTTTCAAGACAACATATCATCACAACCAGCGATACTCTACCAAAACCAGAAGTGTGTGAAATTTACTACTTCTGGTTTCAATACTGATTTCCTTACAGCAAAAACGGTAAGACATATCGAAATGCAGTTTTTTTTTGCAATCGACTCACCTTCCCAAGAACAAGTTCCGTCTCTACCCTTAGCCATATATTCAATCCGGAAATGAATACTAATGATTTCTAACTAACGATTTCTAGTTTCAACCGTTATCGCCATAGAACAAAAACAGTACGGCATAGCAAGTAATGGCTTTTTGATATGGGTTCAGAATCCAAGGAACAAATGTTATTTTTGACATTAATCTATTGCAGCAAGTAGCTATAAGTGTGCTACTTCATATTTCACATCACTACCTTTTCTTTTGTTGTAGAACATCACTGAGAAGTCTCTCACAGATAAAACATTTTTCAGCTGACGATATCTTAAACACAGATTATCCAATATACCTGATTACTTATCCTTAGTCACGTCTGTAATGAATGAAAAATATATTAATTTATATTTTATATAAAAAATCCCTAAAACAAAATAGTATACGGAAATGTTCGTTAATGTTCTGCTACAGAGCAATACTGAAAGAGTATGCGTAATAAGCTACGCCTATAGCATCTGAACGGTGCATCATACACAAAAATTGAAGAGAACATTTCTTGTAGAGAATTTAATGTAGATTATTATTATTATTATTATTATTATTATTATTATTATTATTATTATTATTATTATTATTATTATTATTATTATTTGTAATAACATGTTCTGGTCTAAAATGCTTTTCATTGCGAGATATTTACTAATTTTTGGCCCCATTTTTTCCAAGATGGCGGCCTAATCTGGGGTAGTATAATAGATAAGTGCAAAATTAGTATGTTGTTACAGACAATTTTATGAAGAAGAAGAAATTTGTTCCAGCTTTCCACCATTTTTTTCCCCTTGTGCAATCCTTCATTAACTGGCCTAAGAGTCTACACACAACCAATATTGTCTGTTGTGAAACTCGAAAACTTGATAAAGTAAATAGTAAATAAATAAGCTTAAGAACATTAATATATCTTTTACCTTTCTTTTTAAAAATATATATTAAACTGTAACTCAACTTCGTAGTAATGAAGGTAGTTATTTCCTGCAATATACATCTCTTGGAGACAACCCGCAGACACGATGTTGTCCACCATAAGATCACATGATCTGAGATCAAACCAGAAACCCTTCTCACTACAGGTGAGCGCTTTACCACTGAGTCTTCGTACCCAGCACTCAGTTGTGTGCTAAATTTAAATAAACGTTATATTTGTATGGTTAATGCAGGGGCAATTGCACACGGATATCCGTTTCCTGACACTGTGAATAAATTCAAAGTGTATTTGTGTTTTCTTATTAAGAATTTACGTATTTCGTATTGAAAGTGTTTTGGAGAAAGTCATGATTCTTAAGGAAATTGATTTAACAAAAGGAATATGAAACATAACATACAGTACTAGCGACAACTTTGCGTGATAAGAATCAATAAAATCCGGAAACGCTATATCGAGGAAAACCGATATATGGCTTAACCCAGAACTCGATAAATCAAGAAAGGGGACACGATTTCATTGGACAAGGTAATAAAGTACCTTTCAAATTATATATTCAATTTTGCAATATTCTAATCGTACGAGCATTGCAGTTATTGATGAAATGCCTTTACGACATTTTAGGGCTTTATTTAGTTTCATCAGTTAGCTCGTACTCCAGTGTTTTATTTGCTTGTTTATAACTTCACGCATTTGGGGATTTTTCTTTAACGGAACGACCAAAGTGGAAAACTATCCATTAAACAATGACTACAGCTAGAAACGCATACAATTAAACTTCCACATGGGAGTGGCATTCATTAATGTTTTCGAGACTTGCATGTGCTCCGAGCGAAACTTTTATCAAATCGAACTAGCCCAAGATTAAACATCAGTTAAAAGGTAGAGGGAAGCAGTTAAACATTATATAAAGTTAGGCTATGTGTGCGACATTTGACTCCAACACTAGAATGAGGACTTAATGCTGCTTGCTTTACTTGAATGAAATTGCTAATTCGTTGTGCTAGGTCTAAAAACAATTTATGCCAAGCACAACGAACTAGCAATTTCATTCAGGCAAAGCAAGCAGCATTAAATTTGCAATCATCATTGAGAATGACAGACACAAGTTGTGTGAGAGAACACATTTGTATTAACTATTTCAGTGGAAGCAACTGCGGTGGCCCCGTATAAAGACTCCAATTTAAAACAACGTTTCACAAACAGTGACACAACTTACTTGACGTGTATGAAAAGGCACTAACAAGGAGACTTACGGAAGTGTCACTCACCGATTTGAATGAAGCTTTGCGTACTTGTAGAACATCGAAAAATAATCGACACGTATTTTTTTTTATTTCGGTAATGGTGGGCGATTAAAGGTTTAAACCACCCTTTGAACGGTAGAGGTGGTTTCCAAACGTAGACAGAAAACATACTGTCAGGGTGATTTTGGGACAGCTGATGCAGAATCTGACGTCAAAATTACAAAATTCAAAATGGCAGATCCAATATAGTGATTTACAATTACAAAACGTCTTCTGGTTTGAAATGCTCCACAGTTAGGCAAGAACAATCATAATTGGCAGTGGTTACTGCGAGAAGATTGCGGAAAGATTTGAAACATTTTATGTATGTATTTTAACGGGATGCTTGATTTAAGTGCGTCTCTACGCCTCTCACAATTAGGCAGTGGCTTAACTATAGGCTTGGGGGCCCTCCTGCAGACTGCGTGGAGCGGGGCCCTTTCTATACGTCCTACTTCACGATTTTGGCCCCCCGGATGGCTTGGAGCCCTCCCGTGCGGGGGGTCTGCGGGGCCCTTATTTACGCCCCTGCTATTAGGGTTGCTTATTTAAAGTGTATCCTCTCGCCTCTCACTACCCGGGGGTGCATATTGAAAGTGAATCTCCATGCCTCTCACTATGGTCCAAAACAGCCGCTTTAAATCTGAAAATATCCTCGTGAAGGCATTAAATTAGGGAAAACTAAAAAGTCTTGTGAGATCATGGTTTCAAGAGGTTTCTCTCACAGCGTCTAATGCAAAATCCGTAATGTTATTCGATTCGGGAAGTGATCACAATTCATCTACTTTTGAACCTATTTTAAGAACAAAAGAGTATCTCAAAATAGAAATTCTTCCTACAGGAACGACTGGTAGGGTTCATCCTCTTTGTGTGTTCTTCTTTAGGCCGTAGAAAAATTTCTTGAGACATTTTTCTGACATTGTCCTTCTCTACAATTATAACATAAATTTACATCTCCGTAATGATGTAATAAAGATACAATCACTGATTCATAATCAGTTCTCTTCTGCCAGGTTTGCAAATCTTACTATGTTATACGTGATACAAAAGCGATAATTTGGATGAAAAACTACCTGCGTTTGAATATCCTGTAACATGTTTCAAAGATTCTGCAGCATTTTGTGATTTGTTTACATTTGTTTCCGTAATAAGGTGTGTGTGGTGTAAACGATGTGTTTGTATCACATACTTTTTTTCGGAATACCATTACTCTAAGACGTTTTCTCGATAAATTCATAATTATAACAATTGAGCATATATGAACTTCTGACATAGTGAGGGGCGAGGGGACACTTTAAATAAGCACCCCGAAAAGTAAGAGACGAGGAGCTTACTATAAATAAGCATCAGTAATAGGGAGAGGTGCAGACACACTTTAATCAAACATCCCATTGAAGTACGTACAGAAAGGGGTTTCAAATCGGTCTGTAACTTTATCGCAGTAACCCCTATCAACTAGGATTGATCTCGCCTAAGGAAGAGCATTTCAAACCAGAAGATGTTTTGTAATTATAATCACGATATTGAATCCGCCATTTTGAATTTTGTAACTTTGACGTCAGATTCTGCATCAGCTGTTCTAAAACCTCCTGGCAGTATGTTGTCTTCTATATTAAATGATTGTTTTCTGTCTGTACTTGCTCTGTCTACGCAGACCACCCCTACCGTTCAAAGGGTGGTCGATTACACTAGTCAGCAAATTTTAAAATTTTTTTCTGCCACATGAGAGAAAACACCTGATCTTAAAGGAACTTTGGCCGCTGAATTCGAATCTGCAATCCGCTTTTCTCTGTCACGCACAGTTTTTCCGTGACAGAGGGATTTTCGGGAAATTTCCCCCAAAATTTCCCTTTTTCTTCATTTTTGTACCTCTAGCTCGGGTCCCTTAGACATATAAACATACAAATTATATTCTAGGTTAGCTTGATTTATACTTAGTAAACCCTGTAAGTTTCATCTGAGTCGCATCATTCTTCATTGAGAAATACATATATTTCTATAAATATATGCTATGTGTACTGTCCATTTTACCATATACAATAGGTGCAGAAAAATCACATGTAACTTCCACGGGAATTACAATATAAGCAAGGTTTATACTTCATTTGATTTGTAATGAAACATACTTTACAATGATGTATACACCATGTCCGCCATTTTTATAAGAGGGAAATTCTAGAGGGATTTTTCGGGAAATTCCCTAAAAAAGTAGCTTTTTTGTCTCATGTCACTGTTCATATAGTGATACAGAAGCGGGAATTGCGCCAGAATATAGATTTATATCAATTCAATAAATCAATAGCTCACTAGTAAACAAGGTTTTTCCCACATGAAAGAAAACATCTGATCCTAAAGGAACTTTGGTCGCTGAATTCGAAAATGCAATCCGTTTTTCTCAATCACTCACAGTTTTTTGCGTGACAGGGGGAGGGGGCTGAGAAATTCCCTCAAAATATACCTTTTTTCCAAATTTTCGTACCACTGGCCCTTGAAATATAAATACAAAAATGACACCATATAAAACTTTGATTTATACTTAAGAAACCTCGCAAGTTTCAGAACAATCGCATTATTATTTCTAGAGAAATAAATATAGCTGCATGTATGTTGTTTGTACTACTTATTTTAAGACGTGATGTTGCGTTCTTTGCACCGAAAGAAAAAAAAACACAATTTCATTTACCCATACAGGCACAAATACGAAAAATGAGAGTATACGACATGGAGTAAGAGGTCTGTGGTTTTGTACCACCTGGCATGTGATTGCATTGATACAGCTGTACAGCGGTGGACACTTCTAAATGGTACAGCCATATGGAGATTTACGGCTAAGGTGTACCATTTAGAAGTGTCCCCCGCTGTACAACAACACGTGTTTAGCTGATGCAATAAAGCTGCGCAAAATCGGACTCTACTGATAAATTGTCAGGTCCATGGCGAATATATAAGGAAGTGTTGTATAACTGCATGCATATTGTAGGTTTAGTTTTAATTTGGATTTACCTGTGACAAGTGGTCGTAAGTGCGTGTGCGTGTTTGTTTTCTTTCTCCGCTATGAAGAGATCGCGGCGTGCGTGTATAAACTCACCGAACACTTTCTGTTACGTGTGTGGAAAATATACTGTGAAAAGTCAGCGCCGTGCATTAACAGAAACGTTAAAACAAGCTTATTATAGCTATTTTAGGTGTCATGTGGGTGATAAAGTGTGGGCTCCCCATGTGTGCTGTGTAACATGCTATTCCACTCTTATAAAGTGGAAAAGTGGCGATAAAACTCGAGCTATGCCTTTTGCGGTGCCAATGGTCTGGCGAGAACCAACCAGTCATGCTGAAGACTGTTATTTCTGTCTAACAAAAATTTGGGGTCATTCTAAACGAACAAAATCTAATATTGAGTACCCAAATGTTCCATCCGCTCTAAAACCCATACCACATGGACCTGAACTCCCAATCCCTGATCCATACGCACAGTCAGAAGAATCTTCTCCAGCAGAAGAACAAGTAGATGAATTGCCCGAAGCATCAACTTCCTTTGATCCAAACTATAGCCCAACCAAAAACATACCTCTTCTTGTTAACCAGTCCAGACTAAATGACTTAGTGAGGGATCTAAATCTGAGTAAGCAACAAGCTGAGTTGCTCGGATCGAGACTTCAAGAGTGGAATTTACTGGCTCCTACCACCAGAATTTCAATTTTCAGAAACCGACATGAACAATTTTCAGGTTACTATATAATGCAAAATTCCCTCTGTGCACGTACAAATATAGATTATTTAATGAATGCACTAGGTTTCCAACACATCCGTGAAGAATGGAGGTTGTTTATCGACTCCTCTAAAACAAGCCTTAAGGCTGTTTTGCTACATAATGGGAACACTAAACCATCAATTCCAATGGCATATTCCGTAGAGATGAAGGAAACTTATGAAAGTTTGTCCCTGTTGTTAACTGTGATACATTATAACAAGTACTGTTGGCAAATTTGTGGTGATTTAAAGATCATTGCCATATTACTGGGGCTTCAGGGAGGATTTACAAAATACTGTTGTTTTCTTTGCTTGTGGGACAGTAGGGCAACTGAATCACACTACATTCAAAAAGAATGGTCCCCAAGAGAAACATATATGCCAGGGAAACACAATTTTAAGTATTCTCCCTTAGTTAATTCAGAAAAAAAATCTGCTGCCGCCTTTACATATAAAATTAGGCTTAATGAAAATCTTCGTTAAGGCCATGGACAAGAATGGAGAAGGTTTTGCGTACCTTAGAAGTCAGTTTCCAAAACTTAGTGACGCGAAAGTAAAAGAGGGGATATTCGTCGGGCCCCAAACTCGGAAACTATTAAAGGAAACATCTTTGAGACAAAGTTAAATAATGATGAACTATCCGCCTGGAGAGCTTTCAGTAAAGTGGTGTATGGATTTTTGGGGAATCATAAGGCAGAAAATTACCGTCAATTAGTACAAGAGCTTTTGGATAGCTATCAAAGGTTAGGATGTAGAATGTCCCTGAAAATTTATTTTTGAATGTCCTGATGGAATCGTTCCCGTTGTTCGTCACTTACAGCTCCTAAATTCTCGGGGAAAATTCCAAGTGGGAATGAAGAAAGTGGAGCAACGTTATCAAGGTAAATGTGATCCTCATATGATGGGCGACTACTGCTGGCTTTTGGTTAGAGAAAGTGACTGGCACTACAAAAGGAAGAATTAATTGTAAGTACAAATGTTTTATTTTCATACTTTGTAAAGCAGTTGTGCATTTGATCCATTGTGAGTTGTTGATATTTGTTTTTGTAGGTCAATATTAATTTTTTGTTTACTATATTGAATAACGTTTAAAAGGCGTGGAAACTAAGAATTTTGTTGTATAGTTTTGGAGTTAAAGATCATTTTTTAAATATGATTACTCTGGCGCAATGCCCGTTTCTGTATCACTATATGAACAGTGACATGAGACAAAAAATCTACTTTTTTAGGAAATTTCCCGAAAAATCCCACTAGAATTTCCCTCTTATAAAAATGGCGGACATGATGTATACACCATTGTAAAGTATGTTTCATTACAAATCAAATGAAGTATAAACCTGGCTTATATTGTAATTCCTGTGGAAGTTACATGTGATTTTTCTGCACCTATTGTATATGGTAAAATGGACAGTACACATAGCATATATTTATAGAAATGTATTTATTTCTCAATGAAGAATGATGCGACTCAGATGAAACTTACAGGGTTTACTAAGTATAAACCAAGCTAACCTAGAATATAATTTATATGTTTATATGCCTAAGCGTACCCGAGCTAGAGGTACAAAAATGAAGAAAAAGGGAAATTTTGGGGGAAATTTCCCGAAAATCCCTCTGTCACGGGAAAACTGTGCGTGATAGAGAAAAACGGATTGCAGATTCGAATTCAGCGGCCAAAGTTCCTTAAAGATCAGCATTCTTCTTTAATGTGGCAAAAACCTTGTTGACTAGTGTTATTCATCAATGTTCTACAACCATGCGCAGTTTCATTCAAATCGGTGAGTGACACTTCCGTAAGCATCCTTGTAACATGTCCGATATCATATATCATATATATAAAGGTACGGAAGCCACATAAACGCCAACGTATGCACTGGCGAATTATATAACACTAAGAAACGATATACATTTTCAAATAGGTAATCAAACGCACTATACCGTACCACAATGAAGAGGACGGAAATATTAAGGGTATTCACTACAACGAAATTAAACTACATCTAATTTTAGTTTTTTTTTCTGTAACATCTTAAAAATAAATAAAAAAAAATATTCAAAAAGCAGAAACGTAGTGAACTAGACAATACGATTTTGTATGTGATACCTTTACCACAATTCACCTGTTTGATTTTACTATACCACTATTTACAGAACCCACAGAAAATGCTAAATCTATCTACAGTTGCAAATCGAAAGCAGATAGATGAGTTGTGGTAACGGTATCACATGCAAAATCGGAAAATCTAGTTCACTGCGTTTCTGCTTTTCGAATATTTTGTATTTCTTTTGAAGATATTACAGAAAATCTCTAAAATTAGCGATAGTTTAATTTCGCTGTAGTGAATATCCCTGAAATCCGTGTGTGCTTGGAAGTTGTGAGCGTTAATACCTCTCCATGCTGTACCAGAAATTCGTTTTTCTTTTTCATGCTGAAGTAGTTTGTGCGAGCTTTGAAGGAAACCAGAAGTAAGTATTAATTAAGTTAGAAAGAAATTAAATGATTTTAGTTTTAAATTGACTAGTATAATCTCACCAATTAAAAAAATAATGTCGATGAACACATGAAAATAATCTTCTGACACAACTGGAATTAGTATTTACGTATCGTATGGAATATTGTACTCTGCAGAGCAGAAATATGAATAAGGCGAAAGTACAAAGAAAAATGTCTGGAATTGGAAATCTGGGGAAGGGAAAGAACATTTGTTTGTTTCTTCAAGTTTAGCGTCCATTTTCAGCAGCGAAGCTGTATTCTCAGCTACAGTTTAAAATGGATCTACAATCTAAAGTAAAATCCGAACCACTGTAATACATTCAATGTTCTACTACCAAGAATCGAACCTGAGACCATGTGCCCAGAAGGCACAGTTGAGGGGGAAGAGCACATTGAAGATAGTTAAAAGAGAAAATGATGTACTCCCTGTAATAATGTTTCCGAAGAAATTAAGATTTTTCGATGTTAATAACGAAAAGTTTAATACGAAGAGTAAGAATAATGTGACAAAAATGAACGATATTAAACAGATAAATTTTAACGTCAAAACGAATAGATCTGTAAAGCACAGTGGTGTGTAGAAACTTCTGAACTTGCTGTAAGTAACCTGGCGATGACATTAGAATTGGTACCATAGTCGAGAAAATTTATTGGGTCAATGGATAAGAAATGATGTACTATTATGAAAATGGCAAACGTGCCCAGTTATTCATATAAAAGGATGAGATTCAAAATATTTATTTCTAAAGAACGACACATACATGACTGAATAGAGAGAAGTTCAAAGTTTTAATCCCAACCTATTAGTAGCATTCAATGCCTACAGCGGTGCTGTTGTTTTTTATGAGACAGTAGCGACGACCCAAGAGAAGTAATTTTGTGTGTTGCAGTATGTAAGGAGTGAATCCGTTGTTGCAGTGCAGCGTGGATTTCGTTCAACAAAGAGCCACCTCGTCATAATCAGGTAAACAATTAGTACAATAAATTCATAGAAGATTGTTGAACATGCAAAAGGAAAACATACTAGTCGTCCTCACACGTCAGATGAAAATATTAAGCGCATCCGAAGTGCCGAACGTAGCGTTCGGGAATCCACAAGCAGAGGAAAAAGATAACTTGGAAATTCCGTAAGCAACGAATGGTGTGTGTGTGTGTGTATGTGTGTGTGTGTGTGTGTGTGTATGTATGTATGTATGTGTGTGTGTGTGTGTGTATAAATAACTTCTGGATCTGAAACCGTGTAAGTTGCAATTACTGCTGCCCGTTACTCAATTTTACTTTTGAATGTTTGAAAAGGAAATGTAAAGTTATAAATATGTAACAGTTGAAATTATAAAACCACAATAGTTTTACAATTCTTAAATTAGTTGGACTGTCATGATGAACCCAGTGTGTCTGAAACGTAAGTTGAAACAAAATGAATAAAACACGGAGGGAGTACCAGAAATTGAGTTTTTAATAATAATAATAATAATAATAAAATAATAATAATAATTAGTACGAAAAATAAATTGGTTAGGTCATTTTTTGAAAAGAAAACGTAAACGAACGGAAAGACAGAGTAGAAAGACAAAGAGAGAGAGAAACAGACAGAGACAGAGAGGGAGAATATTATAATTACTATATTTCGTTAACGAAATAATTACTTCCCAAGGAATAAAAGCTAGGTATCTCCAAACAAACTGAAACGTTGGAAACTCATTTGCTTGTGATAAGTGGCTTACCAGTGAAAACCGTATATGATGATTCTGATTATGGATATTGTAATTGATCAATACTTTATCGTCCAATGATTTAATCGGATTAATATATGAAATTTGTATTAAATTGCCGTTTACTGTTTGAGGAAAAAAGACATAACATACAAGTACTATGAAAATCCATTGAATGCAAGGTCTGGCTAGTTTACAAGGAAAGGAAATTGGTGTGGTAAATGGAGGAAATTTTTTGGTAACATCCTTGGTAGTAGCAAATGAGATGGAAAGTGAAAATAGATGCGAGAAGCTGAGAAAACAAATGCGATTTTTATCGATTGGTTGTTATGGCGAAACTGAACAAAAGAAGCAACCTAAAGTTGATAGAAACATGACAGAGGTTATGTCATCCGAAAGAAATTCAGAGCGAATGAGTTTGAATCTGATGATCTTAGCTAATGGCATTCGCCTGAAGATGAATCGCTTTTGATCGATATTCACAGCTCGCTCCGTGCATTTTTGTTTGCGAAGGTCGGCTACCTGTCAATAACGTCAACAATAGAGGGTAATTTTCTGAAATAGAATCTGAATGACCAATACCTCCGTTCTCAGTCGCTGAAATATTGATTATCTCCCTTGGAAAGTGGTGATGGAACACATAGACAACAAATCTCCATGTTCTTTCGGTTGGTTGCTGTTGTTTATATAGTGTAAAGTGTTAGGCATCTTACGTTAGTTGGATGATGTATGTAATATAGAAGGAACAAGACATATTTTGTCACGAGATTGTTGAAATTAATTTACTTGTTACATCGACAATTAAAGAAGTAGATTTGGCAGTCAACTAAGTTGATCTTTTTTTGCTGGTTACTGTGTTGCTTAATGAATACTTCTAAAAATAGAAATAAAAAATACCAAGAAAGTAGTGGTGTGTTCATTGTGAAGGTGTAAAAAGAAGAAAGCTGTTACAGTTTGTCGAAACATAAAAAATTGTTTAAAAGAAAAAATAACACTGATAAATCACCATATGTATGTATAATGCTTATTTTAAGTGCCAAAGTTTTTTTTTTTCAAATCCAATTAATCAGCTTTCCTGTAGATTTAATAATGTTTATCTCCTGTATAGATAGATAATTTTATTCATCATAGCAAACCAATAAAAAACTTTTTTTATTTCATATTTAAGGAAATCACGTTTACAAGGGGATTTTGATAAAGAATGAGTTAGGAAGCTGAAACCAGCAGGGTATATAGGGCAGGATCTGTATAGACTATGTTGCAAAATGCAATGTTCTATGATATTAACATCTTCATATCAACATCTTTTCTTTTCCATTTCAGAAGTGAACATGGCTGCAGCTCTATCAAGCTTCAGTCTAGAGGAGCATAGGACCGTCATGAAGTTTCTCTTCCTCCAAAAGAAAGGTGCCACGCAAATCTCATGCGATGAAACAAACTTTGGGGAACTGTGGGTTATTATGTGCAACTGTCAAACGCTGGGTAGAAGACTTCAGAACTGGCCATTTTAATGCTGAAGTGCGAAACCCAGTGGCAGGCCTGTTTCTGTGTCTGTTCCCAAAAATATGCCAGTCGTTTAGGGCATGATAGGGGAAGATCGTCGAATATCAGCCAAAAGGATTGCTACTTGTTTGAGCATACCACGTAAAAGAGTTGGTACCATTATTCATAATGATCTGGATATGAGGAAGGTTGCAGCAAAGTGGATCCCCAAACTTCTGACGGAGAAACAAAAGAAGGAAAGACTGAGAACTTCACGGACAGTTTTGAAAAATTTTGCAAGAAGGTTTTTTTTTTTTCGGAGAAACTCGTAACTGGTGATGAGACGTGGATCTATTGTTATGGTCCCGAGACTAAACAACAGTCTAAGGAATGGAGGCAGAGTTCTTCTTCTCGGCCAAAGAAGTGCCGTGTGCAGAGGTCTTCACAGAAACAAATGGCAACAATCTTTTCGGATAAGGACGGATTTCTGCTGGTGTACTATTTTCCAGTGGGTGCAACGATTAATGTAGCATATTGCTGTGGTTTATTGAGGAAGTTGCGGGAAGTCATCAAGGACAAATGTCGTGGCAAGATCTCCAAAGGTGTTCTGTTTTCGCACGACAATTCCTCCTCACACACGGCATCTAAAACAGAGAACACTTTGGCCACCCTATCCAGAGTGTTCAAGCGGCAACTGATGCTACAGATGAGTGTTACAGCAGCAGACAAAAGAATTCTTTTACAAGGACTTAAAAAAGTTGCAGGACAGATGTCTCAAATACATTGACTTACTAGGGGAATATGTGGAATAGTGTGGGAGTTTCAGCTTCCTAGCTCATTTTTTTTTTTTTTTTTTGGTAAGGCTCAACCTTTATCAGCATCCGAGGTATATATTTATTTTCTTAAGATTAGACTTTCACGACAACTCATAACATTAGCTCTATCACCATCAAGAACGTTAGAGAAAGTCTCAAAAATCTTGTCTTTGAGTTATGAAATCAGAATTCAGAAGACTTAGTGTAATGAGGTCAGATGATACTGACTACCCAGACCATGCTCCGGTGGAGCTTCACTTATAGTTTGAATATCAACGTCGAAAAATGATTGACGTGACGTTAGTTAGTTTGTGTTATCAAAGTTGGTAGAATTAAAGTGATTAACGTGACAAATAATACGTCTTCAATAATTGTAATAGTAAAATGGACAAAAGTCAGTTACGTTAGAGTTAGTGAAGACGAAACATATTTTCGAACATTTTGTTCGGCATTATTGTTAGTTCAGTCAGTTTCATTGAACATTTCAAAGAAAGTTTTCCTTCTAAGAAATGATCAGTATCTAATGACTATGAAGTTTGGGAATGAAGTTAGACAATCTTGTTATAAGCAGTAGACGAACATTAACGCCATATTTTAGCCAATCGCCATGAATGATGTCCGGGTATGATTTCCACTCGTGTTTTAATCATTCATTTCTGCTGAAGGGCAAAAATAGACTGAGTTATAGTAACATGTCTTATCTGGCTGTAGGTTGGTAGATTGAGTTAGTAAGGTAGAGAGTTGAATATAGATGGAAGTGGAAATGTAAGACATAATGCAAGAGTTGCATTTTAATTATATTTGGTGATAAGAGCAAGGAAATGCACTTAGAAAAGCATTGTAGAATTTTAGAGGTGTGAGACATAGCTTTGTAATAAGGAAAATAGAGATAAAACTAAAAATATATCTGTTGTGATTTGGATTAAGATACTTATGTGTGTTTTCTATAATACCTCCCAATTAAGAGTTTCTACAAGTTACCAATTTGGTATCTAGTTTTGAAGAACAACACTTTCTTCTTCTAAATTCGATAGGAATATTGTATATTGAATATTCCTATACAATTTCTTCATATTCCATATTCAATTTAGAAAGAATCGTTCTGCGTCATAGTGATGAGAATCGAATCGAGCAAATATAGTTTACAGATAAGCACACAACTAATGCTTAAACTAGTTCATTACTATCTGTCGTAATAGATGTATATCCATTACTTTCCTTCCTAGAATAAGTTTTAATTTGACCCTGTGATTTTTCTAACTTCAACAACCAAACGAATTTTACAACGTCCATGAAAACTATGTACGCATTGCTGTACGTTGCATTTCTCATTTGGTTTGGTTTGATTTTCAATTTAGCGTCCTTTTCAGCAGCAAGGCTGTATGTGACATGAACATACAGCTTAACGTGGAATCTGAACTGCATGACCTCTTGCTGGAAACATTACGTTTTCAATTAGTGCTATTTTATTATGTGTATCTGTGATTGATATTCTGTAATAAATCTATTTATTTATTCATTACACTACAATAAATCACTACAATAAACTATATGTAGTGATTTGCAGCAAGCACGGACGTTCTTGTGCAGCGTGTAAAAGTTAAGATTCCACGAACACATGTTACCTTGCATCATTTTTCATTGCAGCCTAAAAGTAATATTTACCAGTTTTTTTTCCTCCTTTTTCCTTCAGATTGTCCGGAAACTAGAAAAACAAATTATTTAATTCATTATTAAGAACATTTTGTATGCTATAGCAGTCATTTCAAACTAGATGCTCTGTGTTGTTAAAGATTTGTTGATTTCCTTCTTAGTTAACCCTACGGAGAGGAGGTAAAGTAGGCACGCAGTCTGCCGTTGAAAAAGAGCAATGATGATAGGCAAACGGGAATATCAAAAGCGTAATTGACGGTGTTCCAGGCATATTACTTATGGATTTAGATTACTCGTACACTGCCAACACTTGTTTTCCATTCTCCGACCTGATTTCCTCTCGTTTCGTCACGTGTTTTTCATACATTTCTCTATTTGTAAAACCGTGATCGTACGTCATACACCTGTCAGTTGGAAAGGACTGTGTTATAACGTATATTCTTATCAATATAAGAACCCTACAGATTACAAATTACGTATGAAGCCTATAAGCAATACAAGTCACAACTAACGATTTCGACATAGCACACTTTCTTTATCACATTCTGAATAGTTGTTTGCTTGCGTAGTTAAATACACATATAATGTCGTTGGTACTTAGGAACGTGTAGACATTAATTTTGTGCTTAGTGCTGTATTGAATTTATTTCGGTGCCGTAACACAGTAGTACTATTATGATCCAGTAATTCTACAATATTGTTAGTTTTTTAGCGGAAAAAATCTAAGGATGAGACATATAGATCTATATACGAATCCGTAGATTTCACGAAAAAGAATCTTATAATATGAGTCAGTATTAAAGCTCATGAGAAGTTTTCGAGAAAAAGATTTTGTAACCTAAAAATTGATGCGGATCGAGAACTACGTCGTCTATTAAGGTGATATTGATACTAAAGTGTACTATCATGAATCTCTTCATTATAATACTAGCAAGTTGATAACTTGTAAAATGCGTAATGAGATATAGCAAAACATTGTCATTAACACTTAAACTTTAAATTGTAATTAACTGAAATATTGTCTGCGGTGAAGTCATATGTCAGTTGATAGATCACATCAAACTTAAGAAAAATGTAAATGATGTTGCATACTTTCCAGTTGCCATTGATAATTGATAGTTCTCCTGGAATACAGTGTTTATATATGTATGTACTCTACATTATAAAAAAAAAATATGCTTTATCTATCAGATCGCGTCTTCTCCTAGCATGATTGGTGTGTATAGCCTACTCCTAAAAGTTACGAATATTCAGCCTGAAATATTATATTAAAGTCTTCCTTCGTTACAGTGTTGGAGTACCGTGTAATGATAAAGCATGTTTTGTTTAGTCTAGTCATCACATGTCTAGTGTAGTTTAGTCATGCTTTATCACATCCAACAGGCTGATTATTGGAGTAATCAGTGAAATAACGTTTTTACTGTAGAAACACCATACCGGAGGAGATCTACGTCCTAATGTTGAAGAATTATGTTACACTATGATATCTAGGACGTATGTTCTGCCATATTACTTGTTTGGAAAGCGGTTATTACTAATAACTAATATGAAAGTGACATAATTTTCGGAAGACCATTTTCATGCAATGCATTATATACGTGCTGCTACCACTTTTGATAGTTTATTCTTGGTTTCTCCGTTAACGTTTTTTTTTTATTTGTTTTGAAAGTAAAGAGCGAGTGCCTTTGTGACTAAATAGTTGTCGTTACCGTGACATGTTGTAGATTCACATTTTATATAAATTTGGTGCTGAAATGAGAGACTAAATTATATACAATTTAACCAATCGATAAACGAATTTGAGTAGCGGAACATCACACTTTTTTTTTTAGATCATCGACGAAAGTGACACGATGTATGATTCTTCTCTATCCATTAAATTGTTGCAGTTCATCATTCAATCTATATTGGGGCCGGAAGTGCTTATGCTAATCTGATTGACATGAATCAGGTACGTAATTGCTTTTATCCTCACTTCAGCTTGTTTTTAATTAAAATCTCAAGTGACATGTAACATGACATTCCAGGTATTGTCTTTTATGAAGGAACGTTTCAATATCAACAGCGTATTGACCTTTAACATCTTGCTGCATTCCACGTAGAATTGTATAGGATCCAAACAATGGAAAATTACCAATTTACTAAATGTTTTCCTGCCAGCATATATTAGTGCTATGCGCCTAAACGGTATAAGTAAGGACTCACAATACGAAACGCATTAAAAATGTTACATATAAACGCGATTAAATCAGTAAATTGTGTACTGTAAAACAGGTAATTTTTGATTCAACTGTTATTGTTGATTTATGGAGTCATTTACGGAAGTGAAATACTGAAATTCATTAATGAAACAATATGACCCTTCTAAAGTAACTATCCCACAAGAAGACCGAAAATCTATTATCGCAGAAACGGAATTCTCACCATTAGATCATATCAACTGTGCGAGCTAATCATGTGAAAGTCGTTCGTAGGTACCCCATTTAAGAAAAACTTGTGACAGATGAAAAAAGTATCTTGCTCAATGTAAAGTCCATTTTAGCTAGTTTTTGGCGAAAAGCCATTCTGCCAAATAGGAATTCCAACATGGCCAACAGCGTAAGTATATTATAATATCCTAGCTTAAAGCATTCAGTGAAACAAGCATGAACCACATTTTCTAGAATATACAAAATTAACTATAGGCTGTTTCTTTCTGAAACCACGCATTTTTGTAAGTGAGATCCCTATTCCTAGCTAGTTTTAAAATTTCTAAGGTATATTGTTAAGAGGTATATTGTATTCTAAGGTATGACCTTTTAAAGAGGTATGGGCGACTGGTTTCCTTTTATAAAGAAGGTTGTACATTTATTTTCAAGAAAGATTTAAGAACTTTGGTGAAATTTAAAAAGTCATTTCAGGAGCCAAAAATATTATATAGTTAGAAAATAGATCCTCCGCTTTTGGGAAAACTCGTGTAAGGATAAAACTCTTTTTCAGAGTGTAGATGTAATCTCCAAGATTGATCTAACCTTAGGTGAAAAGGTGTACACCAACCGTTTTGAGCTGGTAGGAGCTATTGTGCTGCCAAAATGTCTTGAGCCGTGGCAAAAATGCGAACTAAAGCTCACACTCTCACACACACACCCGTTGAACCAATAGGGGTTCAGCTGTTGCTAAGCGAGAGAAAGCGAGTGGAATTCCTTCAGCCGATACCAGCGCTTGCAACGGAAGACTAGGGATCAAGTCAATGTGGTATATCTTTAGATACATTTCTAGTTTGGAAAAGTAATTTATACATGACTTTGAGAAGGGCACCCGAAAAGAGTATACTTTTTATGTTGAAAGTAGACCATTTCTTTTTTTCAATACGAGAAAGTGATTTAGGAGGACATAGCTTTCAGATATATTATTTATTAGCAGGGCCGGATCCAGGATTGTCTGAGGGGGGGGGTGCACTAATAACTACCAAAATAGCCAGTCACACTCAAATTATTCAAACTGACATGTGACGATATTCTTTATCCCTGGCAACACTGATGCCTGAAACTAAGGAAAGTATTTTAAAGAGGGTCGCAAATGTTATGCAGAAAAAAAAATGCTCTTCACTCCTCCTGGCTTCTGTTTTCTTCCCTACTTGACAAATGCTATATTGTTTTGCTTGTCGAATCCTTTTCCTTCAACCTTTCAAAAATCAACTTAAACTATTGCTTTTATAAAGCTCTGCCTTGTTTTAAGCCCCAAACGGAAACATGATGGCAGAAAGTTTCGGAAAGTGTTGATATTTTCATTGCTAGTTTCTCATTTTAGATAGTGTATATTTATAACGAAGAGAGAGGGTGCACCTTTGGCCCTGTCTAAAATCTGGCCCTGCTTAATAGCAACGTCGAAAAGCTTCAATAAAGTTATACATGTTTGACAAACTTCCTCATCTCTAATTTGCTTATAAATGCTAAACCTAATTTAGTAAGTGAAGGTCATTGGTTCGATTCTTAGTCACAGCAGCTTTGACGTATTATGTGGGTCTGCTTGCTTTTATTGTGTTATCACTTACAGACATGAGGAGAAATTGACCCAAATAAAATATAGACGTAATATAGGGAATTTAAAGAGAGAAAAGCTTTACATTCTGTATCTTTTATGAGACTATCGGTGTCAGGGAGTTTAAAAGTTATCATTAAAGGTAGATCCAATACTTGCAGGGAAATTGATTTTCCAGGTTTATTCAATACGTAAAGTTCTAGTTGAATAAAGCAATTATGTTTAAACAGAAGACAGAAAAACGCGATTCATTTTCATCATTGGAGCTTACCTTGCCAATTAATTTTAGTGTTTATTTTTACTGAGAACTAAAATAGAAGTAATCAATGCTGTTTTCTTTCTCTGTTCCTGCAACAACAGTTCCTGAATTGGTAATAAATTTTGAAAATATTGTGTGCTGCTTTAATTGATCTAGTTACAGAGCTCATTAAAATTTCTGTCGACACAGGAGACATTGTTTGGATTGATTTGCAATTAAGATGTATTGCGTGTTCATTAAAACATATTTGCGTCGATCGTGCGTGGCTGACAAGAAAATAAGAAGAAAATAAGAGGTATAAAATTGAATATGTTTCACTTTCCTATAACTTTCGTCTTTTCATAAGGATAAAAAAGGTCTTAATTAGTAATTAAAAATGAATCAGGAAAACTTGAAAGTTAACATTTTTCTCTTTAATTTATGTCGTGGAGCTTAATTACCAGTGTCGTTGAAACGAATAAGTTGCAAGTTACGTAAGTGTTTCAAGGATCAATGTTTTTACTTGGATGATTGGCAGTCTTTACTGGAGAAGAAATCCAAACATTTACTTCTGTAGCCTTAGAATATAAATACATCCGAGTTGCTATCTCTTGCACATTTCTTCAAGAGCCGTCTCATTTTTTCTTTGTCCAATACTGAATGTATTTTCAGAAGAGTAATAAATGATTCTGAAAAAAATGTTTTTTTTGCTGAATCCGAAAATATTAGTTTTCTCGAATCAGCGCCTAATTTTTGTAAAGTATAATTGATATTTTCAATTTTCTGGAACTAACTTGGAAAAATATTTAAAATAAGCAAGTTTTCTATTTTATAATAATTGTCCATACAGTTGAATATATAAAATAAATTATCCCCTGCTCCCGTCACAGACAAAAAGTTCAGAAACTTTTGAGGGAAATAAGGGAAAAGTTACCGTCGAAGAGAAATTTACGTACCCACACTTAGCAACACTGGACGACACTGAAACAACTGATTAACAATGTTACATGTTTACTTTCGTGCTTTTTTCCGTATGGTGAGAGTTATTTCGCTGTTGAGGTAATGAGCTGTAACAGATAGGCAACATTGAAGCATTGTCACATGATCTTGAGACACATTAACGTGTGGATGTTTGATTGTGAAGTAGCTAACATTTGCAAATGTTATTTCTTGTTGTGAAATGCAGTGCTATATTTCTGACTCTCTAGGAAGTGTTTAAACGATCGTGACAACTTTTGTTAGACCCTATGGGTTTGGACGATTAACACCAGAACTGAAGCTCACGAAGATGACACGTAGAAATCGTATTTCTCATTGAAGGTTGACATAGGAAAGTCCTGGCCATCTCGATTTTGCTGTAAATCCTGTCTAATAAATCTAAGAGGATAATTACATGGTTCTCGCAAATGTATTCCATTCGCTGTACCAATATTATGATCTGAATCATGTGATCACTTAGACGACTGCTATTCGTCTGTTTTTAAATATAAATGGAATAAGGTACAAGGGTAAAAGACAGTCAATTTTATGATATAAGGGAGAGGGGGGACATTGGTACACGGGACACATAGGTACGAGGTAGATATTTTCCCACTGTGAAGAGGTAAATGGACAATAGTTTGGTGTTGGAAACATTGGTGACAAACGAACATCTTGAAGCACCGTTAATTGATGGACGCATGTTCTTTTCTATGTGGAAAAAAAAGAAAAAAAACTTGGTTTCTTAGAGCAAAAGTAAGGTTTCACTTACGTCTTTGTAAGCTTATATTTGTAATAAGCACTGGATTTTTGAAAACTTGTGTACCGGTATGTTGCATGAAACTGTAATTCTTTACAAATAATTTCATTTATGTTCAATTGCCCTGCGTGGAATAATTTTTCAGTTATAGGAATTAATGAACCTGAAGTTCGGTTGGGGCACATTAGTACGCATGCATGTGGGGTGGATTGGCACGGACCAATGTGCCCCCACTGCTCTGTACCAATCTACCCCTTCCATTGGTAATTATAAGAGTAGACTATTCTTTGCGGATTTTCCATGTACCACAGTTTTCGTAATAATTAACATCAAGTAGAAAAAGTTACTAATAATATAGGATACCTCATGTGTGATCGCTTGATTTCCGTAATCTAATCATAAAAATAACCAAAATAATATGGAAAACTTTCCTATTACTATATATCCGACAATACCGAACTGTAGGTAGATATATAGTCGATAGGTACACAAACTTTCGAATGAAAAATTGTTTAACCATTTAGGAGCCATGACAGCAAAAATGTGAAGGATTCTTTCCCCCAGGTCATAACATGTGAGTGATTTTAATAGGCATATGTCTAACAAAATCAACCTCAAATATATATTCGTACATTGACGCTAAAAGCCAACATGTAGTAAGCGTCATATTAATTCAAATTTCAGCAACCTATTTGAAAGTTATTCGGCGAGATTCCTGAAACTTTAATATTATAAAGGTAACCAAGAAAGTTCTGTCGCTTTTTGTGGAGCTCTGTATTCAATTGGCCCTCACGCCTTGAGTTGAATGCGAATGGAGATAAGGCGAAGGTCAGCTGTTGGTGTGGATATACCCAACACACTACCTGATTATGGCAGTTCAGTCAAGTTACACAGTGAACTTGCGTAAGGACAGAGTAAACATGGGACCTCCACACAGAGTCCTAAGGGCGAGTATGGTGTACGAGTTCAAACTGGGGTCAAACGCCCCTGTAGCAAGGGAGAAGATACGCCAGGCATTGTGTGAGAGAGTCGTGTGTCGTGACTACGCGGCAAGTTCAAAAACGGTGACGAAACACTGGAAGACGCACCACGTGCCGGAAGACCAACACATATACAAAATGAAGATCTTCAGGCAGCAATTAAGATGAACAGTGAACAGACATGTGAGGAACTGAGACTACAATTCAGTGTGAGTGAAGAAACCGTTCGGCAACACCTCCTTCAACTTGGGAAGCATTACAAGTTGGGTGGATGGGTTCTACATGATTGGATCCGAGCCAGAATGCAATGCGAGCAACCTGTGTTTCTTTGCTGCCTTGTCTGAGGAAGGAGAAATTTCTGAAAGGGTGTTGACATATTATGAGAAGTGGGTCCTCTACGAAGCTCCGCGGCGCCATCATCATTGGTTAGCATCCCATGAACCGGTTCAAAACAGCCAAAAACAGCACTGCACTTTGGTCCTCCTGTGTGTTTGGTGGAATTCTCGTGGCATGGTGCATCGGAAACTGCTACCAGCTTGTCAGACCATCAATGCAACTGTGTACTATGAGCAGTTGGTTTGTAATAAGAACAACTCAAGACTCTAGAGCCAGCACGTCTGAATCGCAAAGGGTCCTGCTGTTACATGACAACGCTAAGTGCCACTTGGCTAGGATGACCCGGGACACCATTTTATGCCTTTTATGGGAAACACTACTGCATCCGCCATACTCCCCGGACATTGCACCATCCGATTACCACCTGTTCTACCGCGATGGAATCCATGGCCTTCCAGAGCGTTGGCAGAAGGTCGTCGATGCTGATGGGACTATGTTTGATCTTCCAGGCACGTCTTAGGTGACATATCGATGTTCGAAGGTTGTGGATGAAAAAGCGACAGAACTTTCTTGGTTACCTTAATAATAACAAAGCTTCGCCTCCTTTGGAGACAACGGGACGCTCGAACCAAAATTATAACATCTTTTCCAGTTAGTAGTTGAGGTATGAATGATTTCAAAATGTTGTAGCCCTTGGATTATTTACTTTTTGTTTTCCTTATAAGAGACATAACTTCATTTACAGTACGTTTTTATCTTTGTAAATAGCTTGAGAAACTTTTAAATTTTTGAGAACATAATCAAGCATTGGACTTTTTATTTTATTTATTTTTATTTATTTATTTTTGTAACAGGTTGAACTAGATCTATTAAATTACTAAAGATTCTGACAAATCTTCACATTCATTTTATGAAACATGTTTTTTTATTTTGCATTTCTGCTGCTGTAAGCCCTTAAATGTATTGTTAAAGTATTGTTAAATGTATTGTTAACCCTTTTCTTGGCAAGGAGACTTGTGTTGCTCAGAAAAATACTGGATGCGACTTCCGTGCCATTATAAAATAATAGATAATTGCACATTTTAGTTACATGTTTTATTTAGACAAGGTTGTGATGTAATGTATCCCATAGGATACATTGCCAAAATAGGTAGTCAAAGAACGAAAAGTGTTCAAAAAAATTATGTATCCCAAAGGATACATTGTCAAGAAAAGGGTTAAAGTAAAGTATTGAGTTTGTGGAAGTTTAATATTGAATATTATATTTCAAAATATTTCATTGAAAAAAAAACGTTATCTCTATTATCAAAAAGTATGTGTGATATTTCACTTTGCTCGTACCAATCTGCCCCAAACCAGTACCAATCTACCCCACATGGGGAAGATTGGTACAGATTGCAGACGTTTCGTAAAATGTAATTTACTCCAGGTAGGACATGAGTAGAAACAATATTGTACATCGTAAATGTAGCTAAGGAATCACAGTTTAAGTAGGAAAAAAATCACGTTTCTCAAGCTAACGATTTGTTCTAAAATCTCGGGTAAGTAAAAATCGTACCAATGTCCCCCTCTCCCCTATAGTAAACTAGAAACCTCATATGACATGCTGTGACAGTGGCGTTAGAAGTATGTATCGTAGACAGAAGTAATTTTGATGACAGTACATGCGGTATAGATAGTGAGCGTGGAGATTCTACAATGCAGAGAACGTGACAGAGAACCACATTTGGTTACTCAGGAGGAAATGAACGACCTTGTTAGATTTTAACTTCCCAAAACAACTACCTGGCCTCCTAATGCCAAGGTTTCAAGTTTGCATTTTTCTTCAAAAAGAAAATAAATTGACCTTCTACCGTGAAATATAGCATGTATTTCTTAAATTGTGCAGCAACAGTGACGATTGCATATATTGCACAGATGTTGCAGGGCTGATGCAGGCATTGCAAGTATGGTATAAAGGTAATCAGTGGCAGTTATTCTTGGACTCGTCAGAAACAAGCATAATCCGCCTCCACAACCAGTTGGACATTCAGCAAACTTGAAGGAAATTTATCAAACTTTGAGACTCTTGCCGCAGAAAGTGAGGTACGATGAACATATGTTGGAGATACATTGAGATTTGAATGCGATTGGGTTTGGTAGGGTAACAGTCTATAAAAAATACTGCTGTTTCCTTTGTGAGTGGAACAGTAGAGTAAGAGAAAAACACTATATACAAAGGGAGTGGTCTACTCGTGAATTCCTTGGGGCCGCGGTGGCTCAGTGGCAGAGCGTTCACCTCTGGTGCTAGGGTCTCGGGTTCAAACACTGCTCAAGCCAAGTGAACTTTGTGGTGGACAAACACCGTGTACGCGGGTTTTCTCGGGGTTCTCCCGTTTCCTCCCACATTTTTCATTCCACCATTTCATTCATTACTCATCATCACCGTCTCCTTTAGCCTAACTGGCATAACCGTGGGACGTAAAACTCAAAAATTTCATTTCATTTTTTTTTCGTGAATTCCTTACTCCCGGAATTAAGAACGTGAAAAAGGAACAGCTTATCATCCCAAGATAACATTTCTACCTTCCTTGCTTATTAAATTAGACTTTACAAAGGTATTTGTAAAAGGTTCTGAAACGGAAGGACAATGATATAAGTACCTCCAGGAAAAAGTTTCCAAATATATCAGATTCTAAACTAAAAGGTTTAATCATTGTCCCCCAGATACGTCAGTTAATGAAAAATGACGTGTTGCATGCAAAACTGACAGAGGTGGAGAAACAAATCTCAGCATCAAATATGAAACTAGAGCAAAGGAGGTAATTATAACACAAACCGAAAATACTCAAAATTTTATCTAAACCAAACTGGCATTTAGTGGACCACTGTAAGAATCGAACCTGACCCCCAACGTCAAATACAAGCGAATGATTTTAAAAACAAATCACGCAAAAAAAAAAAAAAAAAACTATAATCTTGAATTAGCACAATTTAGCGACAAAAAATAATTAACTTGTTATTATATCAGCTACATTCTCACTTCGCTTTTGTGTTCATTATGAAGTCCCATTTACAGGACGAGGCAATTCAACATGCAACTACACATCCAAGACTGGAACGAAATAACGAACAAGGAAACACCAAAGGCGCTCACAATTTCCCTGCAGAACTGGTACATCCAAGAGACAGCTAACAATTCAACGCGGTCAAGAATCGACCCTCTCCACGAAATCACAGAGATGTCAACTCTATCGTCATTTTAACTGTTCAAAAGTTTTAACAATAGAATAACTCTATATATTATTGCTATTTAAGTAAGTTATTTTACAAACAGAAATATATATTTCTTTCTAATCCAATAAATTATGATTACTTTATTATTATTATTATTATTATTATTATTATTATTATTATTATTATTATTATTATTATTATTTTAATTCGAACGAGTCCATTCCGTTAAAGGTAACAATTTAAGTTTCTAGTAAGAAAATTATATGAAATGTTGTGTTCATAGGGCAGTTTTTTGTAACTTAAGACCATTCAGGGAGTTCTGCGCACACCAAAACAACAAATAGCATGGCGGTCCCAGATTCGGGCTATACGGTGAATGCATTAAAACCTCACGGCCGTCTCAATTTATGACGGGTCGTTAAAAATGTATGCGATCTGGCGTTGGAGCGTGTTGTACGACACCCTTTTTGTTGATCAGTTCCGACAATTTCTTTTGAATTGCTAGATTCACTTGCGGTAATTGTCGACAGTACATGTTCGAGTGTATCATTCTCACTCATGATGCATAATGCACCTCCAACCCCACCAAAGCACAGCATAACATTCCTGAGCGTCTGTGTGGGCTTTGACATTGACATTGGAGTTCCTCCTTGCTTCAGGCACGATCTTTGTCGCATATTATTGTCGTATATTATCCATTTTTAATCTGTCGTGATCAACTTCTCCAGAAATGACTTGCTTTCGTTACGTTTCAGCAAAGATTCTCAAATAGAAATTTCATAGAGTGTTTTTTTTTTTTTAAACAGTCATGTGGCACCTAGATGTCGAAATTATCCTTATATCTAGCTTTCACCAAATTGTTAATACTATTTTCTGCTGGATTTTTATATCATTTGTGATGTCATGATTGTTTACTTGCAGGTTTTGCTCGCCTTTTCCCATATCATCACCCAATTTAATATTTTTTTGCCTACTACGTCTTGAACATAAGAAATTCTAGAACGAAAGTGACTGAAACTTATTTTGGCTAAGGCTTCCGACAACGTATCTGGTCCATAAGCGACACAAATTTCTTCGCTGGTCTGCGCAGCATTCGTGCTTTTATGGAAACAAAATTGTAACATGTAGCGCAGTTTTATGGAAAATTCACTCATCTTCATAGTACAATTACTTACGCCTAACTAGAAAAATTACAACACTTTTACACATTTAGTAGCTTCAACTTTCAGCTGCCAAGTGACGTTAGGGCCACCGTGCTGCGACTCATATATCCTGAGATTTTAGGCGCTAACTTAGTTTTGTGCGCAGAAGGTTAAGTGCTTCTTAGACTAACTTATATCTAGATATGCCATGTTTGTTTATTCGTGCCCGGAGATTCTCGTGCTCCTTCGTACTCGAGTTTCTAACGCATGTGCTTATGTGGTCAGAAGTACGAATTTTGGTGTGGGTACTTGTCTTGAATGCAAGCCCGAATAGTTGTTTGGATGCTGCTTTAAGCAGTAGATAGATCTGGTCCGACATAACGTCGGTGCTGAAAAGAGACTTCAAATTCTAATCTGTCAAAGATGATATTGGCTATGTGCTAAGCATTAATGCCTACAGCACGCGAGATCCAGGTTTCATTCCTAGTGGGAGGTTATGTGGTTCGAATCTCACTTTATACGGTAGGTTCAGGTCCCATATAGTCCCAGTGTTGAAAAGGAACGTTGAACTCAGATCAGTCCAGTCCAATGTATCAACCACCCAATGTTCCGATTTCGTATCAATAAACTGATCGGAATTGAGGCATATTTATTAGAAAGAAAGAAACAATAAAGTAAGAGTTAGAAAATGCTGTAAACACTATTACGTTTTGTAAATTAAGATACAGATTTTAATCATCCAGTAACTTTTGTAAGTGAAAAAATAAAAATTATTTGCGCACATTTAGCTGCCCCAGCAAATTCACTTGTGTATTAAAGAATTTTCGGTTCATGTGACAATCTCCCTGTCCATTGGACCATTTAATATTATTTCTTCAGCCTATAACCGTCATACACTACTCAAATAAATAGGGGGATAATCCTGTGCATCCTACTTTATTTCCAACCAGTAAAGTTCCTGATTATATAAAGAGTTGCAATTCAAATGTGGACTCAATAATAAGGATAGCCGGATATTGACCGGATACAGCTGAATCGAGGCAGAGGGAAGCAGATGATATGGAGAGAGAGCCCTGAGTCTCTCCGTGGCTCTCAGTCACAAGATACTTTTGTCCAACACGTGTTCGGGTGACTATCGGGTATGAAGCTTTATTTCATTTTTCACGGTTTCCTGCCTGTGCTGCACTTTGGTTTGGGTGTGTTGTCTTCTGGTTAGTATACGGGTAGTCTGACAACTCTCTTTTCTCTAAAGAATCAAATACTTTAACGAGTGTAAATCTATAAATTCCGTAGTTCAAATATGCAGTTCAAACATCATTATATTACAAAACGTTTGAATAAAGGATGTACAAATTTCCGTGCTACGTGTAGTTTTGTTGTTGGTATCTAGAACTGTATGAGAAGTGGATCTACATGTTACTGTGACGTGTATTTCTTTCGTGTTTTTTTTTAATCACTCTTTACCCTAGAGTACACAAAATAAGGAACAGAGAGACTGAAAATTGGGTTCTATATTCAGTTATTCAGTTTTCAATATACTAATAGTATCTGTAACTCATTGACTTAATACATTATGATGTGGTTCGTGACAGTACGTGACTCTTGAATAATGAGTTGTATGAAATTACTTTGTAAAGGATTTTAAAACCTTGTTGCATGTGTAATTAAGTATGTTTACAGTGAATAGAAAGTTGCAAAAGTATGAGTGTGTGTTTGTACTTCAAAAGTGGTAGTTAATTGACACCAGTTACCAAGATTAGATTCAGTTGTATATTTGTGCAGAGCGTTTTCTTTTTTTCAAACATAGTATCTTCGTCTCTACGAACAATCCATATTCATGCATTTTCGTCAAGTGGATTATGGTTCACCCTGTATATTGTGAATTGAATAAAGTTACAAATGTACTGCTTTCAACGTGAAACACAATGACTTTCTTTTTAATTTGACTGTACAGTTAGAATTTAGGTAGACTAGGTTTATTGTTTGTATGTTTTATTTATTTTTGTGACACACACATGTTGAGATTTTCATCTCAAATCTGTGTTTTGCATTAAGGTAAAAGGCGCACACAGGCTCTGCGTTTCTTGAAATTAGTACTAATGAAGCTAATTTACGTCGTGAAAGGTGTTTGAATACTGAAAATTATGTATTCCATTATGACTCAAACGACTTTTCTTCCTCGCGTATAAATCTAGTGCATTGGTTTCTCAGCATTTCCTTTTTAGTTGCCTTGTGCTGTGCTTTTAATATATACGCATTCATTCTGGAGAGCATATATGAATGATTTTTCTCGACTTCCTGTGACTGTAATTTGATAAACAAACAGGTTCACTGTAATTCTGCAGAGCTCCTCTGATGTTGGAAGTAAAAAGACACACACATCAAATAGAATTTACGTTAATCAATGCAAGAGAGTGGAATGCAAAAGGCTAATACGGGGAACGAGGAACCAGTAATAACAAACTAACAGTAGGCTTCCTCATGAATTGGTAGTAATTGCTCTCGCATTTGGTGTTAAAAATCTGGGTTCGATTCATCTTATGAGTTAATGCGTATTACTGGTTCCGTGTTATGCTGTAGGTCTACATTTCATATAGACTGCAAAGTAAGTGAAATGTAAAAAGCCGAAATACAAACATGCTTACAAAAGCTCATCCTACTACGTAAGAAGAGAACTAAATCATGTCCATACTACGCACTCCCTTATATTCTGGGTTCGATTCCTGGTGGGAAAACCTTGAAAAGTGTGAACATATTTCGATGATTCAGATTCCCCCCATTAAACTGTAGATGCACGCCTCATATAGCATCGTTGCTCAAGAGGAGCGCTGAAGCCTAACCAATCAACAAATTTTAAATATGATTATATGGAGTACACAATTAGCCTTACCCACATTAAGAAATGTTTCCAGAAAGCAAGAAACACTCTGCATTGCAAAAAATTGATTTGGTTAGCTAATATTACATTTAGCAATCGTTTTCCAACCAAATGATGATTTTGGGGGTGTCTCAGGGGAATTTCTTTTAGCTACAAAATATCTCCTAGGACCAGTTCATGCTTAATGTGGGTTGCCAGTATAGTCACAGTGCTGCCTTTCATCACCACTTTCATCTTTTGAAATTACTACTGTTACAATATATCTGCGAATAGACTTATAAAAGCATTCATCACCACTGATACATCAGCAGATGGAGAATTGAAATACTCATTGAATCTCATTCAGGCTGTTCTACAGAAAACTCTCTTAGGAGAAATAGTAAGATCACATTGTGATGGGACGCGCACTGTGATTTATAGCTAGGGATGCACGCGAGACTAGACGAGGCGAGAAATGGAAAAAATCTCGTTTCGTCTCGCAGCCTCAAATGTTGGTTTCGTCTCGCGTCTCGTCTCGTCTCGTCTCGCAAGTGTGAAGTATCGTCTCGCGTCTCGCATAAAATTTTGAATCTCATCTCGCGTCTCGCGCGAGACTTTCTTGCATGGTCTCGCAGTCTCGCATATATTCTGGGTCAAAATTTTGCAATGCGTTATTCTATGGCTGTTAATGAATGATGATATGATATTCTGTCCGAAGGCAGGTATTTGATTTAAAAGTCCCTTGACAAGGTGAATCCATGGTGGTTTGCCATTGCTTTCCATGAGATGAATGTTCATAACATCCTAAGGAGACGGAACCTAGAGTTCAACATGGTATCCGAACTTGTGTCCCCCTCCGCTCCAAATTAAAAGAAAAGTTGTGCTGGAATTTGATTGCTGGACCATTAATTTTCGTCAAATTAATAGCAAAACCAGCATAAATTGTTGCTGGATCCAAAATTGTTTTCCAGGTTAGAGGTCTCCAGCAATATTTTCCAGTATGCCATGCGGGCACATTTTTGCCCCGAAAAAATAGTCGCCAATGTAATTAGAATATAAAGAATATAACGTTTCCGTATATGTTTTTTCTGAACTCATTGAACCAAACTCGGATCCTTTTACTATATCTATATGTAAATTTCTTCGTCTTTATTTAACCGGATTTCAACCGGCTGTAATAAATTTCCAATTTACAAAGTTTTTTTTAATGATGCTTAGAAACTAAAGAAGGCTTTAATTCTGAAAATCAACCTTGAATAATAATAAATCTCATAAAATGTCCATTGCCCCAATCAGTTTTTTGTTCCTGGAGACATTAACGCTCAACTTAGAAAACTCAATAAATGTAAAGTCACTAAATATACAATTAAATGTAATTCATAGATGTTGCGAAGCTGCGAGAAGTCTCGCTCTAGCGTCTCGTCTCGCATAAAATTTGCACTCTCGTCTCGTGTCTCGTCTCGCATTCTCGCGTCTCGCGTGCATTCCTATTTATAGCCCAATAAATTCAGGATTTCATGTGGAAATAATTCGTAATTAGCTAAAAATTTCAGAATTACTTTCTCTTTACATGCAGAACGAATCCTGAAAAGTGCCCTAATTTTCCATGTCTGCTTTCATCCAAAATGACGGATCCAAGATGATTACCAAGCACTTTTGCCTTGTTTGATATTTTTCCGCATAACTAAGTTAAAAATAAGCATATTTCAATTATGAAAAAATATATATACTCTACAATAATTACTACTCCGATGTATACCATAAAATGACCAATAAAACAATTCCATATTTGTATATACATGTATTTGTATATGTATTAAGTTGTTGATGCCGAAAGGCAACATTTTTGTGCTCTTAAGTTTTAGCTGAATTTATAAGTTGCGTACATTTATAAATCGAGAAAAAATGTATTTAAATGTTTCTTGTAGGACTTTTTTTTTACAGTTCATGCACGAAAAATATTAGTCATTCATCCATCATCATCATCATCATCATGGAAACCGTACGATGGAGTTGCTGAATTTTTACAGATCTCTCCTATGCAAGAGATACAAAACTGGGAACACTGCATGTCTGCCTATTTTCATTGGCATGTTTCGTAACAGTTCCTTCTTGCTGTTATTTTGTAGTCACAAGATATTAGTTCTAGAAGTTCTTCGGAAGCTGCGAGAAGCGTTGAAGGCACTGTGTTCAATCTACTTTCCATCATGTATCATCTCCATTTAGTAGGTTCCAGGTTGTTCCCTAATCTAGCCAGGTTGTTGCTGAACTTGAAGATAAACCCGAAGTGAATATTGTGAAGCTGCTGCACTTGGTGGAAGAGTTGCCAAGTTAAATTTGTAAGAGAGAGTTTTGGTTGCTTCCTCATTGTGTCGGATGTGTCACAGGTTATCCAGAGAATTAATTTGTCTTCCTCCAAAAACCTGTTTTAGAAATGTTTCTGCAATTTCAATTACCTTTTGGTGATCAAGTTAAAAATGTTCAACTGTGAAATCAAAGAACACAGATCGTCATTGTCGTCATTTTGCTTTATCAACTTGAAAGCTGTAGACTTCCCCTTTATATATATTGCGGACGTAATGTCACATCCAGTTGCTGCGTGCAGGAAGAGAAGGACATCGTTCACCGCCCCTCCCCCCCAAGCTTCTTGTGTTGTGTTTACGTAGTAGCATTGTTCATCGTAGTTAGTTGATTGGGGTCATAAAAAATACAGTGATGTTTCTGGGATACAAATCGTGAAATTATAATTGTAAGCAGATCTGTATCAGTACCATATTACTATAATTGATCTGACACTGGTCTGACTTGCATTTATTATAGTTGAGCAGATTAGTGTATTTGCGTCTCCATCCGCTTGCATAACAAGTTATTTCTTCAGATTGGAAATAGCCCATCATCATTTGAATTAGTCTTGATTTGTTCTCGGAATTTCGCAATATTATATTGTTTATGCTTACGTTCTTAAATGTTCGCCATTTACTTAACTGGTAATGGACTGTCTTCTAACAATGGAAACTTCCAATACTTGTTTTTAGTTTTTATTGTACCTTACTAATCGCTGGTTTTTAACTAACACTTAAAATAAACCACAAAGTACATATAAGAACTTCACTGTGTTCATTGCACTTAAATAACAAACTTAACTTTAAAATTCTGGAAGAAATGTTCGTGCCTCGTGCCTTATGCACCGTCTCTCTTCAACACTTTCCATCTTGAATAACAAATGAAATCTAAATTTCGTAAAAACAGTGTTTCCAGTTCTTAAAAATATTACTACATAATATAAGACTTAACATGCCGCCCGCCAAAAAAGGGCTAGAGACCTTTTTTTTAAAAAAAGAAAAGAAAACAAACTTTACATAACAACAAATAAAATAGACTAAAACAGGAAATAAATATACTTTAACATGAATGACATTACGATTCATCATTATTTGGTAAAACACAAAGTCCTCTAATTGAGCGTTTATATAAACCATTGGAAGTTCTAACAGTAGCCACTCGAACCAAACCGTCAGGTCCAGAATGCACTTCAGTGATGACTCCCAATTTCCACGATAGAGGAGGTAGCTTATCTTCTTTGAGAACCACCAATTGACCTGGCTGTATGTTTGCACAGCTTCTCTTCCACTTATTTCTTCCTTGTAGTTGTGACAAATATTCCATATACCATCTTCTCCAAAACTGTTGAAATTGTTGTTGGATCCTTTGCCATCTTTGAATTGAACTAATCTTCTCGTGATGTAAGTCTCGTTCTGGTAGCGCTGTCAATGGTTGACCAATAAGAAAATGACCAGGAGTTAATGCTACTGGATCATTAGGATCATTGGATAATGCTACAAGAGGTCTCGAATTTAAGCAAGCTTCTATTTGTGTGGTTAATGTTGTTAACTCTTCAAACGTGAGATATGACATTCCCATGACTCTTCTTAAGTGGTATTTAAAGGACTTAACTGCAGCCTCCCAAAGACCACCGAAGTTGGGCGAATATGGCGGAATAAAATGCCATTGGATTCCTTCAGTAGTTGCAAAATTCTTAATCCTTTCTTGATGGTCAGCTGTATGCAAGTAGTGAATATGTACAAACGTCTCCATTTTTGACCTTGAAAGTACTTATACTCTATGTACATACTGACGTTGAAGTAATGAATATTGTAATTACTCTAAGTACTCTCATTGAAGTAATAAATGTTTTAATTGAACTTGAATTATTACCGGTACCTTAGGTACAATTACTGACATGTAATTATGCTGTACCGGACTGTAGTCTCATTACTTCAGTGGCGCCTGTCTGCGTACGTAATAATGACCTACATATTTTTGTCCACTTTTTTTATATGCGTTCCTTTGTAGAACATGTTAAAGTGACAGGATGATTTTTTTTTTGATAAAGGTTTAAATATGAAATTGAACGAAACGGTCGGCTATGTTTGTATTCCATGTTGATTAATTATTTTTTGTGTATTTTGTAACATTTTGAATGTTTAAACGGAGCTCGCTCATTTTTGCATTTGGTCTTTATAAAGTGATAAGTAAATGCATTTGTAATGAGGGTGTGAGATAGAATGAATCGGCAGACTTTGTAGTGCTTTGAATTATAGTGACAAATTTAAATAAAACAACGTTAGTTACTGAAAATAAATTGTTTTGGGTTTAAAAGAGAAAATAATGTTAATTTAGTTTTGGGTATAGTGGACATTTTAATATAAAGGAAGTAATTAATAATGTAAAGAATTCACGCATGGTTCTTGAAGTGTATAATTAATGTCAAACGTTTGATTTTGTAAGACTTTTTGAATAAATTATGAAAGGGAAACGGAATCCTTTTAAAGATTAATTGCCTGGCTAAACAACAGGTAAACTGCAACGTGACCAGAATTCGGAGGGACAAAGAAGAGGAACAAGGCGGGACAGAGATCTTCGAGAGGCATCCAAAATATTCTGAAGGTCATCTGAGGTAATATAAATACGAAAACATTTGCATGATTCACAATGCGATAAAAGACTTCGGCATTGCGTAACGTTGAGAAAGTACTTCGAAAGAAGAAACAAAATCGACGCTTGAAGAGAAAATCATTGGTAAGTATTAACTGTGTATATAATATTTTCCTTTTCTTGTTTTATACTTGTTCATATTTTCTTTTCATATGGGGGAAGTGACATTGTAAATGAAATACATGTGAAACACAGTACTTTTTTCTTGAATGTATTAGGGAGATTATAGGGGACGGATGTGTTTATCTCTTACCGGGAATTGAACTTGAATTTTACGACATCGAAAACCATATTATTCAGTGTACTTATATGTAATTATAAATTAACTAAGGTGTAGTGTAATGTAATATGGAGGCTACAGGGAATCAAGATTGTTCATTGCACTTGGATTTGATGCGAGATTTTCTTACGTGGAAAACCGTACGCTAAATCTTTTGCTCAATGGAGTTTTTACTTATATGGCACTAAAATTGAATACAACCTGTGACGTTGCCGGGAATCGAATCAGGATTTTTCGCGCCGAAAACCAAATACAATAAACAAATAGCAAGTAATTTTGGATTGTTTGGACCTCTCCGTCAGGACGAGGAGTAGTTATTATTTTACATATTAAAAGAATAGTTGCGTAGATACACCAACGGACAAATTTTATAATAAATAGGCAATTATTTTCTTGCTCATAGGAACCTAACACCTCTTCAGAATATAAGAAGTTAGTGTTACATGAAAAGATCATTAAATGATGGGTGAAACTGATTATTTGTGTAATATAGTATTAATTGTTTATTATTTTTGTGTGTGGTATTAATATTTACAGTAGGGGAAAGAAACTGGGTAACCTACAACTGCTTTGAATTTTGCTTGTTTTTATCTTTAGTAATATTGAACTGAACATAAGTTTGAATTTTGGTGACGAATAATATTTTATATTTGTTAGCATTAGTCAGTGGTTCCCAACCTTTTTCTTTTTGAGGCGCACCTGGAAAAAAAGTTAACTTTGTGAAATGCAGGAGCTGAATAAAGCTTGGTATGTGATATGTTTTAATTGTGATACTTTTCTAATCATTTTATGGGAAAATTTATATTTTTTCTTATCGTTCCTTGAAGGTACAAATAATCGTATTTGATTTGGAGTTTAGCGTCCCTTTTTAGCACCATAGTTATGTGAGACATGGACGTACTGATTAACGTGGAATCAGAATCCTTGAGCCTCAGCAGGAAAATCAATCCCCACGGCAAAGCCGCGTACGCTAGCCACTTAGCTACAAAGAAGATTTATTCGTGTTTGAAACCGTTACGTGAACTAAAATACGATATATAGTTAATTTCTTTTGGTAAGCTTTGTGTTTTACATTATATATTTACCTCGTGATCTACCTTGGCATAAATAATAGATACGAGTTTTGTGTTGTAAATGGGAGGAGAGTATTTGAAAATGTTATTTTGCTCAAAGTCGCGTTTCAGTTTTATTAATTGAATGCCGGACAAGCGTTTTTTGTAGGTATTGAGCATATGGTTTTTCACTTTAACGCCTTAGGGTTACACTTCCTGGCTATGAAAGATGGGAAACTAGTTTAAAAAGTAAAACGATTACTATGGTTTATATGAAAGAAGCACCGGGAATCGAACTTGGGCCTACGTGTACGAAAAGCGTCCATGCTGGCCATTAATTTATCGGAATATATTAGACAGTATGGAGAACAAGAATTCGTACTAAGAATGTAATTTTACGTGCGTATGTGACATACAGGCTGGGACGTTTTTATACTAACATTATCAGTGAGATTATTTTGTTTTGCTAGTATTATATATCTAGGTTTTTGGGTAAAGTAGACGGGTGAAAGCGAATACTTATAAGTAATTTATGAAGAGAAGAAATAATAGTGGTAGAGGGAAACAGACATAATGTTTCTTCGGATGAAAGGAAGACATTTCGTATGAGACATAACCAACTATTTTATTGAGGCATTAGGTCATAGATTTTTAGATCAAGAACTTTTAGATGGGGATAATGTAAAAGTAATTAGAACATGATATGGTATTAGTTAACGAAGAATCCTCTTCATTGAAATTCTGTGTATGAAATTAGTACACAGTACTAATACTGCGTACTGCAGTGTGCTAAAATGAACCGAGAATAATAAATTGTCTAATATTAATCACGTTGATTGCATGCTTTAAAGACACATTTTAAATATAGAAAACATATTTGTTTCTCGCCGAGCGACTTTGTATGAGAAGTGACTAGTAAGAGGAGATATATATGTAATAACAGGTAGTGTACGTCAGGGACAAGTTGTAGTCATCTAATCAAGGTAGGTAGCGACACTTGTTGTTACGGAATATAAGAGAGAAACGTTTATTCGGCAGCGCAGGTAACGGCATCTAATGGTGCGATTAATGTACTTATTATTGGAATTAGCCTTATATACTGATTATAGTATTTAAGTTTATGACAAGATTTACTAGCTTTGAAATTCTGTAGGTCCATAAATTTCCTGTACACTAGCGCCATGTTTGCCGTCAGATACGAGGCAGCTCAGATAATAACAACTATTGGCTTAACCGACTTATTAGGAATTACCGTGACTGAGTTACTGAGACGTCTTGCTGTTACAATAAGGATAGTAGTTTTAATTCGGTAACAATATCTACTGTATAAAAACAAGCAAATGAGAAGTGGCTTGTTTTAAGATAGCACTGGATAAAGCATGCCCTTTAACTAGCCTACACCGTCTGCATGATGTAAATAGCTCTATTAAGAGTTAGGATGGGTTGCATTTTAGATATAACGAAAGCTTTACGCAGTATACTTGACATTTAGGCTACGTAAAAATAACGTATTTTTAAATAATGTTTCATAAGTTTTTTTTGTAAGTTTGTGATTTCTGTGATAAAAAAATTGCATTAGGAAGTGTGCTGCAATCTATTTTGTATTTATATAATTATTACTATAATTATATTTGCTATACTTCAAACAAAATCGAGACTTAGCCCTAATAAATGACTGCTTAATATTTTTAACAAAACATATTGCATTCAAATTGTTTTGTTTGAAATATAATTATGTTCTTATATTTGATATTGAGGAATTTCAGGCTGTACTATGATCGTAAGACTTCTAAGAAGGAATTGAAGAACAGCAAGCGAAACGAAAATGGCCCCAACTGTGTGTAAATCAGCAATTCACAACTTTTAATGCAAGTTGGCTACTAGTATGTAACTGACAGATTGTTAGAATCTTGCAGATGCTCGCTTGCTGCTAACTTAGAGATCTGAAAACTTTTTAAAGTTCCGCAAGTCTAGTGCAAGTGAAGTTCAAACTTATGCTATGTAGGATGTGACATACTCTGCAATGAAGCAGAAACGGAACTGGTAGGTCACATACCTAGAACAGATAAAAGATGGACGAGAAATAACATACATTGGATTTTCTAGAGATAAGAAGCGATGTACATAGAAGACAATCGAATACAAAATGTATAGATATAACCTGCCGTTTAGCAGAAACTGTACAAATGGAAAAGATCAGCTGATGGAAACATGTAGAAGAAAATGATGGAGACCTTCGTTCAGGAGATGATTGATATCATTTGAATACATATGAAAGTTACACTTTTATATTTAAGCTGAACGTTACAATTTTTTCTACAGCGATAGGAAAATGATCTATCAGTTGGCAACACTGAAAAATCGTTAGACGCACAGACGGTGGATGATTTAAATTATTTATTTTTACGTCCTAATAGTTTTTAGTCTCACATACATTAATTGTACTTTCGTTTCTTTATTATAAACATGAACATGCAAAGCATTTTGTTTATACGGTTAGTTTTAATTATTTGATATTGTACTGATTGGTATATTATTTCAATTACTAGAAGATAGTTGAAAAGTTTTGTGTAGCTAGACGACTATGGAAACCTTAGAGTATTGTGATATGAGTATGTTTTAAGTTACAGAAGAAGGGTGAAACAGAATCATGATGAAAATTTGTAGAAGGAGAAGGTGTAAGGAAATAAGAGATTTGTGAATTTAGAGAGACAATTGAAATCATATTTAGTTATTAAACTAAAATATTTGATAAAGATATTTAAAATTTTCTATAATTTTGTTTGACATATCTAATTAAAATGCGCACGTTATTCACAAGTAATGTAGTTAGACACGTATTTGAAGACATTTAGTGGTACTTTGATACATTTTTTAAAGATATGCCTGAATATTATTTTTAACGATATATAATTGTTTTGACTATATAGCTGAAAAGCAATCATACTGATATGTATTTTGGCTATATGTTTTGTTTTCCAAGGTCCTAATACGTGATATTCAGAATTTTATGAACTTATTTTGTTCATCCACTACTAAATTACATCCATCAGTTGCACATTTAAATCAGTAAATTTTTAACTTATGAACCAACTAGTTATTAGTGTGAAGAATACGTTACATCATAATAAATAGTAATTGAGCAAATCAATTATTTCTAAGTCTTTAGCAGTGGAGGTTCAGATGTTAACTATCTCAATTGTTCAAAATTGGATTCCAATTTTAAATGCACTTGTTATGATTACTTTTGATATTTTAGTTTTATATTTAAGTATAAAGTTTGTTTGTTTATTATCTATATAAGTAAATGTTTGTATTCATACTATTTAAAAGTTCCTATAATAAATTTTCAATGAAAGGAAAATTTTCTGCATTTTAGTTTATCCGAAGAAACAATATGTAGTGTATTCCCTGCAAGAGAAATGTTTCTGAAATTCAGTTTAACAGAAAAAGTTGGTAACAAAATATGTTAATAAAAAAATTTAGTGCAAAAGTTAATGTATATTGTAACCAAAACGTTTCTACATTTTTGTTTCTTAGAAGTTAGAAAAAAATGTAGTGTCAATTTTCTGCAAGAAAAGTTTCTGGAATTTAGTTTAACAACAAAAAATAAAGGTTTGTAACGAAATGTTAGTAAAATATTTTTAGTGCAAAATTTATTTGTATAGTGTTGTAACAAAAAAGTTACCGAAAAGTTCATTTATTTTTAGTTTATCAGAAAAGTTAAAAAAAATATATAGTGTAATTTTCTGCAACAAAAGTTTCTGGAATTTAATTTTAACAAAATGTTAGTAGCATAATATGTTAATAAAAGTCTTTTAGTGCAAAAGTTAATGTTTAATGTTGTAACAATAAACATTCTACATTTCAGTTTTTTAGAAATGTTAGAAACAATGTCTAGTATAATTGTCTGCAAGAAAAGTTTCTGAAATACATTTTAACAAAACATTTAGTAACATAATGTTAGTAAAAAAATTAGTGCAAAATTTTATCTGTATAGTGTTGTAGCAATAAACATTCTGCATTTTAGTTTATTCGAAGAAACAATATGTAACATAATTTTCTCAAGAAAAGTTTCTGAAATAAAGTTTAACAGAAAAAGTTGGTAACAAAATATGTTAATAAAAATTTTTAGTGCAAAAAGTTCATGTTAACTTTGTAACAATAAACATTCTGCATTCTAGTTTATCAGAATCGTTAGAAACAATATGTGGTGTAATTGTCTACAAGAATAGTTTCTGAAATACATTTTAACAAAAAGTTTGTAACAAAATATGTTAGTAAAATTTTTAGTGCAAAATTTATCTGTATAGTGTAACAATAAACATTCTGCATTTTAGTTTATCCGAAGAAACAATATGTAGTGTAATTTTCTGCAAGAAAAGTTTTCTGGAACTTCGTTTAACAAAAGAGTTTGTAACATAATGTTAGTAAAACACTTTTTAGTGCAAAAGTTAATGTTTAATGTTCTAACAATAAACATTCTGCATTCTAGTTTATCAATAACGTTAGAAACAATATGTGGTGTAATTGTCTGCAAGAAAAGTTTTCTGGAACTTCGTTTAACAAAACAATTAGTAACAAAATGTTAGTAAAAAAATATTAGTGCAAACTTTTATCTGTATAGTGTTGTAGCAATAAACATTCTTCATTTTAGTTTATCCGAAGAAACAATATGTAGTGTAATTTTCTGCAAGAAAAAGTTTTCTGGAACTTCGTTTAACAAAACAGTTAGTAACATAATGTTAGTAAAACACTTTAATGCAATAGTTAATGTTTAATGTTGTAACAATAAACATTCTGCATTCTAGCATATAAGACTCATGCCAGAATAAGTGTTTTCGCTTTGCTCTCAAGCCAGAAAAAGAAGAAACTTGTATCCACGAAACTTGTGAAATTTGGCGAGTAGCAACTTTATTTCAGAAACTTTTCTTGAGAAAATTATGTTACATATTGTTTCTTCGAATAAACTAAAATGCAGAATGTTTATTGCTACAACACTATACAGATAAAATTTTGCACTAATTTTTTTACTAACATTATGTTACTAAATGTTTTGTTAAAATGTATTTCAGAAACTTTTCTTGCAGACAATTATACTAGACATTGTTTCTAACATTTCTAAAAAACTGAAATGTAGAATGTTTATTGTTACAACATTAAACATTAACTTTTGCACTAAAAGACTTTTATTAACATATTATGCTACTAACATTTTGTTAAAATTAAATTCCAGAAACTTTTGTTGCAGAAAATTACACTATATATTTTTTTTAACTTTTCTGATAAACTAAAAATAAATGAACTTTTCGGTAACTTTTTTGTTACAACACTATACAAATAAATTTTGCACTAAAAATATTTTACTAACATTTCGTTACAAACCTTTATTTTTTGTTGTTAAACTAAATTCCAGAAACTTTTCTTGCAGAAAATTGACACTACATTTTTTTCTAACTTCTAAGAAACAAAAATGTAGAAACGTTTTGGTTACAATATACATTAACTTTTGCACTAAATTTTTTTATTAACATATTTTGTTACCAACTTTTTCTGTTAAACTGAATTTCAGAAACATTTCTCTTGCAGGGAATACACTACATATTGTTTCTTCGGATAAACTAAAATGCAGAAAATTTTCCTTTCATTGAAAATTTATTATAGGAACTTTTAAATAGTATGAATACAAACATTTACTTATATAGATAATAAACAAACAAACTTTATACTTAAATATAAAACTAAAATATCAAAAGTAATCATAACAAGTGCATTTAAAATTGGAATCCAATTTTGAACAATTGAGATAGTTAACATCTGAACCTCCACTGCTAAAGACTTAGAAATAATTGATTTGCTCAATTACTATTTATTATGATGTAACGTATTCTTCACACTAATAACTAGTTGGTTCATAAGTTAAAAATTTACTGATTTAAATGTGCAACTGATGGATGTAATTTAGTAGTGGATGAACAAAATAAGTTCATAAAATTCTGAATATCACGTATTAGGACCTTGGAAAACAAAACATATAGCCAAAATACATATCAGTATGATTGCTTTTCAGCTATATAGTCAAAACAATTATATATCGTTAAAAATAATATTCAGGCATATCTTTAAAAAATGTATCAAAGTACCACTAAATGTCTTCAAATACGTGTCTAACTACATTACTTGTGAATAACGTGCGCATTTTAATTAGATATGTCAAACAAAATTATAGAAAATTTTAAATATCTTTATCAAATATTTTAGTTTAATAACTAAATATGATTTCAATTGTCTCTCTAAATTCACAAATCTCTTATTTCCTTACACCTTCTCCTTCTACAAATTTTCATCATGATTCTGTTTCACCCTTCTTCTGTAACTTAAAACATACTCATATCACAATACTCTAAGGTTTCCATAGTCGTCTAGCTACACAAAACTTTTCAACTATCTTCTAGTAATTGAAATAATATACCAATCAGTACAATATCAAATAATTAAAACTAACCGTATAAACAAAATGCTTTGCATGTTCATGTTTATAATAAAGAAACGAAAGTACAATTAATGTATGTGAGACTAAAAACTATTAGGACGTAAAAATAAATAATTTAAATCATCCACCGTCTGTGCGTCTAACGATTTTTCAGTGTTGCCAACTGATAGATCATTTTCCTATCGCTGTAGAAAAAATTGTAACGTTCAGCTTAAATATAAAAGTGTAACTTTCATATGTATTCAAATGATATCAATCATCTCCTGAACGAAGGTCTCCATCATTTTCTTCTACATGTTTCCATCAGCTGATCTTTTCCATTTGTACAGTTTCTGCTAAACGGCAGGTTATATCTATACATTTTGTATTCGATTGTCTTCTATGTACATCGCTTCTTATCTCTAGAAAATCCAATGTATGTTATTTCTCGTCCATCTTTTATCTGTTCTAGGTATGTGACCTACCAGTTCCGTTTCTGCTTCATTGCAGAGTATGTCACATCCTACATAGCATAAGTTTGAACTTCACTTGCACTAGACTTGCGGAACTTTAAAAAGTTTTCAGATCTCTAAGTTAGCAGCAAGCGAGCATCTGCAAGATTCTAACAATCTGTCAGTTACATACTAGTAGCCAACTTGCATTAAAAGTTGTGAATTGCTGATTTACACACAGTTGGGGCCATTTTCGTTTCGCTTGCTGTTCTTCAATTCCTTCTTAGAAGTCTTACGATCATAGTACAGCCTGAAATTCCTCAATATCAAATATAAGAACATAATTATATTTCAAACAAAACAATTTGAATGCAATATGTTTTGTTAAAAATATTAAGCAGTCATTTATTAGGGCTAAGTCTCGATTTTGTTTGAAGTATAGCAAATATAATTATAGTAATAATTATATAAATACAAAATAGATTGCAGCACACTTCCTAATGCAATTTTTTTATCACAGAAATCACAAACTTACAAAAAAAAACTTATGAAACATTATTTAAAAATACGTTATTTTTACGTAGCCTAAATGTCAAGTATACTGCGTAAAGCTTTCGTTATATCTAAAATGCAACCCATCCTAACTCTTAATAGAGCTATTTACATCATGCAGACGGTGTAGGCTAGTTAAAGGGCATGCTTTATCCAGTGCTATCTTAAAACAAGCCACTTCTCATTTGCTTGTTTTTATACAGTAGATATTGTTACCGAATTAAAACTACTATCCTTATTGTAACAGCAAGACGTCTCAGTAACTCAGTCACGGTAATTCCTAATAAGTCGGTTAAGCCAATAGTTGTTATTATCTGAGCTGCCTCGTATCTGACGGCAAACATGGCGCTAGTGTACAGGAAATTTATGGACCTACAGAATTTCAAAGCTAGTAAATCTTGTCATAAACTTAAATACTATAATCAGTATATAAGGCTAATTCCAATAATAAGTACATTAATCGCACCATTAGATGCCGTTACCTGCGCTGCCGAATAAACGTTTCTCTCTTATATTCCGTAACAACAAGTGTCGCTACCTACCTTGATTAGATGACTACAACTTGTCCCTGACGTACACTACCTGTTATTACATATATATCTCCTCTTACTAGTCACTTCTCATACAAAGTCGCTCGGCGAGAAACAAATATGTTTTCTATATTTAAAATGTGTCTTTAAAGCATGCAATCAACGTGATTAATATTAGACAATTTATTATTCTCGGTTCATTTTAGCACACTGCAGTACGCAGTATTAGTACTGTGTACTAATTTCATACACAGAATTTCAATGAAGAGGATTCTTCGTTAACTAATACCATATCATGTTCTAATTACTTTTACATTATCCCCATCTAAAAGTTCTTGATCTAAAAATCTATGACCTAATGCCTCAATAAAATAGTTGGTTATGTCTCATACGAAATGTCTTCCTTTCATCCGAAGAAACATTATGTCTGTTTCCCTCTACCACTATTATTTCTTCTCTTCATAAATTACTTATAAGTATTCGCTTTCACCCGTCTACTTTACCCAAAAACCTAGATATATAATACTAGCAAAACAAAATAATCTCACTGATAATGTTAGTATAAAAACGTCCCAGCCTGTATGTCACATACGCACGTAAAATTACATTCTTAGTACGAATTCTTGTTCTCCATACTGTCTAATATATTCCGATAAATTAATGGCCAGCATGGACGCTTTTCGTACACGTAGGCCCAAGTTCGATTCCCGGTGCTTCTTTCATATAAACCATAGTAATCGTTTTACTTTTTAAACTAGTTTCCCATCTTTCATAGCCAGGAAGTGTAACCCTAAGGCGTTAAAGTGAAAAACCATATGCTCAATACCTACAAAAAACGCTTGTCCGGCATTCAATTAATAAAACTGAAACGCGACTTTGAGCAAAATAACATTTTCAAATACTCTCCTCCCATTTACAACACAAAACTCGTATCTATTATTTATGCCAAGGTAGATCACGAGGTAAATATATAATGTAAAACACAAAGCTTACCAAAAGAAATTAACTATATATCGTATTTTAGTTCACGTAACGGTTTCAAACACGAATAAATCTTCTTTGTAGCTAAGTGGCTAGCGTACGCGGCTTTGCCGTGGGGATTGATTTTCCTGCTGAGGCTCAAGGATTCTGATTCCACGTTAATCAGTACGTCCATGTCTCACATAACTATGGTGCTAAAAAGGGACGCTAAACTCCAAATCAAATACGATTATTTGTACCTTCAAGGAACGATAAGAAAAAATATAAATTTTCCCATAAAATGATTAGAAAAGTATCACAATTAAAACATATCACATACCAAGCTTTATTCAGCTCCTGCATTTCACAAAGTTAACTTTTTTTCCAGGTGCGCCTCAAAAAGAAAAAGGTTGGGAACCACTGACTAATGCTAACAAATATAAAATATTATTCGTCACCAAAATTCAAACTTATGTTCAGTTCAATATTACTAAAGATAAAAACAAGCAAAATTCAAAGCAGTTGTAGGTTACCCAGTTTCTTTCCCCTACTGTAAATATTAATACCACACACAAAAATAATAAACAATTAATACTATATTACACAAATAATCAGTTTCACCCATCATTTAATGATCTTTTCATGTAACACTAACTTCTTATATTCTGAAGAGGTGTTAGGTTCCTATGAGCAAGAAAATAATTGCCTATTTATTATAAAATTTGTCCGTTGGTGTATCTACGCAACTATTCTTTTAATATGTAAAATAATAACTACTCCTCGTCCTGACGGAGAGGCCCAAACAATCCAAAATTACTTGCTATTTGTTTATTGTATTTGGTTTTCGGCGCGAAAAATCCTGATTCGATTCCCGGCAACGTCACAGGTTGTATTCAATTTTAGTGCCATATAAGTAAAAACTCCATTGAGCAAAAGATTTAGCGTACGGTTTTCCACGTAAGAAAATCTCGCATCAAATCCAAGTGCAATGAACAATCTTGATTCCCTGTAGCCTCCATATTACATTACACTACACCTTAGTTAATTTATAATTACATATAAGTACACTGAATAATATGGTTTTCGATGTCGTAAAATTCAAGTTCAATTCCCGGTAAGAGATAAACACATCCGTCCCCTATAATCTCCCTAATACATTCAAGAAAAAAGTACTGTGTTTCACATGTATTTCATTTACAATGTCACTTCCCCCATATGAAAAGAAAATATGAACAAGTATAAAACAAGAAAAGGAAAATATTATATACACAGTTAATACTTACCAATGATTTTCTCTTCAAGCGTCGATTTTGTTTCTTCTTTCGAAGTACTTTCTCAACGTTACGCAATGCCGAAGTCTTTTATCGCATTGTGAATCATGCAAATGTTTTCGTATTTATATTACCTCAGATGACCTTCAGAATATTTTGGATGCCTCTCGAAGATCTCTGTCCCGCCTTGTTCCTCTTCTTTGTCCCTCCGAATTCTGGTCACGTTGCAGTTTACCTGTTGTTTAGCCAGGCAATTAATCTTTAAAAGGATTCCGTTTCCCTTTCATAATTTATTCAAAAAGTCTTACAAAATCAAACGTTTGACATTAATTATACACTTCAAGAACCATGCGTGAATTCTTTACATTATTAATTACTTCCTTTATATTAAAATGTCCACTATACCCAAAACTAAATTAACATTATTTTCTCTTTTAAACCCAAAACAATTTATTTTCAGTAACTAACGTTGTTTTATTTAAATTTGTCACTATAATTCAAAGCACTACAAAGTCTGCCGATTCATTCTATCTCACACCCTCATTACAAATGCATTTACTTATCACTTTATAAAGACCAAATGCAAAAATGAGCGAGCTCCGTTTAAACATTCAAAATGTTACAAAATACACAAAAAATAATTAATCAACATGGAATACAAACATAGCCGACCGTTTCGTTCAATTTCATATTTAAACCTTTATCAAAAAAAAATCATCCTGTCACTTTAACATGTTCTACAAAGGAACGCATATAAAAAAAGTGGACAAAAATATGTAGGTCATTATTACGTACGCAGACAGGCGCCACTGAAGTAATGAGACTACAGTCCGGTACAGCATAATTACATGTCAGTAATTGTACCTAAGGTACCGGTAATAATTCAAGTTCAATTAAAACATTTATTACTTCAATGAGAGTACTTAGAGTAATTACAATATTCATTACTTCAACGTCAGTATGTACATAGAGTATAAGTACTTTCAAGGTCAAAAATGGAGACGTTTGTACATATTCACTACTTATGCAACAACTTTTCGACTTCTTGAAGTTCCTTGTTGGCACCAATGAACGTAGTTCCATTGTCGCTATAGATATGCTTGCATTTATCTCGACGAGATATGAATCTTCTCAAAGCAGCTAAAAATGCCTGACTAGTAAGATCACTCACAACTTCGAGATGGATAGCCTTTGTTGCTAAACACACAAACACTGCAATGTAGCACTTCACCTTTGTTTTTGACCTTCTGGTACCAGTTTTAATGTAAATAGGACCGGCAAAGTCAATTCCAGAATTTGTGAAAGGTCTTGTTAGTTCTACTCTATGTTTTGGTAGTTGTCCCATTAATTGTTCTGGTCCAGACGCCTTTAATCTTTGACATGTAATACACCTTCTAATAACTTTCTTGATGGCATTTTTACCATTAGGTATCCAATACCTTTGCCTTAGTGATGCTAGCATTAACTGACATCCAGAATGTAGCAATCGCCTATGTTCATGTTCCATAATTAGTCTTGTTAGGTGATGATCTGGTGGTAGAATAATTTGATGTTTAGCGTCAAATTCAAGTTCAGACATTTTTAATCTTCCACCAACTCTTAGTAATTGTTGATCACATATGAAAGGATTGAGAGACAAGAGTTTGCTCTTATTGCTAACTCTTCCACTTTCTTTAAGATCAGCCATTTCCTTAGCATAAACTGAACTTTGAACTTCTCGTATTAGTCTGATTAAAACTTCTTCAATTTCTTCCAAAGTAAGAGCGTCTACATTTCTTCTCGATGCTTCTACTTTAGCATTCTTGAAAAACCGCATGCAATAAGCCAAGACTCTCTGAAGTTTGTTCAAAGTAGAGAATTTTTCGATCATACTATTATCTTGAGTTGTCACTAAGTAACTTGATTTTAATTTCTTCTGTTCAGGAATCTCTCTGAGTGGGGCAGGCTCCGTCTTAGGCCAATCAAGTGAAGAACATTGTAACCACTTCGGACCGTTCCACCACAAATTATTATGTATTAACTTGTCAGGACTTGTTCCCCTTGATATAATATCTGCAGGATTTTCACTTGAAGCGACGTGTCTCCATTCCCCTCCCACTTCTTGTACCTCAGCAACTCGATTGCCAACAAATGTTTTCCATCTATTTGGACTTGCTCTTAACCATGCTAAGACCACCATAGAATCTGTCCACATATACACCTGGGATATTCGTTGTTTTAATGCCTTAGTTACCTTTTTGACAAGTTTTGCTGATAACACTGCCGCACATAACTCTAAGCGAGGCAGGGAAATCTTCTTTATGGGCGCCACTTTGGACTTAGCACATAATAACTTCGAAGTAACTTGACCATCCTTGCTGACGGATCTTAAATACACACATGTCCCATAAGCCTTTTCTGAAGCGTCTGAGAAAGCGTGAACTTGAATGTCTATCAAGGTACCCAACTGAAGAACCATTCTGTCTACACTGATATCTGATAATGAAGGAATGAATTCAAGTACTGTCTTGCATCTTTGCTGTAGTTCTTTAGGAAGTGTTTCATCCCACTCCAATCCTGCTTGCCACAGATCTTGAAGAATTATCTTACATACGATTGTTATTGGACTAACAATTCCCAACGGATCAAAGATTGAAGCAATAATACCCAACATCTTGCGTTTTGTTAAATTATTATTCGACCTTTGATTTAGAGTGAATCCATTCATCACTTGAAGTTGATCAGTTGCTGGATGCCAAAGTAATCCTAATGTTTTGATTTGACCCTTATCGTCTAAGCGTAATGGAAGTTGTGTTTCTCTCAATTCTTCAGAGATGGATTCCAATAACTCAGTACTGTTGGAACACCACTTTCTTAGCAAAAAACCACCCTTTTGTAGCATTTGTATTAATTCGTCCTTTATCTTTAAAGCTTCCTCCACACTTTCAGCTCCTGAAATACAATCGTCAATATAGAAGTCATTCTTCAGAACTTGTGCTGCCTTCGGATATTCACAAGCTTCTTCTGCACTTAATTGCTGGAGACAGCGAGTAGCAAGGAAAGGCGCTGAGGCTGTTCCGTATGTGACAGTTTTTAATTCATATACCTTAATGGGTTCTTCTTCTGATCTTCTCCACAAGATCTTCTGGAATTTACAGTCACGCTCATCAATCAAAATCTGTCGATACATCTTCTCTATATCTGCAGTAAAAGCTATAGGGTAGGTGCGAAATCTTAATATAATTGACTGCAAATCGTCTTGCACAGTTGGACCAACTTTGAGAACATCGTTCAGTGAAATGCCACTAGTTGAGCATGCGGATCCATCAAATACTACTCTTGTCTTCGTAGTAGTACTAGCTTCCTTAATAACTGGATGATGAGGCAAGTAATATCCTTGAGTAATATTAGAGTTGCCTTCCACTTCCTTCATATGTTCCAAAGCTTCATACTCTTCAAGGAATGCCACATAATCTGTGCGTAACTTGGGGCATCTATTTAACCTTTTTTCTAGTTGTTGTAAACGCTGAACAGCTGTCTTATAAGAATCACCTAACTGGGTCACTTCTTGTTTGAATGGCAGTCTCACTATAAAGCGTCCTGTTGAATGTCTTCTAGTGTTTGCGATAAAATGTTCTTCGCACTCCCTTTCTTCTTTGGATAGAGGAGTTTCTTGAATATCTTCTATTTTCCAAAACTTCTGCAGCTGATGGCTTAAATCATCGTTGTTGTGCAAAAAGAATGTTCGATGTTCTGGCGTGAAGTTGTTGTGCTTTGGCGTCTGATATTGTCCTGAAACTATCCATCCTAACTCTGTATTTTGGAGAACTGGAAATGCTCCTGGACGCACCTGTTGTCCTGCTTTGAGTAGACTAAAGAAAATTCCAGCACCTAACAACAAATCAATCTTACCAGACTTGTTGAAATTAGGATCCGCTAACTGTAAATTCGGTGGAAAGTTCCATTCTTTAATGTCAATATCAGCATCAGGTAAATTTCTCGCTATTTTTGGCAATACAAAACACTCAACATCTACACTAAAATCACTTACAGCAGAGAATACTTGTAACTTACTTCCGTATTTAACGTTGCAACTTACATTATTAATACCTTGTACAGGAACATTCATAGGATATTTCTTTAATTTTAACCTTTGAATGAGAGATTCTGTTGCAAAATGAGATTGGGAACAACTATCAAGCAAAGCCCTAACCATATGTAATTTACCATTGCAATCTTTAACTTGAACAACTGCAGTTGAAAGTAAAACACGCACATTACTTTTAGGCTTCACAGAGCAATAAGTACTAGTATTAACAACTTCCTGTCCTTGAGACATTGACTTTTCACCTACAGGTTCCGTAACAGAATCATTTTCAACACTTACAGCATGATTAGGCTTTGATTTCTTAAAATCACTATGCAATAACGTGTGATGCTTGAGATTACATATTTTGCATGCATTTAGCGAACAATCTTTCGCTACATGGTTGACAACTTTCAAGCAATTAAAACAAAGCTTGTTCTGTTTCGCAAAACTTAATCTTTTGGATACACTTAATTTCTGAAACTCATTACACTTTTGCAACGCATGACTTTGTTGACAGAACGAACACAAAACATTAGTACTTACATAAGATTGACTAGCATTTTTTACTTCCTTGACAACATTGGATTTACTGAAATGCGACTTTGATTGCGTTGATTTTACCAATTCTAAGGCCTGGCATTTATTTTCTAAAAATACATGAAGTTCTTCTAAACTAGCAAACTGTTCCCTATTTGTTTGATTTTCAAAGTCTTTACGTGTTTGTTCATCTAGCTTTTCCAAAACTAGGTGCGATAACAATATATCCTCCAAAGGAGTGTCTAACTGTAATGCCTTAAGTGCATTTACGTTACTTATAGTTTGATTTAATAATGTCCTTAAGTCCGCCACTGAATCTTTACTGACAGTTGGTAATGAAAACAATGCCTTTACATGAGCAGTTGCTATTAGCTTTGGATTATTATACCTTTTGCATATCATTTCCCAAGCAAGTTTGAAATTTTCACCTGTCACGGGTATATTCTCAACTAATTTGCTTGCTTCACCTGATAATGAAAACAACAAATAATGAAATCTTTGAATATCATCTAAACTCTGATTGTTTACAACCAAACTACTGAAAGTATCATGAAAATGTCTGAAATCTGTAACTTGACCTTTAAATGTTGGTAGCTTTATGACTGGTAATTTTAGACACCCTGTATTCGCGGTTGAATTATCTGACGAACTTCTATTGCTACTACTAGCCTTCTCAGCTGTTTCAACAATTGACGTCATTTTTGCAAGAGTATCGTAGTAAGTAACTTCAAACAACTCCCTATCCTGTGTATATTCATCGTTTCCGTCCTTTAATTCAAGCTGTTTTTGCACTTCATCATATTCTTTGAATATATTGGGTAAACGTGCACACCTAACTTTAATTTGCATTACATCACCGTCTGCTCCAAATTGTTCAACAAATGTTTTCATTCTTGTAAGGGAAGCTTTAGCTAGGCCTCTTGTCTTTATAAGAGAATTAGTATTTGAATCCATTGCTTGTGATATATCTACCTGAAGTCCTTATAACAACAGACCTTTACACAAGTAAAAGAAACAAAAAAATATACTTAGCTACGTGACTGCTACATTGCGCCTTTGTTTTTCTTCAGATTGCAATGCACAGCTGAATGCGTAGGCGCGTACGTGATAAGTCCACTAGGTCAATTTTGCTTCTGATTCGTAACACTCACTGTCTTTACACACACATAGTCAATATGAATGTTTGAATGATTCACTTATTCTTTTTCTTGGCACAACACTTCCTCCATTCGGCACTGGAGGACCAAAAAAACTGTTTATGCTTACGTTCTTAAATGTTCGCCATTTACTTAACTGGTAATGGACTGTCTTCTAACAATGGAAACTTCCAATACTTGTTTTTAGTTTTTATTGTACCTTACTAATCGCTGGTTTTTAACTAACACTTAAAATAAACCACAAAGTACATATAAGAACTTCACTGTGTTCATTGCACTTAAATAACAAACTTAACTTTAAAATTCTGGAAGAAATGTTCGTGCCTCGTGCCTTATGCACCGTCTCTCTTCAACACTTTCCATCTTGAATAACAAATGAAATCTAAATTTCGTAAAAACAGTGTTTCCAGTTCTTAAAAATATTACTACATAATATAAGACTTAACAATATATATATATATATATATATATATATATATATATATATATATATAATATTGTTTAATCGCTGCCACCATATTTTTTGTCAAAGGCAATAGTCGCAGACATTTTTGACATCATCCTTTTCTGCCTCTCTACACTCTTAGTTGACAAAGTGCAGGTATATCCATGGGAAACCACTGCCTCAAATGGAGAGAAGTGTCTCTTCACAGATCTAGCATCTTTCAGGCATATTACTCTGTAGGTGTCAGATTCACTCCAAGCCACTGCGTGCAGAATAAATTATTCATCTACGATAGAGGCACTGGCCCGATGGGATGAGGAGGACATGTCTCCTCCAATCTTGGAACTGGGGCATTGTCCCCCCAATAATCTGATTTGAAATGTGTTTTTGAGGAGAAATGTGATTTTGTCCAATTGTCACAAAGGAAAGTAACATGAAATTCATGTCCCCCCAGAATAAGCCTCAAATCTGCGCGCCTCCCAACGTTGAAGACAAGTCTGCTCCCCTGATCCTCCACAACATCGTTTTTCAACTTCATAAATATTTTGGACATCGATTAAACAAGTAGATTATGGGTACGGTCTTTCCCGTCCCCCTCAATGTTGAAGACAGATTTGTGCCACTGAATGGAGGGGTAGGTTGCCTTAACACATGGCTGAACTGATTCAATGATAGCTGCTAAAGCCGATTTTGCATTCTTCCTCAAGGAAACGTCATCAAAGAGCGAGGGTTGTTGATCAGCTAGTTCATATTTATGAACTCGTAAATTTTCATTTGGCTTGAGCACAGCAGCAATCCTGATAAAAAGGATTGAGTACTACGCCTTCGTTCCTCATCAACAATGTATTGCTTGTAGCAGATATTGGCATAGTTCTATTTTTCCTTTGAAGTTTAACTTTCCCAATGGAGGATCCTGAATAGGGGATAGTAGTTTTCAACAACTTCTTTTGCACTGTCACAATTCGTTTTATCATCAGCAACAAACCCGGTAGCTGTATTTATCAATAAATGCTTAGGACAATTGGTGTTGAAAGGATTGTGCAGCAGTAGCCAATTAGAGCAGAATCCTCTCGTGACTGTCAGAATGGCTGAAATTCAATATGTTGTTCTGAGGATGCAAAACGTTTAAAAATATAAAAGTACGTGCACTATAATTATTAAAATACACTACAGTTTGTCACCCAAGCTTAAATTCACTTCAATTTAAACTAATAATGCTGCACTGTTTACAATCAATGCTATTCTTATGGAGAATTAAAGAAAATACATTTTTGCTCGTAGTTCAGTCACAGTTTGCTCAAACAATGTAGTTTTCACTGGAATATATACGAAACATTCATAGATGATATTAACACATGTAGACACCAGAGAAAGGTTAGAAACCACCTAAAATTCTACATATGGCAGAGCGCTTCTTCAACAACTACAAAATGGACCTTGTTTTACTAGAATAGACAGCACGATGTAAACAGTGATGAAAACTGCAATCTGGGTGGGAGGGGGTTGCAATATTTTTAGAATTTATTTAATTTATGTTGTTTAGGAAGCCACTTTAATCAGAACTGACACATGCAAAAGTAACGTAGAAACATTCATAGTTATCTATCAAATACCCAACTGTACACAAAAAATTCAACTTTGAGATCACAATGACCATTTCAGTAAGAATCAAATATGTCAACCATTTTCTTTAAACATTGGACTGAAAATAAAAGAAAAATACAAAGAAGTTTCGAATCACTTCTTACGATTTGCCAATTGTTTCAAAGTTATGAGGCTAAATAGATTAACAAATTGTAAACCAGAAAAAAAAATATAATTTTCACGTTAAACATCAATCTATACAATGCCTACAGCTCGTTTACAATTCTTCTCTTGAGTTAATCTTGGTTTAAATCACAGAAGTCGTCCTTGCAGAGTACACAGGTTTCTACACAATCGAAAAATAATGTTTTTTGGCTGAGATATGGAGGAAAACATTATTCCATTGATTATCCTGCAAATTTCAGCTAATTATGAATTTGTTTCACACCCACCCTACTTCTGGCCTAAATTTACTGAGCTATTAGAGAACATGCAGTGCATGAGACTGACATGCAATCGCAATTCTTCTTAATTCTGAAAAGTATAGTTGCTCCCGTCCCACAGTGGGGGAAAACGCAAAAAGCTGGCCAAAATATGATAACTATATTCAAATTGAATGAAATTTAGTATTAAGGGGTTATTAAGGTTCCTGATTACGATTCTGCAACTAAAGTTGAAAAAAACAAAATGGCGGATCCAAAATGGCGGAATAAAATTTGCAAAAGTGGAAAAAGTCGTAGAAATGTTCTCAAAAGTGGCGATAAAGGGGTTATTGAGGTTGCTGATTACGATTCTGCAACTAAAGTTGAAAAAAAACAAAATGGCGGAATAAAAAGAATGTCAGCATACTTCGTAATTTTCACAATGTATCTGTAACAACATTCACTTTTTTCACATATTTTGGTGAACAATTACTTGTTACTTACGTTCTTATTTATTAGAAATGTATTATTACTTAAATGACACAAATTATTGGTATTTGATTCGGTTATGATAACTGCAACGGCTTGTCACTGTAACATTAAATGAACAATAATTAACATCAACACGCTTCGTAATTGGCACGTTTTGGCAGCTACGTTTCTGTCGACAGCATTAATTAATATTCAGACTAACCATTCTACAAAACATGAACGTGGTGCACGAGGGTGCACATAATATTTTTAACGCTTTAAATTAATAAAGTATATAAACAATGTGAAAATTTTGCCTGACTTACGATTCAAATTATAAATTATTACATCATTATTATTAATTTTACACTTCATACACTTATTCTACTTACAAGTAAGATATAGGAAACTTTACAGATTTAAAAAACTATGAATGCGTTCGAAAGTTACAACCTTTTCAACGGACGCGTCACAATTCTTCTATTATTCCCTACGCATTTGATCTGTTGAAGGGTCTACTTAAGAGTGGTTCAGGTAGTCGGAATAAAGTATAAACCCTATTCTATTTATGGATTTGGGCCCTTCTAACATCACTCTAGTCAACTACATAAAAAAAAATTCCTATATTACTAACTTTCGTTTTTTTTTTTTTTTTTTAACTTTTGGCCAGCTTTTTGCGTTTTCGCCCCACTGTGCGTCCCCAGAAGTATGTTTGGAAGAAACACTGATCCATGTATATCTCATGTTTTCAATTCCAGAGAAAGTAAATTTTGCATTTGATAGATAGTTAAAATGACTAATGTTATTGCTAATATAGTGCTCATCAACAAATGTGGAAGTCAGCACTTGAGCAGATGCTACTAAAGCAATTTGCTTGCAGTTAAGTCGTGAACTGAAGCACATTATTCGTGAACTGAAGCAAGAATTTTATTGAAACGATGACAACTTTTTCATAACTTGGGGGCAAATCCCATCATTACTAACGTAAGTGGGATACAAGCTTTAGGTTCTGATTCATTGATGAAAAAAAAAAAATGTCACACATTTGTTCATATAATGTTTTCTGTGTACTGTATTAATAACCTAAATTTACCATAACAGAAATGGATATATTCGTGTAAAATGTATCAAATGCTGACATCAGACAGCTCAAGTTACACAGAGTGGCAAAATGTAAAGCGACATGGATGTTTTTATTGGCCTATCTTACTGTCTCTAGCGTACATTAGTAGCCTTGAACTTCCAAACGAAGACCTTTTTTTTTGGTTGAATTTCCAATTTAATGCCTTTTCAGCACCAGTGCTTTGAGGCGTGGATATACAGTTTACGAATCAGCTCATACCGAGAATCGAACCCGAGTCTGATGCGCCAAATGCGCATACGCTAGCCATATAGACATAACGGAATTCAAGACGGGCTCAGTGGTAGAGCACTCACATCTGCCCGGTGGGGTCCCTGGTTCAATCCCAGCTCTCACCAAGTGACTTTCGTGGTAGACAGACACCATGTGCGTGAGTTTTTTTTCGGGCTTCTCTCTTTTTCTCCCAACTTTTCCATTTTACCATTATCATTTCTCCATCATTGCCGTCTCGATGCATAATCGTTGGTTAAAAAAAGCGAGAAAGCTCCAAGGCTTTGATGGTGTGGGCTAGTGAAATGATGACGTTTGCAGTGAGTCCCTAACTTTCTTCAAAATTCATGGCACGTTGATTACGATCCAGCCATTGTCCTGACCATTTACAACTTTCATGTATTTTCCATTTGAATTGACAATCCGATACAGGAAACTTTTCCGGGTATTTCTTACGCCCAGAGAGCTGTAGGCATCCATACGGCGATTCTTTTTGGCCGGTGTCAGCTCGTGTGACACTCATAATTACAACGTTTTCAGCTTAGGGTAGGGACGTGCCGAAGATACATCGCGATCGAGGTCGAGGTTTAAGTCGCGGTCGCACCCTCGATACTAGCACAAACCCATGGATTCAAATGAGTAAGCGCATGACAAAGATACACGCTACATCGCGACCTAGAGGTCGACCGCGAGGGTGAATTAGTGGTCGCGATGATGAACAACTGAGTTTGTTTTTACATCGATGTTCAGCGGACGCATTGCTGTGGCTCGTGTTTTCGTTGGCTCTTCCTGAAGCGCTGCATGGAATAAACTCCTCATTTGTTTAGAATTTCGTCTGCAGTGGATTGTGTGTGTCTACGCTCGAGAGGTTTTCCTGCACTATTATATTTGATTATGTAAGACATATTAAGACATATTTGATTATGTTTTAGCAATGTGGAATAAGAAACACAAACATCATCATAATAGGCACGTTTTAAATAGAGAATGAAAGAAAATAGCAACTGAAATGGGAATATCAGATAAGTATTTTATTTGAGAATTATACAGTAGCTTATTATTATATAAGGCAGTGGCGATCACAGGGAGGGTGCTTTTGGGCTGAAGCCCGTAAATTGTAGAATTTTTAAAGAAAAAAGAAGCTACTGTTAATCATATTTATGCTTAGAAACTATCCTCCCCCCAATTCCGAGATAATCCAATAAAAAATGTTTCTTCTAAATCCGTTATTGATATAAGGTAAAGATATACCTGTAAAGGCTGACACGTATCTATAGGGGGGAAACCTCGAATAATGGTATTTCAGTGCCGAAACTTCATTTGCTGCAGTTAATACCCCCTCCACCTCGAAACCTGAACATATACCTGATTTATTTATTTATTAAATTTTACTGGGAAACAATTTCTCGCCTGAGTGCTGAAAGAGGGTATTTCTTCACAGAGAATTGAATAAAAGGTAAAGATCTTTGATTTAGAATATTTGATAGAGATGAACAGGAGATGAGACTCAAATATTTTTGCAGGGGGCAGGGTGGTTCCGTGGTAGAGCGTTCACCTCCGGTGCTTGTTGTCCCAGGTCGATCCCAGCTCGCGCCATGTGGACTTAGTGGTGGATAAACACCGTCATCGTGCTCTCTCTCGGGGTTCTCCCGTTTCCTTTCACTTTCTTCATTCCACCATTTCATTCATTACTCATCATCACCGTCTCCTTTAGCCTAACCGGTATAGGCATGGGACGTAAAACTTAAATATTTCATTTCATTTTTCCAAATATTTTTGCGAAACGAGACGAGACTTTAGCATTTTTTCATATCTCGTCTCGCCTCCGTCCCTATTTATAAACTGTTCGTTCCTTTCAATTTCAAAATGTGGTTTTGCTGTGATTTTTATGCACTGACGGAATAATTTCATATGCGTCACATCAATGTTTCTCCTTAAACTGAGGACTTAACAGAAAAGGTGCGACCTCCTCGCTATGTGCTCCCTTCATCCATCGCGATCTAGACATCGATGTAGCGACCGCGACTTAAACCTCGACCTCGATCGCGATGTATCTTCTGCATGTCCCTACCGTTACGGAATGCACGTACAGGCAGAAACTTTAGAACCTGGAGGTTGGATATATAAGAAATGATAGCTTTTTCTAGTAGTAGAATAGTTTCACTGTATGCCTGATAGTTGGACAACCAACATGACAGCAAATATATGCCCGAAAACAACATGCCAGGATATTCCTCCAGTGGGAGGAAAAAGTATTACTATCTGAGAGCATCATTTAGAGAAAGAACCATGAGATAAATCTGCATAAATTACATTCACGTTAAGTTCTAAGAGATAGGAATGAATGCAAAGAAAACGAAAATAATAATATGCACCATGCAGAGACAGAAAAAGTATGGAAAGCTAAACAAAATGAGAAAAGAACGAAAGGAAAGAGAGAAAGACATGGGAATAAATTAAATTTAAACGCTTAAGGATAAACAATCTGCGTCTTTATCCCTTCCCCCCGTATTTGTCTTGGGTTTTTTCTCCCTTTATGGGATAAATCTCCTTCAGTAGCAATCGCGAACCTCATTTACAATGTTTAATTCCTTTCAAAAAGTAACTCTTAATCCGGGATGAGATTTGAATACATGACCCTTAGAATGACAGTTACACACGCTGTCTACTTAGCTACACAGGCCATATCAAATGTGTTCTTAAATCAGCCATTACAAATGCTATTATCAAATGTGTTGTTAAATCAGCCATTGTCTGCGAGTTACCCCAGTTCCATTTGAAGTTTGAATTGAAGACTTGAATTGCAAAACATCCAAAACCCACTCTTTTTCTTCGTACTTTTCGTTTTCTTTTTTTTCTTTTTTTAATGTTAGTATCTATGTTTCAGGGCTATTCACTTGCATAATACGTAAGTCCAAATCAAAACTTGCCTTGAGACGCTAAATCGTTTGAAAAAAAAATAAAAAAAAAACTTTTCTCTCTAGCTGGTAGTGTTTTCGTTGTATGGCGATGAACGTTCAAACAGAATATGACTAATTTTAAGAACTTCTGCTTTGGAAAAAGCTTTAACGGAGAAGGAGGAAGCTACTTTTGTGTTTGAAATCAGTATTTCTTTCAGTGTCTCTTCCGGAGGACACTCTCAGAGCTCCGGGGGGCAGTGCCCCCTAAAAACATTTTTGGAATAAATACTGTTTGAAATACACCTAATCTAATACAAATAAAATAAAAAAAAAATGTTTGTTTGTGTGTCTGTGTGTCTGTATGTATGTCTGTGTGCTGCCTGGAGACCAGACGAGAGGACCTTGAGTTACCAAATTTTGATCATGGGTACCTTGGTCCAGGTCCCAGACCAAGACGATGTTTTTTTTTTCTATAATCAAGCAGGGTGTCTCAGGGGACGCTTACAGGGACATGTAAAAGTAGTAGAAAATGACCTATATTAGTGTCGAATTCGTAGTTTTGGCGGTCGCTGACATCAATGGTGAAACTCCGATTGCATTAACTTCCAAATTCACCTCATTTGGCTGCGGGTCGAGGGTACTAGAGGAAATACCCTGACATATAAAAATAATCCAAAATGACCGATATTAATGTCAAATCCATAGTTTTCGCACTCGCTGAAATCAGAGGTGATACTAACACAGGCGTTGACTTCCAAAGACAGCCACCATGCGAATATTTTTTTCAGATAGTTATTTAAAAAATCAAGAAATAAATTATTAAGAATAAATGGGAACCGATAGGAATGCATTTTCAAAGAAAGAAATGGAAATGGAAACATGCATAGCCATATCTGACTTTACATCATCTATCCTAAACCACGATCACTAATCTAACAAGAAGAAAGTAGACTTTGGTAAATGAACTTCAGGGTCATTTCTCCCGACGTAGTAGTGCACATTTAAAGTATGAATACTTAGGGATACGCACGAGTCGAGACATGTCTCGAATCTCGACTGGAATTTGAGTCAAAACACACTTTGTAAAATTCGAGACGAGTGCAGACAAACATATTTATCGACTCCAATTTTCTAGTCGACAGACGAGTCGACTCGAGACTGTTCGTAAACATCTCGACTCGAATGTGTCGAAAATCTTTCTATAATTTTTAATATTATTTTGAAGAAAGCATCACTCAAAAACAACCTTGAAACCAATTCCAACATTTATTATTTAGAAAGGTACAGAATGCAAAAACTTAATAATTAATCATTCCAAATATAGATTTGATTTTAAGCTCAATTCAGTTAATTAAAACTAATAATTAATGTCGTGATATTTGATCGTACTTCAAATAAAATAATAATAATAATAATAATAATAATAATAATAATAATAATAATAATAATAATAATAATAATAATAATAATGCAATAATGCTCTTGGGGATATTCACGTGTCAAGTGTCAAGTGGAGGTCGAGCAAGTCACAATGACTTCCGGGGCGTATCGCACGTTGCTTTCTGTCTGCGTACACCCCTTCATGACGTCCATGTTTCCCAATGGTAGTGGCATTGCACCATGTCACAAGGCCAGGGTGTGATGAAGTAGTTCGAGGAACACAGGGAAAAGTTCCAAGTGATTTGCTGACCCCCCAATTTGCCGGATCTGAACCCAATCGAACACATCTGGGATGTGATTGAACGTGAAGTCGGGGGGGGGGGGATCGCTGTTCTGGCTGATGTGTGTATACATTTTACCTCGTATATTTTGTCTCTACTCGAATTGCGAGACGTATCGTCTCGAATTCGAGTCAAGTCAAGATAGGCTTAGATATCGACTCGACTCGAGTCGTGTGCATCCCTATTAATATTACAAACTGGAAAAATGGAATAGCAAACAAAAAACAAAAACGGAGAAAAGGCGTCTTAAAGTTTTCGACTCGCCACTTATATCGTACGACGCGTAAAGTTATAAAGTGACGGCTTGGCAGTGTTAGGAGTATCTGCGACTCACGTGCAAAGAATCCCGGGTTCGATTCCCGCCTCGAGTCAACACTTTTTTTGTTTTTTTGCTTCAACCAATAAAGTACTAATTTGTTACTACAAGTGAAATATTAATTAACCATTGTTTATAATAAATAAAACAATAGAAATGTTCAGGAATATTCTATATCTGTTGACGGTGTGCGAATTACAAGGGGGATGAGGGAAATCCCCATTGGTAATACTGGATGTTGCTATAACCAAAGGAGATTTTCCCCTATGTCAAACAACTATGTGTTGTGTAATTAAAATGCTATGAGTTGATCAACCTGTTGTGTGTATGAAATGAATTATTAAGAAATGCAACAAATACATTATAAATAAAACTTGTGATCAGATAGGGATGTATTTTGAAAGAAACGAAACGGTAAACATACATAACCGTATCTAACTTTACATATTTTTTTCCTAATCGATGGTAACTAATCTAGGATAATGTAGGAAAGTTGGAAGGAGTGATTAATAATAATAAATATCAACACGTAGAAATATATTTTGAAAGAACAATGTTCCCCCAAAGCAACCTTGTAAATTTAGGATTTAGATTTCGGCATCTGAGACCATTTAACCCGTCACGTTTGAGGGATGACGTACCTGGGCGAGCACACTTTCCGGGGAAGGGGAAGGAAGAAAGGATTGGGGAAGGAAGCAAGCGACCTGGGACCTAAGGTATCACCCCGGCATTTGCGTGGTGTGAATGTGAAAAACCAAGGAAAACCTCATTCAGGGTGGCTGGTCTGAAATCTTTTACACTTTTTCGACCGAGTGCCCCCACTAAGAATAGAACACGGGACCTCTCGCACGTAACCATATAAATGTATGTTTGTCTATTCCATTTACATTGCGAATAGGCGAAATAGGAACAGTATGGCATAAGAGTCGGTCAATTACTTCGAATAAAATCTGTGTTATTCGTAGCACAATCCCTTCGAGAACATTTCCAAGATCGGGGCAGTAACCCACATGGTCGAAAGTAGTGTTACCACGAGACGAGACGAAAGGAGACTTCAGGTTATCTCGTCTCGTCTCGTGGGAAGAGACACGAAAAATGTCTCGTCTCGTGGCAACACTAGAGCGTGCGAGACTCAAAAAAAGAGCTGTTATGCCAAATGGTTAAAATTACAGCTTTTAAACAGTTTGGTTTAGTTATCAGCACAATGCACAACACGACTACAATCTTCCAATCAGTGTTTTTTTCAGAAAAGTGTTCCTGGGGGGTACACTTAGGATTCCGGCGATACTGCTGATACTATTGTATTTATTATTGTATTATAGACGTATTATTTTAATCTCCCCGTGGGGAAACTCTAAAAGTTTCGTGGGGGCAGCGCCTCAAAAACATGTCTGGAAGAAACACTGCTTCCAACAACGACTACTAAGTTTCGACCACGGGGGCCCGAAGGGAGGGGGCAAAGGGCCCGGCCCTCCCTTGCTCACCAAAATGTATGCGTAATATAGCAAACTACGAAGACGTAATATAGCAACCATGGAGATGACCCGCTTTATAAAATTTCTTCGGGCGCCAATGGTTTCCAGTAATGAATTACTATTACAGGAATATTTGTCAATATCGTCGGTACAGTGGAAAGGCAATCCTTTCCCACTTGTTCTGAAATCTTTTTTTTTTTCAAAACCTTTCGCGCCACTTAAAAAAAAGAGGCCTATGTGACTTTCCGATTTCAAAAATGCCTTTGGTTCGAATGGCATCATAAAACAACAAAAAGAAAATAAATTATATTGTCAAACCAGCATCCTTTCAAACTCAGTACAGAAGAAGATTGACACGTTTCTGTCTTTGTTCGGAACGAAAAAACTCATGAAACAAAGGTTAGTTATTGACGAAACTGGCATTAAGAGAACTTGTATTTCTATAAAGGATTTTTATACATAGATATAACCATCAGCTCTTGGAATGAAATCTTCTGTAACACTGATATCGATGAATGGTTTAATATTTTATTTGAATCTGGAACACTATCGCAAAATATTTAAACTTGAATCGATTAGACAATGGAAATGAAAGCTGTTTGTAAGAATCATTTGAAAAAATAACTCTCGTATCTTGTCTACCCAAAAGGAATCCACCCCTAATTTTGCCGTACCTTTTGGTTACACCCTGTATATGTGTGTGTTGGTGCAACAGTAAGTTCCCAAGAATATAGATTAATTCATTCTTGATTTTAATCTGCAGAACAAATGCTTTTTATGAAAGTAAGGGCCCTGCGAACCAAATATGTTTAAAGGCCGAAAATAAAATTGAAGATCTGAATTGCAGAACATCACAAGTCCACCGGGGTACTTTTTCGTTTTTTGAAGAAAGACAAGGATATTATACTTGGAATGCTATTCTGTTTAGCTGAAATTATTTTGAATTTTTAAAAAAAAAAAATTTCATATGGACTTACGTATTATGCAAGTGAATAGCCCTGAAACATAGATGCTAACATAAAAAAACAGAAAACGAAAAATACGAAGAAAAAGATTGGACTTGGGATGTTTTGCAATTCAGGTCTTCAATTCAAACTTCAAATGGAACTGGGATATCACGCAGACAATGGCTGATTTAACAACACGTTTGATAATAGCATTTGTAATGGCTGATTTAAGAACACACTTGGTACGTCCTGTGTAGCTAAGTAGACAGCGTGTGTGACCGTCATTCTAAGGGTCCTGTGTTCAAATCCCAGCCTGTATTAAGAGTTATTTTTGAAATGAATTAAACATTGTAAATGAAGTTCGCGATTGATACTGAAAGAGATTTATCCCATAAAGGGAGAAAAACCCAAGACAGACGCTGACTGTTTATCCTCAAGCGTTTAAATACAATTTATTCTCACGTCTTTCACTCTTTCCTTTCCCTATTTCCTTCTTTTCTCATTTTCTTTCGCTTTCTATACTTCTTTCGGTCTTTGCATGATGCGTATTATTATTTTCGTTTTCTTTGCATTCATTCCTATCTCTTAGAACTTAACGTGAATGTAATTTCTGCAGATTTATCTCGTGGTTCTTTCCCTAAGTGATGCTTTCCGATAGTAATACATTTTCCGCCAAGTGGAGGAATATCATGGCATGTTATGTTTCCGGGCATGTATTTACTGTCATGTTGATTGTCCAACTATCAGGCATACAGTGAAACTATTTTACTAACTGGAAAAAGTTATCATTTCTTATGTATCCAACCACCAGGTTCTCAAGTTTCTGACTGTACCTCGCCGGAACGAATTTGTGAAACCAACGGCGAATGGTGCATTTGCTTGCCATTGCTGGTCCAAATGCTCTGTTAGTATTATTTTGCGGCTTATTGGGTAGAATATCCCATTTGAAACTCGCAATTGTGTGTTCATTGCGCGTTTTGAGAGCACGGTGGTTCATTGGTAGAGCGCTTATCTCTGGTGCGGGGAGTCCTTAGTTCGATCCCCGGCCATGTAAATTTATGATGGACAGTATCGCGTCCTTGTTTCCTCGACGATTTCCCGTTTCCTCCCACATTATCATTCCACCTATTCTTCCATCACGATTCACTTACGTTAATCATCCATCTCTCTTAGCCTAAAGGGCATATTAATGAGACGTTAAACTGAAAAATTGGTTTTTCATTTTTATTGTGCGTTTTCATACGACCATGTTCAATAACGCACGGCCTTCTGCCTGTTTGGATACTCCAGCCTGTTGACTGGACATTACAGAGTCTGTGGCCTTAGGCGTGCGGCCTTGGAAATTTCTGTGTTGTGTTGTGTTGTTGGTTTGCCACCAGACTTTGAAGTGGACAGTTCCTTTGCAACAACCTTATACTATTGTGTCCTATAGGTTAAAATAGAGAATGATAGTGAACGTAAAAGAAAATAGTTACAAGTAAATGATCATTCGGCAATATTCGAACCAATTACCATGTCCTGTTATGTTTCCAATTCCAATGTAGTATTCATAGAATCATAGTTGTCTTGTATGCATTTATATAATATTTCACTGCATCATACAATATGTATGATGATCGAGCTTCGTCACTGTTTCTTCAATAGAAGAAATATATCATTTTCAAGTGTTTAAAGACAAATGATCTCTCGGCACGTACGTTTCGTATGTTTTATTCTGTGAAAACGTAAAATTGTGATTAATTGAGAAGGTTTTTTTTTTTTTTTTTGAATTCAAAATTCAGTAAGATTTTAATCTGTTTCAATCAACACATACATTTTTAATAAAGATAACTTTCAAATTTCATGTTCTCGTCTGTCTACATTTCCTTTATTTCTTTTCTTTCTTTCTTTCTTTCTTTCTTTCTCTTCAAATCAGATCCTATCACTTTGTTTCAGCTTAAATCAGTTATTGTTACTAAAAAAAAAAAAATCAATTGTACAAGTGACGTTCTGTAAGAAGGTAACTACCAAAGAAGTTATGTAATTTTAAATGTTAACAAAGGCATGGATCGATTTCATATTTACTTTCACACAGTTACGCAAATCGCGCGTTAATCCATTAGATGCAACTTTATTGCGTAATTTGATACTCCTGGTATGGGCTTTGGAGTGTTTGCTTTCAATTCACACTGTTTAGTGACTCTTTTGTTCTGCATTGCTGGTTAGTTGCTGAGAAATGTAAACTGTAATTAGTAGTCATTTAAGTTCATGCTGTTGTAACATTCTGCGTTGTTAATACTAAATGAGTAAACCTCAAAGTATAACTTTCGACGAACGGTGAGAAAAAATAAATGTGTAGGGTGAATGCGTAAGGTCACACTCAATAAACATGTAGATAAATATGTATGGTAAGTATGGTTGATTAGGGCCACCGTTTGAACAGGGCCACTCTAAAAAATTCAATCTGCGTAACGTCAGGGGCGGGTCCAGGACCGACTTCTGGGGGGTTTGTCGTACTGTTACTTAGGGATACTTTTAAGAGCTTCAAACTCTGGAATGGGTTTTATTTTCATTTTCATATATGAAATAGGAAAGTTTCCTCTTCTCGGGGGACAATCGTCCCGATCGCCTCCCTGGATCCGCCACTGGGTAACGTTGGAGAGTTATGCAGAATATAAAACGCCACATAAAGGGAGAGCTTAGAACGTGATTAGTGTTAGTGGAACAGGTGGATGGTGTTGGTTGTACAGTTTTCATTATGTGAAGAATTGAAGTTACATCCTTGAAGGTAAGTTTTTATAATTTGACTACAGCTTAAAATTCAGTGTTGAGAATATTGTGTATCATATAGCATGAAGTTTTCCTAACAATGAAACATTTCGTTGTGTAAGAGCGATAGTTATGGGGCAGCAGTCACTTGTTCAAGGTCAGTCAGTGTTTAGAAGTAGGGTTGTCATCCAATAATATGAAAACATGTTATATTTGGTGAATAGAACCTAGTCATTTGGCGCAAACAGGACTACCGTACTTGTAGCATGTTTTATTTATTTTTTACACTTTAAATGCCTGTAGACATGTTTTGAAGATGTCTTCACATATTAAGACATTTTTAAGAAAAAAATATTAAATATTTTGTTACTCTTTAATTTCGGGTGACTAGATACTTAGAAAAACTGAAGTCAAATGGACTGAAGAAGTTGTTCAGGCGGCATTACAGGACGTTGGAGACGGTATGAATCAAATGCAAGCAGAGAGGGTGTATGGTGTACCCAGAACGTGCTTGCAAAGAAAAAATTAAAGGTAATGCAGGTTTCAAACCAGTTAAAAAGAGCAGGAGTTGGAACAACGATTAGTAAAAACGTCAGAATGTGGTTTCGGGTTGACAGTAGACGAAGTCGCATATTAATTTTCTCAAAGGGACAATGTAAGACATAATTTCTCACATTCGAAACAACTGGCTGGGTACGAGTGGGTAGTTGATTTCAAGGAAATAGATCCTTCTATTGCAACAAAAAATACATAGTGTTTTCTCTTTTTTTAATACTGGCCCCTACTACAGCTTTTTATTCACAAAACGGAAAAGGTTTTACATCTTTACGTGATTTGGTACCCAGCCCGTTCAAAAGTTCAAAAGAATAACACTTGCAAGCAGCATGCAGAGGTAATCACATCACTGGAATTCATCGATCGACCACGAAATTTTCAAGACAATCATCAACCATGCTGTGCTACAGGTCCTGGATCTTCTACTGAAAAATCGAAAGGAAGTCAAGAAAGGAAAGGAGCAAACAAAGAGCATAAAGTTGATGACAATGTTTGTGCATTTTTTGGTATTGCGTATTGTGGTATTCGTATTACCATCCCAACTCTTCATCATTCGACGGATTGGATATATTGTGTGAAATGTAAAATTTGGTTCCATGCAAAATGCGTAGGGGCAGAGAAGAAGATGTTTACATGCGTTCGATGCTTCATTGCCTCTACTTCTTAAATACAAGTGTAACTTCAGACTCAAATGTATTTATTGAATCTCGGTTGATTTTATTGTTATGTCATGTGAGCAATATATTTTCATATGATATTATTATATAGTGTACTGTACTTCGAGTAACCCAGTAATGTCCTTGTGTTTACTCTGAATCCTGAAAGAAAACTTATTTTTTTTACAATATTGTTCTTTGATAACTCATTATTTCACGTATACTTTGTAATCCAATGTATCGCAGTAAAAGTAACAATACTTTTGCACTTACAGTATTCATTAAAATTTGTTCTTTTTCTCAGTATTGTTCTTTTTTTTTCAATATTGATAACATATATATTTGTTGTCTTGATAAATAAATACATTTTCCAAGTGTATTTATTCAGTGAGAAATAAACTCTATGGCCCTATTCACCCAATTAACTATGGTGATTAGAGTCATTCGTAGTACTTTCTCTTTTTCTAATATTCTCTCCAACCTTAGAGGGTGCGTAAACATTTCTGGATGGAATCATTGGCTAATGGATGCAGGAAAAATATTCGGAAAATATAATAAAGAATGAAGTAGCAGAAAGTATTTTTTAAGTGGCTCTAATCACCCACAATTACCATATCTTGTTAGAGCGGATGCCTAATCTTCCTAACTTTAGTGATGTATTTACGTGTGAACTTTTTTTTTTATCACGCTGCTTGCAATTATCTTTCAGTAATCGATAGAGATCAATTGTATATTTCAAAAGAAAGAGTTAAGGAAATGACTTCTCTACACTGCTTCATTGATCTAGTCGTGGTTACGCCTAGGTATGCTAAAGAGTGTTAACACCCTATAACACGCCCTTAGACAGATCCCTTACGCTGAGGCAATATCGTTTACGCTTTCAGAAAAGTTATGACCAAGAAGCACAGTGTTGTATCCACTGTCAGTTTCCACATTTTTTGATGATCGTGGGTTTCTGACATTTTTCATTCTCCTATAAATGCTTATATAAATTTACACCTGTTCCTAATAATACAAGTTGTTAATAATACCATAATACAACGACAATCATGCCTGTTGTTCTGTATGGTTGCGAAACATGGTCACTTACTCTGAGGGAAGAACATAGACTGAAAGTATTTGAGAACAGGATCCTGAGAAGAATATTCGGACCCAAGAGGAACGAGAATGGGGAATGGCGGAAACTTCATAACGAGGAACTACATAGTTTATACGGTTTACCCAACATTGTTAGGGTCGTCAAGTCTAGGAGGCTTAGGTGTGCAGGTCATGTAGCTAGAATTGAAGAAAATAGAAACGCTTTCAAAGTCTTGACTGGAAGACCCATAGGAAAACGACCATTAGGAAGACCTAGGCGCAGATGGGAGGATAATATTAAGATGGATCTCGCAGAGATAGGAATACAAAGTAGAAAATGGATGCAATTAGCTAAGGATAGAAGTCAGTGGAGAGTTTTTGTGAACGCGGCACTGAACCTGCGGGTTCCATAGGCCATAGAGTGAGTGAGTGAGTGAGTGATAATACAACATCCTAAGGCTATAGGACCAAAATAATAATATTTCTACATAAGGCTTACACATATTGGTCAACGTCTACATTCTGGCGCTCTTGGCAATGGAACCGTGAACAAACACCTTTCAAATATGTGGATATTGTCAAATGATATTGTTGGTCAGTACGTTAAAGAAAATGGACTAATAGTTTGTGTTGAGTATGAACAGAAATTGTATTTTTTTTTGCCCCTCTGTTTGTGCTTCTTCTGTGATTTAATAAATTTTCTTGATCGTTTCGCAATCTTTCAATGTGTTTCATTTCAGTTTCAATGATTTTTTGTTACCATTTTATGTATGGCAAGTGTTTTTGTTAGTATTATGTATATAATTTCAGTTCATGTGAAATTTGTCTAATTCCTAGCAAAATCTGACACGAAAATTCCTAAAACTTGCTTATATCCATGCATAACTCTCCGAAGTGAGAGATTTTCTGTAAAATCGTTCATACTAGCAAATTGCTCGAAATTGAGCTCATTAAAGTTAATACCCTAATGGCAATGAAAGAATAATATTGTATGTCAACTTGGAGTAAGCACGAGTATAAATTACTGGAAAGCAATTAAAAAATTAAATTTAAAAGATGTTCGAAAAGTGTCATGTCAAATACCATTGGTAATCGTTCCACAAATCAGAGATATTTTCTGTTTTTTGCTAATCGTAAACAGATATTTGTTGACTTGATTCAGCTGTACCCTCTCTTGTGTACTCTAGAACTGCTGACTAAGATATTGTTAGTACTAATAAGAAAAAACATTCATAATTCTGTCATAGGAAAGATGTAGTTATATTCTCTGTGGCTGGAGCGCAGGAATGCCAGATTCAAAAAAACAGATGTACATTTATTTTCATGACAGACAGTACAGTGAAGTGTGAATACCCTGCATGTTGCATTGTATTCGCGAGCTGGAGAATATGAGAATTAAATCAATCAAATGTTTAGTGGGGGGCAAAAAGAAAAGTCAAAGCTGGATAACACATTGTAGAAGGGCACAAGCTGTGAATACGAATAGTGCATAGTGTAAATAAAGGTTGACACCGAAAGAGAAAGCCAAAAACAGCTGCTAAACGGAGAAAAAGAGTAAAAATTGTCGAAGTGAGAACATAAAATACAAATACAAACAAATACGCCGACAACTAAGCGTCTACCAACCGGCGATCTTGGTGTATTGGTTAAGGTTCTGGATTACAAATGCGAAGGGGGTTAGTTCGAATCCAATCCACGGATAACTTCTTTTTTTTCTATTTTTTGTTAATAACGCATACAGCTCATGAGAGATGGTAAAATAGATCGTATTACCCGTTTAATAAGTTAAGTAAAAACAAGATAAAAATTCCAGTGACATTTATTAGAGAAGTGAAACCATGAAAACGAGGAAGTAGGTATATCTAATCAGGGGTATGTATCAGAGGGCGGTGATCGGAAGAACGAAATTTTCCCAAATTTCGAACATCGAATCACTACAATAAGCAAATACAAACACAAACAAATACGCCGACAACTAAACGTTTACCAAGCAATGATCTTGGTGTAGTGATTAAGGTGCTAGATAACAAGTGCAGAGGACGCCAGTTCGAATCCCCTGCAACTAGATTTTTAAAATTTTTGTTAATAATGCATACAACTCATGAGAGATGTTAAATAGATCGTATTTAGTCTTTCGTACCAAATATTATTGGTAATGTTTAGTACTCATAATACTTCTTGTCGTTGCGTATTGCTTCTTTCTTGCCTTCATTTCGAAAGAGAAGAATATCCGAACAAATGCCACCATAATTCCTCTTATTTTGAATGTAAACGCCATTTGCAATTAGTAAAGAATAAAAATTGAACGTTCCCACGTAGCTGCAAAAAGTTAAAAAAAATGAAAATGTAGGGATTCATACCCATACTTATGATCATTAGAAATACAATCACTACATACCTTAAACCTCTCGACTATGATTTCTACGTTGAGTACTGGGAGGATTGTGTTCAAGTTATGCTGGTCAATACGTTTTGCAGAGGTCCGATTTAGCTCTGACGCAGCACAGGTGCGATAAGGGAGAAGGTGTGTAAAAGAGAGAAGTAATTAGTGAGACATAAAGATGAATAGAGAGAGAAGAAAGAAAAACAAAGACGTGATAAAGAAATACCAAGAAAAACATGGAGAGAGAAAGTCGAATGAAGGCATGCATCCTATACTCGCATTATGGTAAATAATGCACACATTGTTTACTCGGATTTTTGTCAGTGATCGCCAAGTATCAAAATTATTTCCGCATCTTCAACTTCTTTGTAATAAGGAAAGGAAAACATCCGTATAAACTTGGTATAATGGGGGCAATATAGAAATTGAATACTCAGCGTAGAAATCGTAGTCAAAAGATTTAAAAATATTTAAGGCATGTGGTTATTGTATTCTTAATGACCATGAGTATGGGTTCGAAAACCACCACTTCCATTTTTTTTACGGTTTACAGCTACGTTGCAACGTTCAATTTTTATTCTTTACTAATTGCAAATGGCGTTTACATTCAAAATAAGAGGAATTGTGGTGGCATTTGTTCGGATATTATTCTCTTTCGAAATAAAGACAAGAATACAAGCAATACGCAAAAACAAAAAAGCATTATCAGTACTAAAATTAAACAATAATAATTGCTACGAAACACTAAAACGAACAGCTGAGCTCCTAACGACAGGACTTACAGTTGTGGCCAAACTATGTTAAGAACCACTGTGTTCGATAGTCCCCAACGGACTCATATATTTACTTTTTATCATCTTTTATAGCGTTTATTTTTTTTCTAAATTTTTGGGTACGCCCGTGCCTACCCTCTAAAGCCGCCACTCGTTATCATGCTGCACTCACAACTAGAAAACCTCGATTCGATTCCACACCAGGTAGCATTTTTTTCGCATAAAATAATGGCTGCACGGAAGGTGAATGATGAATTCTATTTGCTCAAAGTTATCCATCTAGAGATGAGATGCAAGAATCATGCACATATTAAACGAGAGAAATTCATTTTCCTGACACGGAAATTTCACTTTCCGGATTTCGGAAAATTATGGAATTCGGTAAAATTCCAGAATTCAGAAAAATCCGGAATTTGGAAACAATCCGGAATTTATAAAATTCCGGAATTCAGAAAAATCAGGAATTCGGAAAATTCCGGATCTTTTCTGAATTCCGGAATGTTTACGAAATTAGAAATTTCTAAATTCCGGATTTTTCCGAATTCCGGAATTTGTCCTAAATCGGATTTTTTCCGAATTCCGGACTTTCCGGAATTTTGCAAGTTCTGAAATTAGTACGGTTTTACTTTCGGGAGTCCAGAAAGTAAATATTCCGGAATTGGCCATCCCTAGTTTACACTCCTTTCAGAACACTAAAATAATAACTGTCTACAAACAAACAAGTAATGCAAAGCATTTTGTATCCTGCAATACGTCATGTATTAAAATCCGACAGCAGTTTCATTATCTAACCAGAAATTGCATGTATCTGGTTACTGAAAGCTGAGCTATGAAGAATGGCATTTAGTCTTATCTTTTAGAGAATATACAACCCTGCAAAACACTGAATATCTAAACGGCTTTTGTTAAATCCAAGTTGTAGTACTCACAGTTACGTCCATTTGTGTCTATATGTTCGGGTTATTAAGGTTTCTATATGGTAGGGTTAGTAAGTCTTTCTGTGCTCTAACGTAAAGTTGTGATGTATAATATACGATCTGTTACAGGATACAGAACGAATTATAAATTTAACCAAAATTGTTGTATTACACATCTCCTTCCGCCTCTGTCAACTCTGGTCGATCTCGTTGATGCGGCATGTTCGCTTTCTATACTCTATTTCTATAACTATTCTGAGTTATGTTACTGCACATGCCTCGTAGATAAATATTTCTTCTGATGCCAATAGTTTCCGTTTTGTCCAAGCAATATTGTTTCTTATTCCCGTCATGATCCTTTTATTACACTATATGAAGTGCATGTAGGTCTAAATACCTCATGTATTACATAGCATGAAGGTTTAACTACTACATGTAAGATCATTGTCGACTTCCAACCAAGAAGGAACACGTGACCATAGTATACAACCCACTGAAGTGATAGCAGTTAATGTAGTGGTTGTAATCCCTAACGAGACAGTGGGTGAGTAGAAAAAGCACTGGCTTTTCGCGCCGGCCACCTGAGTTCGAATCTATCTTGACTTCATTTTTTATCCGTTTGAGAGAAAACATTGTTTCTTTTCGCTACAGGTTGTCACTCCTTTCATATTTTTCGTCGTCCTTCACAGTTAAAGTAACTGTCTATTCTTATTCTTTCTACGAATGCTGGATCTTCTCTTTGGTTTCATGTCAAACATGCACACGTAATGAAAAGACGCTGTTGATAATAACAATAATAATAATAAATATTAGTAGCTAATTCGTGCGTATATTTCGCACAATATTATTTTATATTATCATGTGGAAATAAGTAAGGCTGGCTGGCGCTCCTTATATTTTTTTCGATGCGTCATGTAGGTCCATGTTGTCCAACGTTGGTCCCTTCCCACTATCACCTGTTCTCTCGATATAAGTTATCGACACTTTGCCTAAAGACGGCTCTGCCGTAGCCCCATTACTCCTCATGAGAATGCCTCTTCGTTCTTTTTTTCATTGAAATCGCTTTTTTTTATGAGTCCTATGAGTACATACTGTCCAACGTTGCTCCCATCCCTCTACCATTTTCCTTTCTCTCGATATAAATTATTAATATTTTGCCTGTAAGGGAGATATGGCGTTTCAGTCATTACGTTTGATGAAGAATTGAGGAAGATATTCCGTTACCACAAACAACACCTTTTCATAATGTTATTATTATTATTATTATTATTACTGTTGTTGTTGTTGTTTTACTTACCACTAATGTTGTATACCACTATTTGCAATGCAATGCTTTACTAAAAAGCAAATCAAATAACATTCCTCGCCATTCACGCTCTCTAATTCGAAATACATGATTTACAATTCTCTGTGTTAGAGGAAAGCATATTTATTATGCTGTTTCTTTCAAATAAAACGTTTCACAAGTTACTTCACTTTCAATGTGTAACATCATCACTAACAATCGTTCCGATAGGAAAATATGCCCCCACAGAAAAGCCTGACCGTAGCAAAAGGGGCGTGAACCACCTTTAGGTTATTAACCGAGTACAATATTTCAATAAAATATATAAGTTCCTGCACACACATATTTCAGTAAAAGAGGGAATGTCACTCAAACATTGTGAATACCCAATTGTGGGTAATATTTGGTTCCTTTGGAACTTATTAAGCGTCTGAACTACCGGCATTTTGAACATTTTAATCTGATTATTCTGGCTAACGAACTCGTTCAAGATATTTCAACAATTAATGTTTGCGCCAAGTTTTGTCTCAATCCGCTGCAAATTACGGCAGTTATAGCATTCACAAAAAAAAAACATATATATATATATATAGATAGATAGATAGGCACACACAGAGAGAAACTTTCGAACTGAAGGTGGTTTTCGTCTCAGAGGGTGATAATCGGCAAAAGTGCCTAGAAATTTTGCGGCATTTCTAACATGATGGTCTCTGCAATAGGCACATTTCTGAAGAAATTTGTGAATTGTAGAGATTCACATGTTCGAAATTCGGGAAAATTTCGTTCTTCCTATCTCCGCCCTCTGATACATACCCCTGATTAGATATACCTACTTCTTCGTTTTCATGGTTTCACTTCTCTAATAAATGTCACTGAA